>NC_133656.1:97758975-98358975 GCF_009905375.1 Apium graveolens
AGTAGGAACTGCATAGTTCATGGATTAAGCATATTGATTATATCAGTGTCAGTGTGTGGTGAGGTCACATTATCATCAGGAATTTTGAACATGCTTTTATCACATCACTATTGATACATATTCTTTACCTTAATGGTGAGTGTGATGGTCTTATCTGTAGAGTTGTAGGTAGCAGTGGTCCACATCTCTTCAACAACTTCACAGAAGATTGAGGGTGATTCCAGCATGGCGTAATTGAGCTTGCAATTCTTCAGAAAGTCCATCATCTTGTGATAATCACCAGAATGCTAAATACCCTTGTTCACTAGTGCAGTGAAATTGTTCTCTCATAAATGAACCCAGTTTGAGACATAATCTTTACAACAGGTGCCATTGTTAGAGAATAAGAGCTTGAAGAGAAAGAGAGTAAGTGCTTTGAGAGAGAATGAAATTAGAGCAGTTGAATTGAGTATGATAAAGAAAGCGATTGAAATGAAATAAGCTTTTATCTATCTCAAAAATAACTGATAAAAATAATAAAGTAAAATAAAGTAACCAATAGAAATTGCCTAAAATAGCCGTTTAAAAATAAACTGTAAAAATTCCACCCATTATCTGTCGTGTTATGCTTACAAACTGTAAGTATACTCGATGGATAATGTACAGGGAATTAACGGCTGAGATTAAGACAGTTCGACGGATGAGGATAACTATTATCCGTCGAGACATAAAATATCCAGAAAAATAATTGATTTTTATTAGAAAATAATATACCGACGGATGATCAAACTCGATGGATAAAGATCATCCGTCGAGATGTAAATTTTGACTTAGCCAAAATTTTATCTATGACTGAAAAATCAATTAAATTTCTGGCTACATTTCAACTTACAAATTAACTCATATAGATTTAAGAGTAATTAAGCATACCTAACTCACTTACCAACCTTGAAAAGGTGGATTCATCCAGTGGCTTGGTAAAGATATCTGCAAGCTGCTTCTCACTTGGAACAAAATATAATTCTACTAGATACCATTCATTACATGTTCCCTTATGAAGTGGTACTTGATATCTATGTGCTTTGTCCTTGAATGTTTGTACTAGATTTTCAGTGATGCAATTGCACTTGTGTTATCACAGAAAATAGGATATCCTCTCAACTTGCAACTATAGTCTAGCAATTGATTTTTCATCCATAATATATGTGCACAACAACTACCAGCAGCAATATATTCAGCTTCAGCTGTAGAAGTAGAAATTGAATTTGCTTTTACTGAACCACGACACAAGCTTGTTTCCTAGAAATTGTCAGGTTCCTATTGTACTTTTTCTATCCATTCTACAACCTGCATAATCTGCATCTGAATAACCAGTTAGATCAATACCAGAATCTCTAGGGTACCAAATGCCAAGTTTTGGTGTTCCCTTGAGATATCTGAAAATTCTCTTAATAGCTATTAAGTGAGATTCTCTAGGATCAGCCTAAAATCTAGCACATAAACATGTAGCAAACATTATATCTGGCCTACTAGCTGTTAAGTACAAAAGTGAGCCAACCACGCCTCTATAACTTGAAATACCACAGACATTTTAGTAGTGTTTAATTTAAGCTTAGTTGCAGTGGCCAGGGGAGTTTTTGCAGAAATAGAATCCACTAGATCAAACTCTTTAAAAGATCAAAAATGTATTTAGTTTGACTAATGAATATTCCATCACTAACTATGCTTAGCTTGTAAACCAAGAAAGTAAGTTAGTTCCCCATCATACTCATTTTATACTTACTTTGGCATCAGTTTGGAAAACTTTTTGCAAAGTTTCTCATCTGTAGAGCCAAAAATAATATCATCTACATAATTTGAACAAGGATACTAGAGCCATTAACATTTCTGAAAAATAAAGTTTTATCTACAGTACCTCTTGTGAAATGATTTTCCAAAAGGAACTTTGATAAAGTGTCATACCAGGCTCTAGGTGCTTGCTTTAGTCCATAAAGTGCTTTTAAAAGATAATAGACATGATCTGGAAAATTTGCATCTTCAAAACCAGGAGGTTGACTGACATAGACTTCTTTCTCCAAAACTCCATTCAGAAAGACACTTTTGACATCCATTTGATAGACCTTAAAATTGGCATGGGCTGCATAGGCTAAGAAGATTCTGATGGTTCCAAGTCTTGCAACAGGAGCAAATGTTTCATCAAAATCTATTCTTTCTTGTTGACAGTAGCCTTAGCAACCAATCTAGCTTTGTTCCTGAAAACTATGCCATTTTCATCCATCTTGTTTCTGAATACCCACTTGGTGTCTATTGAATTCTTTCCTTTAGGCTTCGGCACCGGCTTCCATACATTATTCCTTTCAAATTAGTTTAGCTCCTCCTGCATAGCTAAAATCCAATCAGGATCCAACAAAGCTTCTTCTACCTTCTTTGGCTCTTCCTTGGAAAGAAAGCTACTGTATAGTCTTTCTTCTTGAGTTGCTCTCTTTCTTTGAACTCTAGAAGAAACATCACCAATAATGAGCTCAAAGGGGTGATCTTTTGTCCACTTTCTTTGTTGAGGTAGATTAGCTCTAGATGAAGAAACCTCATTGTTGTCTTAATGTGTGATTAAGTTTTGATTGTTAGAAACTCCCCCTGAGTTTATGGATCTTTGATTTGAGAAACGGGAACTTTCTATAGGTGATCTATCTTGACTTCCTGCTCCTTTTGATAACCCGACGGATGGTGAATTTTGAGTACCGGCGGATGAAGCTGGTTGTCTCCCGATGGATAACGCAGATTGCCTCCCGACGGATGAAGCATTATGCAACTCGACAGATGTTGAGTTTTGTGCTTCATTGGTAGTAGATTTATATGCATTATCCTTAGACACTGTTTTTTGATCACTTTCATCATCACTAACCATCTCCACATTGTCGAATTTGAGGCTCTCATGGTAATCTCCATCTTTCAGTCTTTCAATCTTTTTATCATCAAACACAACATATATTGATTCCACAATAATGTTGGTTCTTAGATTGTAGACTTTATATACTTTACCAACAGCATATCCAACAAAAATTCCTTCATCTGCTTTAGCATCAAACTTCCCATTTTGATTAGTTTGATTTCTTAGAATATAGCATTTACAGCCAAAACATGAAGAAAATTTAGAGTTGGCTTCTTGTTCTTGAACAATGATAGGGAGTCATGCATCTAGCTTGATTAACCAGAGAAATATTCTGAGTGTAGCATGCCGTATTTACAGCTTCAGCCCAAAAATAGGTTGGCAGTTTAGATTCTTCAAGCATTTTCCTTGCAGCTTCAATAAGTGATCTGTTCTTCCTTCCCACTACTCCATTCTGTTGCGGAGTTCTTGCTGCTGAAAATTCATGCAGAATCCCATTTTCCTCACAAAATGCTCTCATGACAGAATTCTTGAACTCAGTTCCTTTGTCACTCCTGATTCTTCTAACCTTGAAATCAGGATGATTATTGACTTGCCTTATGTGATTGATGATGATTTCACTAGCCTCATCTTTAGACTTTAGGAAATATTTTAAAGAGAACTTTGAGAAATCATCTACAATTATTAGGCAAAATCTTTTCCTTGAAATGGACAACTGTAACACCCCCAAATCCGGGGTCGGGGATCCGGGTTGTCACGAGTTCCATTTCCCTTAACAACACCCAATCTTAATAAATAATCAACTACTCTGTACTGTGACCCCACAATAAACACACACACCACAAGTTATAGTCTCAGAGATGAATATCCAAAAATAATCACAAGTCGTTTTATTCCACAATTATATGCCAATACACCTTAAACAGGTTTCTGAATAAATTTACATTTCTTTGCCATTATTACAATTCATAAATATACATAATCTGATACATCAAAAGTTGAAAGCCTAGCCTATTGGTAGTTCCTACCTCAGCTATGGCGGCATCAGTGCTTCTAGAAAACTGCGGAACGTCTCCTAACCTCTTACGAATCGGGAGCTTGGTCCGGTTCATCTTGTCTATCTGATGTTGTGTGATGAAAGAAGAAAGCAAGGGTGAGTAGCAAGCCCACCAAAATAATATGTATAATGATTAACAATATATGAGCCTTCTCATAGTACTCATGAAAGTCTTGGTCAAAAGAAATGAACCAAGTTGATATCTTAATGCGATGAAGTCGCAAAATATTCAGTATATATATATATACATATATACTTTTCAAAATATTGGAAGTCCTCTTCCATGCACAATATACACAAAGTCCCAGTGTATAACTGTATAAAAAAAATATCGTTGCAAGGTGATCTCATATATCTAACCTTGTCTCAACGTTTTTCTGAAAATCTTTGTCATTCATAAGACAATTATTAATTAGATATAAGTTTAAAAGATGAAGTTACAAGATACCCCAATATACTTATATCTTTCCCAAATACTACTTGAACTACCACCGTTCAAGTTATAATTAGCTTCAAAAGTTCATCACATAGATGAGACTATAAGGCAAGATTTGAATAGATTAAATCTTTAAAATATTATCAAAATAAAATGAAGTTACGAGATACTTCATTTGATGTAAACATCATTTTGAAAACTTGACCCTGCCAACACTCAACAATCGCCCAACCGTAGCCTTTCTATCGAAGTGCTCTGGGTAGTGTTGCAGAAATTATCCAATTGGATGAAGAACTCATTACGGGAGTTTGCCGCGCCAGGAAGACCACTTACGATGATCAGTCGTAGTAGTACAACCCCACCATTTTCTACATGTAGAGGAGAACCTGTCGGATTTACTTGTCAACCGAACACTGAACTCCTAAGGAATGGACCGCCTTAGCGGAACTTCCAGGCCATTTGGGCCAATATAATAAGGCTGGGCCGGCGCTACTCGGCCACTTACGCCACTCCTAGTTCAGATGAAATCCATGACTCTGAAACGTAAAGCTCGTCCCCACTTTCCCCAAGTAGAAACTTGTTGATACAGCTCCACCAAGAAGTCGTATCTATTTGGAAAGGAGAACTCACCGATATTTCCCAGGCGATGCCTGTTAATGGATTAACTTGTTCCAAGAATTTTACTTCCCGAGTGTTGGGTAAGTAATCAATTCATTTATCAAAACAGCAACCTCGTTGCGAATATAAAACACACCACAGAGCCGGATCCCTCAGGTTTTGAGCGAGTATTTAAATCCCCTTCGAAAGGAGGATCTTAAAAAAATGAGTTTTGGGATCCGCTCTAACTTTTAAAAATCATTTTGAAGACTCGCAAAACATTTTTAAGAATGTTTGGAGTGAAGCTGATTTAATGAAGTAAATCAGTCCCCAGAATATTTAGAAAATGTCTGAATATTATTATTTAAATAATATTCCCATAAAGAATAATCTTTATACAAATAATTGAAGTAAAAGTTGTAAGACTTATACTTGAAATGAGTATTAAATAACCAAAGATATACTTATATGAAAGTACTATCTTTATTTGAATAATCGAAAATAAGTTTGATTATCGAAACATTATTCTTTAATAAAATAAAGAATATATCTCAGCAAATAATCGGAGTCATAGATCCTCAAATGAATATTCAAATAATATTCATTAAATAATATAAACTGAATCATAAGCCCTCGAATGAATATTCAAATATTATTCAATAAATAATATAAACTGAGTCATAAGCCCTCGAATGAATATTCAAATATTATTCAATAAATAATATAAAAGAGTCATAAGCCCTCGAATGAATATTCAAATATTATTCAATAAATAATATAAAAGAGTCATAATCCCTCGAATGAATATTCAAATATTATTCAATAAATAATATAAAGAGTCATAAGCCCTCGAATGAATATTCAAATAATATTCAAATAATAAAATAAAAGGAGTCATAAGTCCTCGAATGAATATTCGTAATAATATTCATTAAATAAAATAAAGTTATCGAATAAACCTTATTCGATTAATAGTTTTAAAAACTATATCAATATATATATATAAATATATATTATACTCGGGAGCCTCGCCTCCCGGTTTAGAAACATGTTCACCTTTTATCCCCTAAACTAAGGGTAAACTCAAATACCGCTTATCTCTAGCATAGGTATTATGCAACTATAAGCATTTGAACCAACATATATATAAACCAAGAATATAAATCAGGCATGCATATATACCATATCACATGCTACAATATATCGCAAGAATTTGCTAATAACAAATATGCATTTATCGCAAGATCATGCATATACACATATACATCACCACAACAGTATAACGGGTAGAAAACTTGCCTGAGCGACTGGGGGTTACGAATGGCTCGGGACGAGTCTGGTAACCTATAAACAACAAGTAAGTTGGAATTAAACCAAAGTCACTTGTAAATCTATACTTTAACTAACTTAGACTATAACGCTTGTTTTGCGCTTACTGATTCTCTTAAGTCACTCGAGTACCCTCGGCTCCACCATTTTTAATAATTTAACTTTACGAGTTTTAAGGCGATTCCTTCGCGAGTGTCTTACCAACTGCCTAACACACTTACCATAAATGTTTCATACATTAATTAACCCTTTTTGATCTTTAACCTATATTTCAAAGTAAGGCGAGGGAAAAAGTTTCGTTCGCGAAACGCCGTTACTTGAAACGGTCGTTTCTCCTAAACCGTGCATCGGAATCGAACGAACTACATATCAAAACGAAGCTCGTAACATGAGCTATCTAAACATGGCAGTGGTCATAATCTAGCAGGGGGTTCTCGGGTCCTAATGTTATGCACAAAAACAGTCCAAAGAAAATCGGACGTTACGACGGCTATATTTACGCGATTACCAATGTTTAAACTACTCCAATTAACCACCAACCAACTCATAACCATAAATACAACAAAACTTCACCTAAACCATACCACATCAGTCCATAATATCCAAGGTTTTCAACTCAAACAACCACAATCAAGACCTATGAACTATAATCAAGCTTCAATTACCAAAACACTTCCAAATCAAACCAAACTACTAATAATCACAATCCATGCTTCTCATTTCACAACACCAACCATTAAACTTACTAACAAATAAAGTAAAGGCTAGGGTTTGAAGTTTATACCTTCCTTGGGAGGTGTTAAGTTGCTAGGAAGCCTTAGGGAGCCTCCTACAAGCTTGATCTTTCTAAAGAAATCAAGAACACAAAGTTAGGCTTTGAAGTTTCTAAAAGTCCGATTTAAAGAACTGTAAAAATGAGGGTCTTACCATGATTATTTGGACGAGACTTGTGAACAAGAGTTGTAGGCCATCTCAATACCTTTCCAATGAGCTATAGAACACAATATTTGAGTGAGAAATGAAGGAGATACAGCAGTTTTAGTGTTCTGGTTCTGTTTTGGCCGAGAGCATGAAGAACAATGCCTTGGTTTCTTTTTGATTTTGATGAAAAATGATTTGCTTGGCTTGGTTGGTTTGATTTTTGTGTTTGTTTTAGTAAATTACCTAGTTGCCCTTGATTTTGTGTGGTTAAAAAGCCACCACATCTCCTTCCTTCCCATGTCATGCTTGTGTCATCCTCATGATGTCATCCTCCCCTCCTTGTCCTCTTTCTATTGGTTGGATGACATCATCCCCACTAATCCCCTTGATTAACTTCCTAATCGTTTGCCTAATGACCGCTGATCTGTTATACGGTTCGCTTAACTTTCGTTTTCGTTTATCGTTTGAGGGATCATACCCGGGATCTTATTACTTAGGTTCCCTTAACCTTTCTCAATATATTATATTCCTTTTATGATCCTTTCCTATAATCCTTTAATTTAAATCCTTTTTATCCTGTTACCTTTTTCTCAAATCTTTCCGTATCTAGTGTATTTCCGGAAAAAATCAAAGTGTTCGGATTTGGATTCTGACGATCTTTACATACACTTATATCCCATATAAAGTACTAATAAAATCTCAGAATATCCATATCAGAACCCCTACATAGTGTGGCATGAAAAGTTTTCTCATTCAGCAAAAACACTATTCATAAGGGTTTCAAAAATTTCCTAAAAATTGGGGTTATTACAGTCTCCCCTCCTTAAAAGGATTCCGTCCCGGAATCAGATAGAAAGTGAATAGGGATACTCTCTTAGCATTGCACTTTCTAACTCTCGAGTAAATTTTCCCACATTGTGGTTCTACAATCAAACTCTTACTAGTTTGATAACCCTTCTCCTAAGCACTCGTTCCTTTGTACTCTATACCCTTCCTGGTTGCTCCATATAGGTTACGTCTGGTTGCATGTCTATGCGCTCATATGCCCCTATTTGTCTGGCATCCGAATAACACTTCCTTAACATTGATACGTGGAACACGTTATGAACTTGCTACAGGTTCGGGGGTAGGGCTAGCTCCTATGCTAACTTCCCAAACGTCTTAATATATCCAAGGGTCCAACAAATTGTAGACTTAGCTTTCCTTTCTTTCCGAACCTCATCAATCCTTTCCAAGGGTTTCCAAGGGGATACCTTTAACAACACTAGGTCCCCTACTTCCTATTCTTTGTTCTTTCGTGTCAAATCAACATACTTCTTATGTCCATCTTGGGCTACTACCAGCCATCCTCTGATTAGATCTATTATATCCTTGGTCCTTTGGACTACTGCGGGTCCGAGCATCTGGCGCTCTACAACTTCATCCTAACATAAGGGAGATCGACATTGTCTTCCCTCAAGGATCTCATAAGGCGATACCTCAATACTGACATATGATCTATTGTCGTAAGAAAACTCAACCCGTGTTAAGTGATCATTCCAATTTCTTTCAAGTCTATTGCACAGACTCTCATTATAGCTTTTAGCATTAGAGCTTTTGCTTCTCACTACCCATCCTTTTTCCCAGTTCGTAGTCGCTACTACCTTCCGTTCCTAATATTATACTAGTTATACTTTTGCTCGTTAGCGTTCTATAACCTTTTAATAACCACGACAACCTTAGTATCACGAATGTGTTTCCATTCCGCATACTACCACTACTTTATTACTCCTTTTTCAATTGTTTCTATTTTCCAAAATTTGATCAATCAAATAGAAGTAAAGGAATTTGTTGAGAGATCACTATGATCATGAACACTTGTTATATTGCATAGTTAGTACAGAAGGTGGCCAGCCTTTAGTACTTGACAAGCAATTAAACAATAGATGGTATCCTACTAGGCTTCTATCACACAGATAGATAGTCATTCGGCAATACCTCCCCTTCTGAAAGGGTTGTTCTTCTCAGATTACATGAAATGAAAAGAAGAGAAAAGAACGAACTGAAGAGAATTGTATATATAAAAAAATATATATATATACTGCCACAAAATATCTGGCTTGGAACCTACCTCTGAATTATAGAGGTTTGTCATAGGAGAACAAAACATAAACGTATTTATATCAGCATCAAGTATTATAGCATCGTATTTCCCATGCCTAAATATTTCTATTCCGTCCATCATTCTATGGACCCATGCTCTTCCTCGAGCTTATACACAATCACCTTTGAAACTCCCTCGATATCGAAAATCGAATCTGGGATCTCATTCTAGACCTCATCGTTACTAGAATCCATTTCTATACCGCAACTTTCTTCGTATGGGTAATACTACTCTTTATCGATAAGAAGGAATAAATATATCATAGGTAGATAATTGACTTAATTAGTCTATCAATGATAACTTATACACCACCACGACCCGATTAGTGGTTCTTACTCTCAACATCCATTCCAATACAACTCTCACGGTTGTAAGTAATCAGCTCATTACTCTCAGAATCATTCCTACATTACTATGGCCCACCGTTGACCTACTGTAGTCATTCGTTTTCCATGAAGTTTTAATAGCTAACCATACGGAGTCCATTCATATCATATCGAATTCTTCTAAGGAGGTAACATGATCACCGTTCTTGATTCATGAAGAACACTCCTAATCCTGACGTACATTCATGACGTGAAGCAGATAAAATTGCAGAAGAGTTTCAATCAAAGCAACGATAGCAGGTTAATACCATTCTTAGTCATATGCCTTAAATAGAAGACTTAACTCAAAGGTTCGTTTAGTCCTTTTTGAAACATGGTCCTGGATTATTCTCAAGATAGGACCTCCTAAGATAGATAGCCCGTTCCTGGCGATTACACGAATTAAACCTTTACCAACTACTATTACGGTTGGGTATTGGACAGTCATCAGAAGGAATGTCAATCTTCCAAACCATAATTCAACCTTCACATTTTTAACCATCATCACTGTATTCCTCTGGCACAAGCGCCTATAATTATCCTCTTACCTTTAAAGTGTCGGCCACCTCTTTGGCCTTTCCTTATAGTAAAATTTCCTTACAGTCAATGTCATTTTAACCACCTCCAAATAAATTTTCTACCTTATTTCCGATCACTGCTTGAGTGAAGATGTTTTTCTTAAAATCAGATGGGAAAAAAATATCACCATTTTTCCATAAGTTATTACCTCAGTCTTTAGAGGCTAATCACTGTCAAGACTGACTCTCAATCATACTTAGAACATTTTTTATCTTAAGTCCTAATTGCCCTGAACAATTTCGACCATTACTGGTTCGATCCATACTTTCTCGTGGTTTAACACGTGCCCCACTTGGCATCATTATAATTACGTCATATTTCCTTTATCAACATTTCTATTCTTGAGAATTTTAAATATTACCTTTCTCCTTGTAAAACCTCTAAGGTTATCCTTCAATCGTTCCTCCTGTATTCCCTAGATACAGGGCATATCAAAATACCATTTACTAATACTAGAACCATTGTCTATATACTTCTGAAAAATTTCTCCACTGATTCTTAAAGGTTGTTGTTACCTTAACCCTTTCCCAATCATACTGTCAAAACTCATACTGTCCCTATTAAGGGTGAAATGCCAACCTTTATGCATTCCCCTAGGATTCATTTTAAGTTACCGATGTTCTATCCTTAATTCCACCTTTAAAAAGGTACAAGCATCCTTCCATGGATAAATAAAGTCATATATCCCTGATAAGGGTATCTTATTTAATCATTTCCACCTCGATAGTCTATACCGAATTTCACAATAGCATCCTTATTCAAGTTAAGGTCAATCCACATGGCCTCCAAAAGATAAAAATGGTTATCCGCTTTTCTTTCCTGATTTGGTAATGATCACATGGATGATCTGGAAGATATTGGTCGTGTTCAACGTGAACTTCTTCTTAATAAATCCTTATTTACTTTTGTTATTTATCTCAACAGTCATCTCAATGTTGGGATATCTTTCATACCTGGCGTCTCCCTTCCTGGGTATCAAGCCACCGGTCTTACACTTCACATTCTTGAAGGTCACTTCCTTCATCCAATTTTCTTAATTTCTTACTTTCTTGTCTCCTCAGTCTATCCGAGTCTCATTATTTATCCTTCGAACTATCTCAAGGTTTCTTCGAATCCTCCCAACTTACAGGGGATAATATATATATATCTCTTATGCCCTCAACCATCAATTTTAACTCATGGTGAATCACCCTCATCCTGACGATTACTTACTTTTCTATTTCTATTACTACGAGTCTTTAGGGTTTCCTCATACCCAACTTCCTTATCATTATTTCATGAACTAACACAACATAAGCATTGATTTCAAACATCCCGTCATTCTGGATTCGTGTCCTCAGAACGAATCTTGACAACTTTTACAACTTAGATTCATAATTTATCATACTCGTCTGCCTTTGTTCTGACTCTAAAGCTTTTACACTATCTCCTTATCTTTGGGAATTACTTTCCCGAAAACAATTGACTGGACTTAAATCAGTTTATTATAATCTCTTGCTCCGTGCCTTCCTTGGCCTTTCACCAGCAGGTGGTCTCTCTCTTAGGAGGGTAAGTGACAAAAACAGTCCTTTGTGGTTCGTCAATCATTTAGAATCTCAAATGATTCCTCTATTTCCTTTAGCCAGGCTCTTGCCTCGGCTAGGTCAACCTGTTCCTTGGAACTCTGAGAGCTTAGCGACTTAAAGGTCCTGAAAGAATTTCTCACCGTACTGTCTCCTCAGGGTGGTGGTTGAGGATAATAGTCTAAGTTCTCTTTAGACAGGTCCATGAATTGCCGTATAGGGGTACCATCTCGGGTCTCCTTTCCTTACTCGACTTTTTGTTTCCTTAGTATGAAATGTTTCATCCTACTCCCCATAATTGGGGTCATCTTTTAATTTAAAATCCTCATTTTCCACTCCATTATGTCATGGGTTCCTTCTATCTTGATGGCGACCTCCCTGACTATCACGTTCAGGGTTTGCTCTAAATCTTATTCCTCAAACTAGCTTTCATCTAAGATCTCATCTTTAAGCTCTTGAACATTTGGAACCCAAATTCTGTAGGAATACCTCATTATTCCCTTCTCATCTTTCTCGGTATTAACCTCTTATCTATTTGTTGGCTCTCTGCCTTCATTCATCACCTTTTTCTGGCACAATATGCTCTTTTCCAATAATTCGGTCTCTATTGCAATCTCAAACAGCTTTTCGGTACCGGCTCCGGTTACCTTCACTACTATTTCCATTTTCTCAAAATCTCTTATCAACTCTCCCAAAGACATTATCATCTTAAGTCTCTCCTTTTTACTAATGGCATCAGCCACCATATTGGCTTTCCCCGAATGATAAAGAATCTCCCAATCATAATTCTTGATTAGCTCTAACCGCCTCCTCTGGCGTATGTTGAGCTCTTTCTACATAAGAATGTACTAGAGCACTTATGGCTTAGGTAATTCTCGCACTTCTCTCCATACAAGTAGTGCCTCCAATCTTTAGGGTAAAACTATTGCCACGAGCCTAAGCTCATGGGCGGGGATATCGAATTTCATAATACCTTAATTGTCTTGACGCAGACGCGATTATCTTGCTGTGCTAAGAAGCACCCTAATTCCTTATGCGAAGCGTCACTTACAAATCACAAAATCTCCTTTTTCCATCCGGCAACGCCAGCATAGGGGCCATCACCAACCTCTGCTTCAGTTCTTGAAAGCTGTTCTCGCATTTCTCTGTCCATTCGAACTTCTCAGTCTTACGAGTAAGCCGCGTTAAAGGGGGCTACTATCTTTACAAACTTGAACGAACCTCTGGTAGTGACCGGCCAATCCTACCTCTGGTAGTCGACCTAACCATGGTCATCAATTCATCAGTGGTCCTTTATCCATTCTTGTCAGGATCCTCCATGGGATCCTCCTCAGCAACTATCCCTTCTAGGACAACATCCTCAATATCAACATCATCCGGTCCTGCGTTAGGACGCTCTATCGGATCCACAATCCGATCTCCAATTAGTAATAAAACATCATCGCGCTGTTGCTCCTCAACCTCAGGGTTCAGAGTCCCGCTACCATATACGATAACGAACTACGCTCCTATCACGATATTTATAAGGGTTCCCATAAGGGTTTTAACTGTCAGTACTACGTTAGGTAGCCCGACTATGAACTTGGCAAGAGTTCTTATTATCTTAGTGAACTTATTATCTTAACGTCACATCATCTCTGAGGTTTATAACGCTTAGCTCTGATACCATTTCTGTAACACCCCCAAATCCGGGGTCGGGGATCCGGGTTGTCACGAGTTCCATTTCCCTTAACAACACCCAATCTTAATAAATAATCAACTACTCTGTACTGTGACCCCACAATAAACACACACACCACAAGTTATAGTCTCAGAGATGAATATCCAAAAATAATCACAAGTCGTTTTATTCCACAATTATATGCCAATACACCTTAAACAGGTTTCTGAATAAATTTACATTTCTTTGCCATTATTACAATTCATAAATATACATAATCTGATACATCAAAAGTTGAAAGCCTAGCCTATTGGTAGTTCCTACCTCAGCTATGGCGGCATCAGTGCTTCTAGAAAACTGCGGAACGTCTCCTAACCTCTTACGAATCGGGAGCTTGGTCCGGTTCATCTTGTCTATCTGATGTTGTGTGATGAAAGAAGAAAGCAAGGGTGAGTAGCAAGCCCACCAAAATAATATGTATAATGATTAACAATATATGAGCCTTCTCATAGTACTCATGAAAGTCTTGGTCAAAAGAAATGAACCAAGTTGATATCTTAATGCGATGAAGTCGCAAAATATTCAGTATATATATATATATATATACATATATACTTTTCAAAATATTGGAAGTCCTCTTCCATGCACAATATACACAAAGTCCCAGTGTATAACTGTATAAAAAAAATATCGTTGCAAGGTGATCTCATATATCTAACCTTGTCTCAACGTTTTTCTGAAAATCTTTGTCATTCATAAGACAATTATTAATTAGATATAAGTTTAAAAGATGAAGTTACAAGATACCCCAATATACTTATATCTTTCCCAAATACTACTTGAACTACCACCGTTCAAGTTATAATTAGCTTCAAAAGTTCATCACATAGATGAGACTATAAGGCAAGATTTGAATAGATTAAATCTTTAAAATATTATCAAAATAAAATGAAGTTACGAGATACTTCATTTGATGTAAACATCATTTTGAAAACTTGACCCTGCCAACACTCAACAATCGCCCAACCGTAGCCTTTCTATCGAAGTGCTCTGGGTAGTGTTGCAGAAATTATCCAATTGGATGAAGAACTCATTACGGGAGTTTGCCGCGCCAGGAAGACCACTTACGATGATCAGTCGTAGTAGTACAACCCCACCATTTTCTACATGTAGAGGAGAACCTGTCGGATTTACTTGTCAACCGAACACTGAACTCCTAAGGAATGGACCGCCTTAGCGGAACTTCCAGGCCATTTGGGCCAATATAATAAGGCTGGGCCGGCGCTACTCGGCCACTTACGCCACTCCTAGTTCAGATGAAATCCATGACTCTGAAACGTAAAGCTCGTCCCCACTTTCCCCAAGTAGAAACTTGTTGATACAGCTCCACCAAGAAGTCGTATCTATTTGGAAAGGAGAACTCACCGATATTTCCCAGGCGATGCCTGTTAATGGATTAACTTGTTCCAAGAATTTTACTTCCCGAGTGTTGGGTAAGTAATCAATTCATTTATCAAAACAGCAACCTCGTTGCGAATATAAAACACACCACAGAGCCGGATCCCTCAGGTTTTGAGCGAGTATTTAAATCCCCTTCGAAAGGAGGATCTTAAAAAAATGAGTTTTGGGATCCGCTCTAACTTTTAAAAATCATTTTGAAGACTCGCAAAACATTTTTAAGAATGTTTGGAGTGAAGCTGATTTAATGAAGTAAATCAGTCCCCAGAATATTTAGAAAATGTCTGAATATTATTATTTAAATAATATTCCCATAAAGAATAATCTTTATACAAATAATTGAAGTAAAAGTTGTAAGACTTATACTTGAAATGAGTATTAAATAACCAAAGATATACTTATATGAAAGTACTATCTTTATTTGAATAATCGAAAATAAGTTTGATTATCGAAACATTATTCTTTAATAAAATAAAGAATATATCTCAGCAAATAATCGGAGTCATAGATCCTCAAATGAATATTCAAATAATATTCATTAAATAATATAAACTGAATCATAAGCCCTCGAATGAATATTCAAATATTATTCAATAAATAATATAAACTGAGTCATAAGCCCTCGAATGAATATTCAAATATTATTCAATAAATAATATAAAAGAGTCATAAGCCCTCGAATGAATATTCAAATATTATTCAATAAATAATATAAAAGAGTCATAAGCCCTCGAATGAATATTCAAATATTATTCAATAAATAATATAAAAGAGTCATAAGCCCTCGAATGAATATTCAAATAATATTCAAATAATAAAATAAAAGGAGTCATAAGTCCTCGAATGAATATTCGTAATAATATTCATTAAATAAAATAAAGTTATCGAATAAACCTTATTCGATTAATAGTTTTAAAAACTATATCAATATATATATATAAATATATATTATACTCGGGAGCCTCGCCTCCCGGTTTAGAAACATGTTCACCTTTTATCCCCTAAACTAAGGGTAAACTCAAATACCGCTTATCTCTAGCATAGGTATTATGCAACTATAAGCATTTGAACCAACATATATATAAACCAAGAATATAAATCAGGCATGCATATATACCATATCACATGCTACAATATATCGCAAGAATTTGCTAATAACAAATATGCATTTATCGCAAGATCATGCATATACACATATACATCACCACAACAGTATAACGGGTAGAAAACTTGCCTGAGCGACTGGGGGTTACGAATGGCTCGGGACGAGTCTGGTAACCTATAAACAACAAGTAAGTTGGAATTAAACCAAAGTCACTTGTAAATCTATACTTTAACTAACTTAGACTATAACGCTTGTTTTGCGCTTACTGATTCTCTTAAGTCACTCGAGTACCCTCGGCTCCACCATTTTTAATAATTTAACTTTACGAGTTTTAAGGCGATTCCTTCGCGAGTGTCTTACCAACTGCCTAACACACTTACCATAAATGTTTCATACATTAATTAACCCTTTTTGATCTTTAACCTATGTTTCAAAGTAAGGCGAGGGAAAAAGTTTCGTTCGCGAAACGCCGTTACTTGAAACGGTCGTTTCTCCTAAACCGTGCATCGGAATCGAACGAACTACATATCAAAACGAAGCTCGTAACATGAGCTATCTAAACATGGCAGTGGTCATAATCTAGCAGGGGGTTCTCGGGTCCTAATGTTATGCACAAAAACAGTCCAAAGAAAATCGGACGTTACGACGGCTATATTTACGCGATTACCAATGTTTAAACTACTCCAATTAACCACCAACCAACTCATAACCATAAATACAACAAAACTTCACCTAAACCATACCACATCAGTCCATAATATCCAAGGTTTTCAACTCAAACAACCACAATCAAGACCTATGAACTATAATCAAGCTTCAATTACCAAAACACTTCCAAATCAAACCAAACTACTAATAATCACAATCCATGCTTCTCATTTCACAACACCAACCATTAAACTTACTAACAAATAAAGTAAAGGCTAGGGCTTGAAGTTTATACCTTCCTTGGGAGGTGTTAAGTTGCTAGGAAGCCTTAGGGAGCCTCCTACAAGCTTGATCTTTCTAAAGAAATCAAGAACACAAAGTTAGGCTTTGAAGTTTCTAAAAGTCCGATTTAAAGAACTGTAAAAATGAGGGTCTTACCATGATTATTTGGACGAGACTTGTGAACAAGAGTTGTAGGCCATCTCAATACCTTTCCAATGAGCTATAGAACACAATATTTGAGTGAGAAATGAAGGAGATACAGCAGTTTTAGTGTTCTGGTTCTGTTTTGGCCGAGAGCATGAAGAACAATGCCTTGGTTTCTTTTTGATTTTGATGAAAAATGATTTGCTTGGCTTGGTTGGTTTGATTTTTGTGTTTGTTTTAGTAAATTACCTAGTTGCCCTTGATTTTGTGTGGTTAAAAAGCCACCACATCTCCTTCCTTCCCATGTCATGCTTGTGTCATCCTCATGATGTCATCCTCCCCTCCTTGTCCTCTTTCTATTGGTTGGATGACATCATCCCCACTAATCCCCTTGATTAACTTCCTAATCGTTTGCCTAATGACCGCTGATCTGTTATACGGTTCGCTTAACTTTCGTTTTCGTTTATCGTTTGAGGGATCATACCCGGGATCTTATTACTTAGGTTCCCTTAACCTTTCTCAATATATTATATTCCTTTTATGATCCTTTCCTATAATCCTTTAATTTAAATCCTTTTTATCCTGTTACCTTTTTCTCAAATCTTTCCGTATCTAGTGTATTTCCGGAAAAAATCAAAGTGTTCGGATTTGGATTCTGACGATCTTTACATACACTTATATCCCATATAAAGTACTAATAAAATCTCAGAATATCCATATCAGAACCCCTACATAGTGTGGCATGAAAAGTTTTCTCATTCAGCAAAAACACTATTCATAAGGGTTTCAAAAATTTCCTAAAAATTGGGGTTATTACAACAACACATTGACTGGTCCAAACAAATCCATGTGTAGCAATTGCAAAGGTTCTTCAATTGTTAAATCAAGTTTCTTCTTGAATGATGCTTTAATCTGCTTCCCTTTTTGGCAGGCATCACACAGTCCATCCTTAGAAAACTCCACTAGAGGAATGCCTCTAACCAGTTCTTTCTTTACTAGCTCATTCATTGTCTTGAAGTTTAAATGGGATAGCTTTTTGTTCCATAGCCAACTTTTATCTTGACTTGCTTTACTGAGAAGACAAGTAACAGATTCTGCATTGGATGAGTTGAAATCAGCTAGGTACACATTTCCTTTTCTCACACCAGTGAGAACCACTTTGTTGCTTCTTTTGTTAGTCACAACACAGGCTTCTGAGTTGAAGGTTACTGAGTTGCCTTTATCACAAAGCTGGCTGATGCTCAACAAATTGTGTTTGAGACCATCCACTAAGGCAACCTCCTCAATGATGACATTGTCCTTTGAAATCAAGCCATATCCCACAGTATAACCCTTGCTATCATCTCCAAAAGTAATACTTGGGCCAGCTCTCTCCTTGAACTCTGTGAGCAGGTTAGAATCACCAGTCATGTGTCTTAAACAACCACTATCCAAGTACCAAAGATTCTTTCTGTTTCCCTGCACACATCAAAATCAAATCAAGTTGACTTTGGTACCCAAGTTTCCTTGGGTCCTGCCTTGTTAGCTTTCTTTTTCTATTTCTTAGGCTTTATCTCATTTGACTTAGGGATATCATATTCATCCTTGGTCATTTGAGTTTGGCCTTTGAAACCATTCATTGCAACATAATTATTATGCATATTATTATTAATAGGGAATGGCATGCTATTAGTAAACATGTTATTCCAGTATGGCATGCTAAATGACATTTGTGGCATACTAAATGCAACATAATAAGGATTAGGTGCAAATGGCATATTAGCAAACTGTGCATTCATATTCTGTGTAGACATAGCATTCAAAGGCATGAGAGGCATGGCATTCATGTTAGGAATTTGAGGTGGCATAGACATGGAAGTAGGCATGGAAGATTTGTAATTAAGAGACAAATAATTTACACTACCACACTTGACACAGATTTTTCTAGGAGCATATTTATCAGGTGTGTAGTTATTGTGTTTGTTAATCCCTACTTTACCAATTCTATTGTTTTTCTTTTTAGTCTCTGTTTTTACCTCAATCTTTTCAAGTCTGTCACTTAACTGTTTGACAGTCATGTGACCAACATTAGCCTGTTTCCCTTTCTTAACCTGACTCGATTCTCCTGAAACAAAGTTCTTAGAAACAGACCCATACTTCTCATTCAGCTTAACAAGTTTGGCTTTACTGATAGGCTTGCTCACAGCCGACGGATGAGGATTTTCATTATTCGACGGATAACCCTTTTTGTTATCCGACAGATGATCCTCATCATCCGTCGAGTCTGTCAGGATCAGACCATTCATGCCTTGGCTTGGGGACTGATGGCTCGTTTCCTGTTGTAGCTCTCATTGGAACATGAGGGCCTCTTTCTATGCAGTCCACATAGGCCTCATCTTGAGAAAGCAAATGAAGATGCATCTTTACCTTCCAATGATGCTAATTATCTTTATCCAGAAAAGGGATCTTGACTCCAACATCCTTCTTGTTCATCTTGCTGTATTGTTTTGATCTTTAAACTCTTTGTAAGTTAAGAGCTTGCTCTGATACCAATTGTTAGTCCCTTAACAATATAACAAGAATTACAGAAGGGGGGTTGAATGGAATTCTTGAAACTTTTTCTTGAAATAAAAATGTTCTAACTCAAATATATATATAAGTGAATTGATTAGCACAATGCGGAATACAAACTTAAATGAATCAAATCACAAGTAATTAAAAACAAGAGTCTTTAAAAATTTTCTGGTGGATTTGAATGATTCCACCAGAGATATATAATATATATCGAGAGAACCCTTGTGTGCAAAATGCTCACAGCTGCTTACAACAATTGAACAATTAAGACTACAGAGAAATGCTAAGAATTCTGTTTACAAATGTTTCTCTGCTTTTCTGCTTAGATCGATAGTTTCTTATTTGCTACTTCTTGGTTTATATATCACCAAGATTATAAAGTAATGAGACAGGATAATAAAACAAAACTATCTAGTCTATTACAATGCTACTTCATTACTCTATTCCAGCATCTTTGAATATCTTTATAATAGCATGGAAATGAAAATGCGTTTTTGTTCTCGAAAACCCAGTTGAATAGACTACCACATTCCATTTACATCCACTCGACGCATGTGACTGTGTTGTCACTGTCAACAGATATTTGAATTCTTTATCCGTCGGGTTCATGATCATCCGTCGAGTTATTGATCATCCGTCGGGTTGTCTAGTTGATCATCCGTCGATTTCAATTTAGTTTATCCGTCGGGTAGCAATCAGGCATTTGACTTCATTTCACTTATGCAGAATTACAAGACATCATCTATGTACAATTAATCAACCTATTCTGCATATCTAGTTAAAGTCAACATGACTTGAATACTACTTACAGAATCTATACAATGGTGTATGCAGAAATGTGCTATAGACTTATTGATACATAAGCTACTCACTCGATGGATAATAAGTCATCATCCGTCGGGACTATAATGAGTCATCCGTCGGGACTATAAATCTTATCCGTCGAGTGCTACATAATTTCACTAAGTAAAATCTACCAAGGTGTTTTGTTCATGAAATCATCAAGTACACAACATATACACAACACTTCCACGAAACCTCAACGATTCACTTAAGCAACCTTGTAAACATTTTTAACATCCATAACCAATCACAAAACCACCTGATAGTACATATGGCTCCTAGAAGGATGAGGTCCAGACTCTTAACTCCATCCAGTCCCGCATACCACCAGTCCAGACTACCTAATCCCGGAAGTCCAACCATTGGAAGCCCCAGAACGTAAGGCACATGCCCAAACACGTGATGGAGACAGCTGTCATCAATCAATCATGGGAATAATCAGGGCACGTGCCAAGAGATCCTAAGAACATTCCTGAGCCATTCCCATCCTGACATGTGTAAGGCATCCACCCCAGCCAGGTGTCCTCCGCTCCTAAAACCAACGGCCACGATTCAAAGGTACCAACCCCTAAATCCTATCCTTAGGCTATAAATATCGCAAGGAGGAAAGGTTTTGGGGTTAATTACTCTCTTACACTCATATACACACACAACCTCCTTGCATTCCTATCTATCTTCATCTTCCCCAAAAGCGAGTTCTTACTCTCACACCGGAGGCACCGCGGGACCCAAACCCCCCTTTCGGTATTGTTTTGTAGGAGCCCCACGGCAGCTACACCACCACCTCTATGAAGGATCCAGGCACGGCGTTGAAGGAGCAGCCCCACCACCAGGAGTTATCATTTGGCGCTAGAAGGAGGGGCTCTCCATCCTTGGGTCTCGGTGCCCCTGGATTCACTTTCATAAGCAAGCTCTGGAAAGAGTCCATTTTTTAACTTGTAAAAACCCAAGAAACCAAACTCTGTCATAAATATGAATGTTGTTTATTTAAGCCATGTTTGCGTGTGCTCGTTATTGTAGGTCGCATTTGTGTGAGCCCTTTTTCTTTGATTTAAGCCATGTTTGTGTGTGCTATTGATAGTTTCGATTGTTCTAGAACCCCGAATTTACTTTGTTCGCATATTGCCTTTGTGTTCTAAGACCCATCTACGCTCACCCTACTATATTGTTAACTAGTCACAGAAAATTATTGGAACTAGTCTCAGAAAGTTATTTGTTGTTGTTCTGGAAAGTTTCCGTTATTTTTAAAAAGCAACCTTATATCGATATTGTTGGTTGAGAATCTTGGTCAGTTGTTATGAGTACGTTTGAAACAATGGTAAGAGCAGGAAAACATACCTCCGGAAGACCATCTGCTAGTACCCAGGTCCAGGACTCGGACCACTCCCAGGTACAAGATCCGGAGCCGACCAAGAAACCTTTCAGGAGCAACCATTGCCACACACCCCCATTCTGGAGAGAGTGGTAAATCCTCGGGATGCCAGGAGCCTTATTGAGCTAAACTAATACAAGTATACTAATGTTCAGGTGGCTGAGGAACACATGGCTCACCTCACCAGCAATTAGCTAGTAAAAGCAATCCGGCTCTATAGGCAAGAGCAAGCCCGAATCCAGGAGGAAGCCAAAGTAGAGGAGGAACTAGAGGATTTTGGGGACTCCCAGCAATCCCGGAGATCTATCTTTGACCGCATTGGAGCTAAAGGGAAGAAGAACCAAAAGAATCAGGGCAATAAGAAAGAAACAGAAGCAGCCAAATTGAAGAGGTTGGAAGAGATGAGGGAACAAATCAGAAAGGAAGAAGAAGAAAAACTTGAACTAAAGATCCAAAGAAGAATGTAGTTAGAAGAAGAGAAGCTACTAGCCAAGTCTAGGACCAAGAGGACCTAGAGGGAGCCCACCCCCGAGTTCATTTATGATGATAATGAGGAGAAGTAGAAAGATCTCAAGGATATGATCTATGAACTACAGAGTAAAATGGACAAAAACTCTGGAATGGAATTGTGAAAACTATGACGCCATTTAGCCACTCCTTGGAGGTTCTCCCCCGGCAGAGGGACCTAAAGCACTATAACTTTGATTCTTTTGATGGTCTGAGAGACCCTGAAGAACACTTGAATTACTTTGAGTAAATTGCGTAGATATACTAGAACAATGATTTGACAAAGTCTAGGTTCTTCGTATCGACTCTTAAGGGAGAGGACGAAAGATGGTTTAGCAGGATACCCCCCGAAGCATCCAGAGTTGGAAAGAGTTTTATGGAGCCTTTATCAGGAGGTTCCGAGCAAATAAGACAAATGAGATGCACATGTGTCACCTGGAAACCATCCGACAACATGACAATGAGTCCCTCTCAGCCTATATGCGGCGTTTCTAGGAAGCAATCAACAAGATCTCAAAATTGGACGAGCGCGAGGCATTGAGCATCTTCAGGAGAAACTTAGACCCGAAGCATAATGAAAGATACGTTGTAGAACTAATCAACAAGGAGCCCCAGAGTCTAGCGGCAGCCTACTCCATGGCTGCCAGATTCATCAAAGATACTGATATGCTCCAAACTATGAGGATGACCCAGAATGGGGGATCTAGGAACAAGAAATCGGATGACCGACTGAAAGAGGGTTACCATCAGGACAAAAAATTCAAGCAAAGCCAGCAGAATCAAATGAGACAAACTGCTCCAATATTCCAAAGGCTCAGTCCTAGGACAGAGTCTAAAAGTGACCCGGGACCAACTAAGTAGTCCCGAGAGCCAAAGCAGGAGCCGAATTGGACTCCCTTAAATAGGAGACGAGAGGAAATCTTGAAGGAAATTAAATATAAGCCATTTTATTACCCCCCAAAGCCGATGCAGACTCCTCCAGAGAGTAGGCCTTACAATAGGCAGTGTGACTATCATGAAACACATGGGCACACGATAGAGAACTGCTTATCACTCAAGTACTTCATCGAGAAGCAAGTAAAGAAAGGGAATCTGAACAAGTACCTAGTCCGGGATAACAACCAAAGAGGGGAAGGGCCTAAAAAAGGAAAGAATATAGTGAATATGGTCTTAGGAGGCTCCCACTCCCGACCTCGGGGCCCGGACTGCGGAGAAGAAGTACTATCAATACAATCACTCCTGGAGAGGATTATATCTTTTAGCAGCAAGGACTATGAATGGGTCAATCCTAACCGTAATGAAGCCTTAGTTGTCACTTTGGATATTTTTGACAATGAAGTAAGGAGAATACAAATAGACAAAGGCTCCTCGGTTAATATTCTTTTCAAGCATACTTTGGATCAAATGCAGCTAGGGAGTATCCGCTTGAATGACTTTCGTGAAGATGCACTCTACAGGTTCGGGAACAACTTAGTCCCGAAGGGACCCTGTACTTACCCGTCCTTTTCGGAACTGATCCTAACCAAGCCAATTACGTCATCAAGTTTTATATCATCAATACTCCTTCATCCTACAATGGCATAATTGGTCGGTCAGATTTAACCAGGATCCAAGCAATAACTCCAATCTCCCATCTCAAGATCAAGTTCCCAACCCCGACTAGAGTCGGAGAAGTAAAAGGAGATTACAAGGTTGCTGAGAGATGCTACAATCAAGCCTTAGTTGTGGTGCCCTCCAAACCCGGGTCAGAAGTTTGGGGTCCACACACACACACCTTATTTATAACCTGCTTATAACAATAATAAAGATAATAATATGCAGTGACCCTACTTATCAACTACCACAGACCGCATCAGGTTAAAGTATGCACACAAGCCAAACACACACTTACATTACAAACCGTTCAAATCCCAACTATCCAAACTCAGAACTGAGTAATAAACATTATTATAAACTAAAATTATTCCAAAAGATGCCTACTAGCCTAACTCGATCAACCTGAACCCCTAGCTCTCGCACTGGACTGGGGATCCTCGTTACCAATTGGTTCCTTCTTAACTGGAAAAGAACATAAACAACATCGCACAAATGAGCTAACTAGCTCAACAAGTCACAATGACAAAACTGAGAATAATGATCATCAAGTGAAAAGGGTTATGATATCAAGTGAACAATAAATTATGATTTAGAATTGGATATTATATTTTCATTTAAAAAAAAACCAAGATTAGGCTGCTGATCAGTCACGCACTAACCTCGAGCAAAGCTGTTGTGCATATGTTGTGTACTTGATGATTACATAAACAAAACACCTAAGTAGATTTTACTTAGTGAAATAATGTAGCACTCGGCGGATAAGGATTATAGTCCCGACGGATAAATCATTATAGTTTCGACGGATGATAACTTATTATCCATCGAGTGAGTAGCTTATGTAATAATGAGTCTGTAGCACATTTCTGCATACACCTTTGTATACATTCTATAGTAGCATATAAGTCATGTTGACTTTAACTAGATATGCAGAATAGGTTGATTACTTGTACATAGATGATGTCTTGTAATTCTGCATAAATGAATTGAAGTCAAGTGCCAAAATAGCAACCGACGGATGATTAACAAAGCCATCGATGGATGATCGAATAGTTATCAACGGATGTTTAATATGGCAATCGACGGATGATTAATGAAGCCATCAACGGATGATCATAAAGTCGACGGATGATCATATACTCAACGGATAAAGAATTCAAATATCAGTTGATAGTGACAACTGGTCACATGCGTCGAAGTGTATGCAAATGGAATGAGGAAGCCTATTAACTGGGTAATAGAGAACAAAGTAACAAAGCATTAGACCCGATAGTTTTTATACTGATCCTGTATTTTAACTTTGTAATCTTGGTAATATATAAACCAAGAAGTAGCAAATAGAAACCAATATCTGAAATACAAAAAGTGAGAAATATTTGTAAGCAGAATTATTAGCATTTTTCTGTATTCTCAGTAGTTCATATTTGTAAGCAGCTCTGAGCATTCTTGCACACAGAGTTCTCTCGATATAATATATATCTCTGGTGGAATTGTTTAAATCTACCAGAAAGTTTTTAAAGACTCTTGTTTTTAATTACTTGTGTTTTGATTCACTTAAGTTTTTATTCCGCATTGTGTCAATCAACACACTTATATCTATATTCGAGTTCGAACATTTTTATTTTAAGAAAAAGGTTCAAGAATTCCATTCAACCCCCCTTCTGTAATTCTTGCTATATTGTTAAGGGACTAACAATTGGTATCAGAGCAAGCTCTTAACTTATAAGGAGTTTAAAGATCAAAACAATTCAGCAAGATGAACAAGAAGGATGTTGGAGTCAAGATTCCTTTTCTAGATAAAGATAATTACCATCATTGGAAGGTAAAGATGCATCTTCAAATGCTTTCTCAAGATGAGGCATATGTGGACTGCATAGAAAGAGGCCCTCATGTTCCAATGAGAGCTACAACAGGAAACGAGCCATCAGTCCCCAAGCCAAGGCATGAATGGTCTGATCCTGACATTGAACAAGTTAGGAAGGATAAAAAGGCCATGAATATTCTGTTTAATGGAGTTGATGCAGACATGTTTGACAACATTATCAACTGCAAAACTGCCAAGGACGTTTGGGATACTATACAGATAATCTGTGATGGCACTGAGCAAGTCAGAGAAAATAAGATGCAGCTCTTGATTCAGCAATATGAGCATTTTCACAATGAGGAAAGTGAGTGTAGGGAGTCAGATTCCAGTAAGAAAAAGTTTGAGTCTGTGGATTATAAGCAAAAATATTTTGATCTACTCAAGAAAAAGGAAAGGGCTTTTATTACACAAGAAAATGACTGGGCAGTAGATGGTTTGGATGAAGATGAAGATGTCAGCTATATCAATCTAGCCCTAATGGCCAAGTCTGATAAAACAGAGACAAGTTCCTCAAGCAATCAGGTAATTACTATAAATCTTGCACATTTATCTAAAGCTGAGTGTAATGATGCCATTAATGACATGTCTACAGAGTTATATCATTTGCGTGTTACACTTAAGTCTCTTACTAAAGAAAATGCTAAAATCAAGGAAACCAATTTATTTTTAAGTGAGAGGAATAATGTGCTTGAGTCTCAGTTTATTGATTTTGAGAAATTAAGAATTGAGTGTAAGATTGCTAAGGAGGAATTAACCGAGTCCTTGAAAAAGGAAGAAATTTTAAAGAAGCGGCTCGAGCGTAAACAAGAAGTGATTAAAGCATGGAAAACAACTATGGATGTCCATGCTCAAATCACCAAAGTTCAAGGAATCGAGTCTTTCTGTGATGAAGCCTGGAAAAAGAACAAAGAGAAACTAGAACCTAATTTGGTAGATGGTCTGCTAATAGATGTAGACTCGACGGATGATGAGGACTATCCGTCGGATAACAAAAAGTGTTATCCGTCAAATGATGAAAATCCTCATCCATCGGCTGTGAGCAAGCCCATTAGCAAAGCCAAACTATTTAAGCTGAATGAGAAGTATGGGTCTGTTTCCAAGAATTTTGTTTCAGGAGAGTCAAGTCAAGTTAAGAAAGGGAAAAAGGCTAATGTTAGTCACATGACTGTCAAACAGTTAAGTGACAGACTTGAATAGATTGAGGTAAAAACAGAGACTAAAAGGAAAAACAATAGGAATGGTAAAGTAGGGATTAACAAACACAATAACTACACACCTGATAAATATGCTCCCAGAAAAATCTGTGTCAAGTGTGGTAGTGTAAATCATCTGTCTGTTAATTGCAAATCTGCCATGCCTACTTCCATGTCTATGCAGCCTCAATTTCTTAACATGAATGCCATGCCTCCCATGCCTGTTAATGCTATGTCTACACAGAACATGAATGCACAGTTTACTAATATGCCATTTGCACCTAATCCTTATTATGCTGCATACAGTATGCCACAAATGCCATTTAGCATACCTTACTGGAATAACATGTTTACCCACAGCATGCCATTTCCTATTAGTCATAGTATGCATGATAATTCTGTTGTAATGAATGGTTTCAAAGGCTCCACTCAAATGACTAAGAATGAATCTGAAATTCCTAGGTCATATGAAATAAGGCCTAAGAAACAGAAAAAGAAAGCTAACAAGGCAGGACCCAAGGAAACTTGGGTACCAAAATCAACTTGATTTGATTTTGATGTGTGCAGGGAAACAAAAAGAATCTTTGGTACTTGGATAGTGGTTGTTCAAGACACATGAATGGTGATTCTACCCTGCTCACAGAGTTCAAAGAAAGAGCTGTCCCAAGTATTACTTTTGGGGATGACAGCAAGGGTTATACTGTGGGATATGGCTTGATTTCAAAGGACAATGTCATCATTGAGGAGGTTGCCTTAGTGGATGGTCTCAAACACAATCTGTTGAGTATCAGCCAGCTTTGTGACAAAGGCAATTCAGTAACCTTCAACTCAGAAGCATGTGTTGTGACTAATAAAAGAAGCAACAAAGTGGTTCTCACTGGTGTGAGAAAAGGAAATGTGTACCTAGCTGATTTCAACTCATCTAATGCAGAATTTATAACTTGTCTTCTCAGTAAAGCAAGTCAAGATGAAAGTTGGCTATGGCACAAAAAGCTATCCCATTTAAACTTCAAGACCATGAATGAGCTGGTAAAGAAAGAATTAGTAAGAGGCATTCCTCTAGTGGAGTTTTCAAAGGATGGACTGTGTGATGCCTGCCAAATAGGGAAGCAAATTAAAGCATCATTTAGGAAGAAACTTGATTCAACAATTGAAGAGCCTTTGCAACTGCTTCACATGGATTTGTTTGGACCAGTCAATGTATTATCCATCTCAGGGAAAAGATTTTGCCTAGTAATTGTAGATGATTTCTCAAAGTTCTCTTGGACATATATCCTAAAGTCTAAAGATGAGGCTAGTGAAATCATCATCAAACACATAAGGCAAGTCAATAATCATCCTGATTTCAAGGTTAGAAGAATCAGGAATGACAATGGAACTGAGTTCAAGAATTCAGTCATGAGAGTATTTTGTGAGGAAAATGGGATTCTGCATGAGTTTTCAGCAGCAAGGACTCCACAACAGAATGGAGTAATGGAAAGGAAGAACATATCACTTATTGAAGATGCAAGGACAATGCTTGAAGAATCTAAACTGCCTACATATTTCTGGGCTGAAGCTGTGAATACTGCATGCTACACTCAGAATATTTCTCTGGTCAATCAAGTAAGATGCATGACTCCCTATCAATTGTTCAAGAACAAGAAGCCAACTCTAAACTTTCTTCATGTCTTTGGCTGCAAATGCTATATTCTGAGAAATCAAACTGGTCAAAATGGGAAGTTTGATGCTAAAGCAGATGAAGGAATTTTTGTTGGATATGCTGTTGGTAAAGAATATAGAGTTTACAATCTAAGAACCAACATTGTTGTGGAATCAATACATGTTGTGTTTGATGATAAAAAGATTGAAGGACTGAAAGATGGAGATTACCATGAGAGCCTCAAATTTGACAATGTAGAGATGGTTAGTGATGACAGTGATGATGAAAGTGATCAAGAGAATGTATCTAAGGATAATGCAGACAAATCTACCACCAATGAAGCACAAAACTCAACATCTGTCAAGTTGCATAATGCTTCATCCGTCGGAAGGCAATCTGCGTTATCCGTCGGGAGACAACCTACTTCATCCGTCGGTACTCAAAATTCACCATCCGTCAGGTTTTCAAAAGGAGCAGGAAGTCAAGACATATCACCTATAGAAAGTTCTCCTTTCACAAATCAAAGATCCACAAACTCAGGGGGAGTTTCAAATAGTCAAAATTCAATCACACTTCAAGACAACAATGAGGTTTCTTCATCTAGAGCTAATCTACCTCAACAAAGGAAATGGACAAAAGATCATCCCTTTGAGCTCATCATTGGTTATGTTTCTTCTAGAGTTCAAACAAGAAAAGCAACTCAGGAAGAATGTCTATATAGCAGCTTTCTTTCCAAGGAAGAACCAAAGAAGGTAGAAGAAGCTTTGTTGGATCTTGATTAGATATTAGCTATGCAGGAGGAGCTAAACCAATTTGAAAGGAATAATGTGTGGAAGCTGGTACCCAAGCCTAAAGGAAAGAATCCAATAGACACCAAGTGGGTATTCAGAAATAAGATGGATGAAAATGGCATAGTTGTCAGGAACAAAGCTAGATTGGTTGCTAAAGGCTATTATCAACAAGAAGGAATAAATTTTGATGAAACATTTGCTCCTGTGGCAAGACTTGAAGCCATCAGAATCTTCTTATCCTATGCAGCCCATGCCAATTTCAAGGTCTATCAAATGGATGTCAAAAGTGCTTTTCTGAATGGAGATTTGGAGGAAGAAGTATATGTCAGTCAACCTCGTGGTTTTGAAGATCCAAATTTTCCAGAACATGTCTATTATCTTTTGAAAGCACTTTATGGACTGAAGCAAGCACCTAGAGCCTGGTATGACACTTTATCAAAGTTCCTTTTGGAAAATCACTTCACAAGAGGTACTGTAGATAAAACTTTATTTTTCAGGAATGTTGTTAGTCCCTTAACAATATAGCAAGAATTACAGAAGGGGGGTTGAATGGAATTCTTGAACTTTTTCTTGAAATAAAAATGTTCAACTCGATTATAGATATATTTGTTTTGATTAGCACAATGCGGAATATAAATTTTAATGAATCAAAACAAGAGTAATTAAAAACAAGAGTCTTTAAAAACTTTCTGGTGGATTTAAACAATTCCACCAGAGATATATTTAATATATCGAGAGGACTCTGTGTGCAGAAATGCTCACAGCTGCTTATACAAAATAAAACTACTAAGAACACAGGAAATGCTAAAGATAGTGCTTACAAAGATTTCTCTGTGTTTGTTTCTTAGCTCTCTTAGTTGTTTTTCTATTTGCTACTCTCTTGGTTTATATATTACCAAGATTACAAAGTCAAAAGAACTGAATAAATATAAAATCTAACAGTCTTGATCTTTGCTGCTTTTCGTCCTCTATTACCCAGTTAATGGGCTTCCACAGTGTGTTTGTATCCAACTCGACGGCTGTGTGTCAGCTTTCACTGTTCAACTGATGTTTGAATCTTGATATGATCATCCGCCGACTTTCAGATCATCCTTCGATGACTTACTTGATCATCCGTCGACTGCTATTTTAAACATCCGTTGAAAGTCATTTGATCATCCGTCGAAGCTTTGTTAAGCATCCGTTGATAGCTATTTTGGAACTTGACTTCATTTCACTTATACAGAATTACAAGACATTGCTTATGTACAGTTAATCAACCTATTCTGCATATCTAGTTAAAGTCAACATGACTTATATACTACTACAGATTCTATACAAAGGTGCATACAACACTGTGCTACAAACTTATTATTACATAAGCTACTCACTCGATGGATAATAAGTTACTCATCCGTCGGGACTAAAACGAGTTATCCGTCGGGACTATAATTCTTATCCGTCGAGTGCTACATTTTTCACTAAGTAAAATTTACTTAGATGTTTTGTTTAGGTAATCATCAAGTACACAACATATTCACAACAATCTCCCCCAATTTATGTCTACTGGAATTGTAGCCATAAATTAAGAGATACTTGATGATAACAAAACATCCTAAACATATATCTTTAAAGATAAGTAGATAAAACTGAGAGTGCTTCAATTTAAACAGGATATACAAGGTTTGGCTCACAGTCAGTTCAAGATGCTCCTCTAGCCTGAGCAGATTTTTCTAGTTTCTTGAAGGTCTGGATCTTCTTCCAAGCTTTCTGTTGTTTTCTTTAATTTGATTCTGGAGCTGTCTGTGGAATTCTAATTCAACAGATTCTGAGAGATCTAACATTTCTTGCATTTCCAAGAGAGTCTCATTGCTAGAGATACTCAATTGGTCTTCTAATCTGAAGAATCTTCTCACACCCTTGTCATCTATGAATTCCATCAGCCAGTAGCGCCTTAGATGCACTCTTCTCCCTGTGTATGGGATGTTAAGAGTTTTGGGTAGTGCATCTTTGGCTCTAACACTCCTTAGCTCTTCAATCTTCTTCAATACTAATCTTCTTGCAGTTACATTAAACCCAAAGTTTTTCTTGAAGGATGAATAGACTTTGATCAACACAGCTTGGCTTTCTTGAAGTATCCTGTGAAGAGGCCACTGAATCTCTCTTCCTCCTTTGTACTTGAATACCAACCTTTCAGGTAGGTTTCTGTATGCATCAATTGCCCTTACCTCATCCAGCTCCTCCAGATAAAGGTTTAGGTCTGAGAATTCTTTGATGTCACACAAGTACAAGTAGTCTCCCTTGTTGATCTTGAGTTGAGCTTTGACTACTGCCTTGGATTTGAGAGGTGACAGCTTCACTTTCTTGACTGCCCTTGATTTTGTCCTTCTTGGCTTGGTGAGAATTGGCAAGTTGAAGTCAGGAATTGGTAATTTATCCCACTCTATTGGCTCATCCTTTGGCACAATAGGCTCTCCATGTATGTTCCTGTAGGGGTCCACCACCCTTATATCTTCAAATACCACAGAGGGCTTTGATGCTTGAGTTTCAGCTTTAGTGGATTCCATTGGAAATTGATCTTCCAATTCCTTGTTAACAATATCCAACTTTCTTTTTGTTCTTTTAGCCAGTTCTTTCTTTCTTGGAGATTTCTTCTATTCTTCAATCTTCTTCTTTGATTCAGTAGCTTGAGTTGGTTGAGAGGGAATTTGTTGAGAAGAGTTCACAGCCTGTAGCTTGGTCAAGATAGCAAACTGTTCTTTCTTTTGTTTAGACTTCTTTGCATCTAGAACAGCTTGCCTCTTTTCCTGCTTCAATCTGACTTTTTCTTCTTCCTTTGCATGAGCAAATTATGGATGTCCAGCTACCACACAAATTTCCTTCCCATTTCTGAATATCTTTGCAATTCTCTTTCTTGAGGCTGAATCAGCTGGATCTTTGTAGAGGAGAATATATCTTGACAGAAGCTTCTTTTCATCAGGCTTGGGTGTCTCATACACAGTATCCATAGGGTTCTTCAAAGATGACTTTGGATAGTTTGCCATTGGTTTAAGAATTATCTCAGCCTTTTTAGTCTTGATGCAGGAAGATTGTCCTTTCTCCAGATAGTTCATGCTCATCTCATTCACATTGATTGGCTTGACATGAGAGTGATGGATGGCTGACTGATCTGGTTCCTTGACTAATTGAAACTTTTTCTGTATTTCCTCATCAATCTTTTTCCAGTTGATCAGAGTCAACTTTTCTTTATCAGCATCTTTCAAATTTGTTGCTGCTGCATTTATAAGATCTATACCATCTGCAACTGGTGGCTTGGAGATAGTAATTGAAGGTACAATTACTTTGCTGATTTGAACTAAAATGTTCTCCCCCTCAGTTGGTCCTTTCTCCCCCTTACTTGATTCTCTCTCCCCCTTTTTGTAATCATCAAGTGGAGGAGTGAGAATTCAGTGGCTCTTCTTCTTCAAAATCAACAGACTCAGACAAATCTTCTCATGCAACTGGCTATCTTCTTGTCAGAATCTGATTCTCTTCTCAACCTTAGTAATAGATCATGCATGGTACCATATGGCATTATTGAATCCAGCTTCTCAGAGTTGTATGTCTTTAAGTCAGCTATATCTTTTTTCAATTCATCCACACTGATATTCTGTCTTGAGTGTTGGATCTTCATTAAGTGCAAAGAGTCTAGATGAGCTTTAAGAACAGCTTGGTACCAGCATCTGAAGCTTCCTGAAGGGCTTGCTGAATAGTTGTTACTTGTTTTACCAAAGACACCTCAAATTGTCCTGGTGTAAATTCCTTTGCCCATGCCCATTCAGGTAAACTTAAAGCAGAACTTGGGCCTTCAGCTCCCCCTAAGTTCATGCTACCATTCAAAGAACTAGAGTCATCATCATCAGAATTTACTCCAAATTCTTCAGATGGCTCTCCAGCTTGAGGAGGCATCCTGTTTAGAGTAGCTTTATCTCTTTGAAGAGATTCTGTGGTGTGCACTAAGTGCAAAGTCTGCTCTGCCTCCATATTGCCCTGAGCAGCCAACAGTTGATAGGCTGAAACAGGGTGAGTAAAAGTGTCAGCATCCAAGGAAATGTTATCAATTACAGCTTTGTAATGTTGCTGAAATTGTCTTTCCTTTTCAGCATCATCCACAATCATTGACTCACTAGCAATGGCTGGTTCCATCCTTATTTCTCCAGTACCTGCTTTTCTCTCATGTTATCTCTTTTGTTGCATCAGGGTCTCACCCTGGCTCCCCACCCTCACACCCTCACCTTCACCTACTAAGGTGGGACTCCTCTCACTCACTTTTGCCAATCCTGAATGAATGGATTGCTGAGATTCACTCTTTTCCTCTCCTTTTTCCTGGGAGCAACCCAGCCTCTCACTCAATGCACTCTCCTCTCTCAGTCCTAAGAGTGATTGTATTACCACCAAATCTTCTGCACTTGAAATTATTGAAGTTTGAAGTTGTGCAGAGACACTCGACGGATAAGTGATATCCGTCGGGTGAGTGGTAAAGCTATCCGACGGATAACTGCTGTTAAGCTTATCCGTCGGGATACAATCACTACTCGACGGATGAGCAATATCCATCGAGAGAGTGGAAATGAATGAGGTGGGAAGAGAAACTATTGTTGACTCTGTGTTGATTGAAGTTATTTGAGGCACAGATGTCACAATAGAATCAGAAAGAATTGGCAAGTGAGCCAACAAATCATCTAAAAGATGATGCTCACTTGCACTGGATTTTGGCTTCCCCAACAGAGTTAAAGAAGGGGAATCAGGAATTGAAGTGTTTATCATGTCCACTTCCAGTGAGTTGGTTGGTGAGTATTGTGTTTCAGTGGCTTCTATAATGAGAGATTTTGGCTGTGACTCCACATTTATTGGAGCCACATCAATCTGAATTTGAGAAGGTGCAGGGATTGTGTCTTTAGCACCAGTTTGCACTAATTGTGTGCCCTGTGCATCCCCAGTTGTTTTGGATTTCTTCTTTCTAGTGTAAGTTTGGTGTGAGCTTGTGTCCCTAACCCTCTTGGCCTGTGCTCTTGGATGAGAGCTTTGTTCAATAGCCATATCCTTTTGGGAGCATGCAGCTAGAAGTGAGCTTCTATCCTTTTTAAGCACTGCAGTTTGTTGGGAAACTGCAGTGTGGCTAGGCTGGGATTCACTCATCTCTCCAACCTTATCCTTGGGGTTTCTTTGATGTTCACCCCTTCCCTCACCTATCTTACCCTCCTTCACACTCCCCTCTCTGGCTTTGGTAGATTTTTCAACTGGTACCTTTTGAGAGATACCAGAAGGGGTTTTCTTTGATTTGGATTTGGGAATTGCAGTTGTTTTGGCAGCTTTGGCAGGCAACTGTTTGGTCATTTTCACAGTTGCCATAGCTATGCCTGAAGTCAAAGAAATAGAAGAGATTGGAATAGTTGAGGGTATGGATAAACTTACCTTACTTACCTGAGGTGTCAGCATTACAGGAAAATAGAACATTGGCACATCCTTGTGATGGTTGGCTCTGTTCAAGTCTGCAATGATTCTTCTCTCTTGAACCCAACAAGCTAATTTGTTGTTTGGGTTCTCAAGTTCAATCTCTTGACAAAGATGGTTAGCCAAAAGCATAAAAAATCTAGCATAGTAAATATTCTTTCCTCTTTTGGCTAAGTCACCTAATTTAAAACCTAACTCATACACAACAAGGTCACTGAAATTATAATATTTGTCTGTAACTAGCATGTATAGCATGTTAAGCATGGAAATGTTCACAGAATCAAAATTACTGATTTTTCCAGAAAAGACTTTAGTTACTACATCACACAAGTAACTCCATTCCTTCCTAAGACCTAGTCTTCTAATTTCACTTAGTTTTGCAGTAGGAAGTGCATAATGAATGGAATTAAGCATATTGACAATATCAGTGTCAGTGTGTGGTGCAGTTACATTATCATCAGGAATCTTGAAACATGCTTTTATTACATCACTATTGATACAGAAATCATTACCTTTGATGGTCAGAGTGATGGTTTTGTCAGTAGAGTTGTAGATTGCTGTTGTCCACATTTCCTCAACAACTTCACAATAGATTGTGGGTGATTCCAGCATAGCAAAACTTAACTTGTAGTTCTTCACGAAGTCCATTATCTTATGATAGTCTTCAGATTGCTGAATCCCCTTATTGACCAAGGCAGTGAAGTTGTTCTTCTCATAGATGAACCCAGTCTGTGACATGATCTTTACTACGGGTGCCATTGTTAGAGAAGAAAAGCTTGAAGAGAAAGAGGATTTTTGCTTGAGAGAGAATGAAATAACACAGTTGAATTTGAGAATGATAAAAGAAAATGATTAGAATGAAATAGGCTTTTATACTTTGCTCAGACTCAACGGATGAAAATAATAAAGAGAAGTAAATTACCCAATAGAAATTGCCTAAAACGACCGTTTTAAAATAAGCTTTAAAAATTCCACCCATTATCCGTCGTGTAATGCTTATAAACTGTAAGTATACTCGATGGATAATGTTCAGGGAATTAACGGTTCAGATTTAGATACTTTGACGGATGAGGATAAAATGTTATCCGTCGAGCTTTAAAATATTCCAGAAAAGTAATTGATTTTTATTTACAATTTGTATATCGACGGATGACTCAACCCGATGGATAATGGTCATCCGTCGAGATACAAATTTTGACTTAGCCAAAATTTCATCCAAGACTAAAAATCAACTAAATTTCTGGCTTCTTTTCAAATTGCAAGAATAATACAGATAAATTCAAGAGTAATTAAGCATACCTAACTCACTTACCAACCTAGAAAAGGTGGATTCATCCAGTGGCTTGATAAAAATATCTGCAAGTTGCTTCTCACTTGGAACAAAATGTAACTCTACAGTACCATTCATTACATGTTCCCTTATGAAATGGTACTTGATGTCTATATGCTTTGTCCTTGAATGTTGCACTGGATTTTCAGTGATGGCAATTGCACTTGTGTTGTCACAGAAAATAGGAATCCTTTCAACTTGCAAACCATAGTCTAGTAATTGATTTTTCATCCATAAAATCTGTGCACAGCAACTGCCAGCAGCAATATATTCAGCTTCAGCTGTGGAAGTAGAAACTGAATTTTGCTTTTTACTGAACCAGGACACAAGCTTGTCTCCTAAGAATTGACAGGTTCCTGTTGTGCTTTTTCTATCAATTCTGCAACCTGCATAATCTGCATCTGAATAACCAGTTAGATCAAAACCAGAATCTCTAGGATACCAAATGCCAAGGTTTGGTGTTCCTTTGAGATATCTGAAAATTCTTTTAATAGTTATCAAATGAGACTCTCTAGGATTAGCCTGAAATCTAGCACACAAACATGTAGCAAACATTATATCTGGCCTACTGGCTGTTAAGTACAGAAGTGAGCCAACCATGCCTCTATAACTTGAAATGTCCACAGACTTTTCAGTAGTGTTTAGTTCAAGCTTAGTTGCAGTGGCCATGGGAGTTTTTGCAGATGTGCAATCCATTAGATCAAACTTCTTTAAAAGATCAAAAATATATATAGTTTGACTAATGAATATTCCATCACTAACTTGCTTAACTTGTAAACCAAGAAAGTAAGTTAGTTCTCCCATCATACTCATTTCATACTTGCTTTGCATCAGTTTGGCAAACTTTTTACAAAGTTTCTCATCTGTAGAGCCAAAAATAATATCATCTACATAAATTTGAACAAGTATGTTAGAGCCATTCACATTTCTGAAAAATAAAGTTTTATCTACAGTACCTCTTGTGAAGCGACTTTCCAAAAGGAACTTTGATAAAGTGTCATACCAGGCTCTAGGTGCTTGCTTCAGTCCATAAAGTGCTTTCAGTAGATAATAGACATACTCTGGGAAATTTGGATCTTCAAAGCCAGGAGGTTGACTTACATACACTTCTTCCTCCAAATCTCCATACAGAAAGGCACTTTTGACATCCATTTGATAGACTTTGAAATTGGCATGGGCTGCATAGGCTAAGAAGATTCTGATGGCTTCAAGTCTTGCAACAGGAGCAAATGTTTCATCAAAATCTATCCCTTCATGCTGACAATAGCCTTTAGCAACCAATCTTGCTTTGTTCCTTACTACTATGCCATTTTCATCCATCTTGTTTCTGAATACCCATTTGGTGTCAATTGGATTCTTTCCTTTAGGCTTGGGTACCAGCTTCCATACTTTATTCCTTTCAAATTGGTTTAGCTCCTCTTGCATAGCTAAAATCCAATCAGGATCTAATAAGGCTTCTTCTACCTTCTTTGGTTCTTTCTTAGACAGGAAGCTGCTGTATAGACATTCTTCTTGAGTTGCTCTCCTGGTTTGAACTCTGGAAGAAACATCACCAATAATCAGTTCAAAGGGGTGATCTTTTGTCCATTTTCTTGGTTGAGGTAGATTAGCCCTAGATGAAGAGACCTCAATGTTGTCTTGATGTGTGATTGAGTTTTGATTGCTAGAAACCCCCCCTCAGTTTGTGGATCTTTGATTTGAGATTGGGGTGCTTTCTATGGGTGATCTGCCTTGTCTTCCTGCTCCTTTTGATAACCCGACGGATGGTGAATTTTGAGTATCGACGGATGAGGCAGGTTGTCTTCCGATGGATAATACAGATTGCCTTCCGATGGATGAAGCATTATGTAACTCGACGGATGTTGAGTTTTGTGCTTCATTTGTAGTAGATTTGTCTGCATTATCCTTAGACACTTTTTCTTGATCACTCTCATCATCAGTTTCATCACTGACCATCTCAACATTGTCGAATTTGAGGCTCTCATGGTAATCTCCAAATTTTAGTCCTTCAATCTTTTTATCATCAAACACAACATGTATAGATTCAACAACAATGTTGGTTCTTAGATTGTAGACTCTATATGCTTTACCAACAGCATATCCAACAAAAATTCATTCATCTGCTTTAGCATCAAACTTCCCATTTTGATTAGTTTGATTTCTTTGAATATAGCATTTACAGCCAAAGACATGAAGAAAGTTCAGAGTTGGCTTCTTGTTTTTGAACAATTGATAAGGTGTCTTGCATTTTGCTTGATTAATCAGAGAGATGTTCTGAGTGTAGCATGCAGTGTTGACAGCTTCAGCCCAGAAATATGTTGGTAATTTTGATTCTTCAAGCATTGTCCTTGCAGCTTCAATAAGAGATCTATTCTTTCTTTCCACTACTCCATTCTATTGTGGAGTCCTTGCTGCTGAAAACTCATGCAAGATCCCATTTTCCTCACAGAATGCTCTCATGACATAGTTCTTGAACTTAGTTCCATTGTCACTCCTGATTCTTCTAACTTTGAAATCAGGATGATTGTTAACTTGCCTTATGTGATTGATGATGATCTCACTAGCTTCATCTTTGGACTTTAGGAAATAGGTCCAAGAGAACTTTGAAAAATCATCTACAATTACTAGGAAAAATCTTTTCTTTGAGATTGACAATACATTGACTGGTCCAAACAAATCCATGTGAAGCAGTTGCAGAGGTTCTTCAATTGCTGAATCAAGTTTCTTCCTGAAAGATGCTTTAATTTGCTTCCCTTTTTGGCAGGCATCACATAGTCCATCCTTTGTAAACTCCACCAGAGGAATGCCTCTAACCAGCTCTTTCTTTACCAGCTCATTCATGGTCTTGAAGTTCAAATAGGATAGCTTCTTGTGCCATAGCCAACTTTCATCTTGACTTGCTTTACTGAGAAGACAAGTTACAGATTCTGCTTTAGTTGAGTTGAAGTCAGCTAGATACACATTTCCTCTTCTCACACCAGTGAGAACCACTTTGTTGTTTTGATTATTAATCACAACACAGGTTTCTTTGTTGAAGGTTACTGAGTTGCCTTTATCATAAAGCTGGCTGATACTCAACAGATTGTGTTTGAGACCATCCACTAAGGCAACCTCTTCAATGATGACATTGTCCTTTGAAATCAAGCCATATCCCACAGTATAACCTTTGCTGTCATCTCCAAAAGTGATACTTGGGCCATCTCTCTCTTCAAACTCTGTGAGCAGGGTAGAATCACCAGTAATGTGTCTTGAACAACCACTATCCAAGTACCAAAGATTCCTTCTGTTTCCCTGCACACATCAAAATCAAATCAAGTTGATTTTGGTACCCAAGTTTCCTTGGGTCCTGCCTTGTTAGCTTTCTTCTTCTGTTTCTTAGGTCTTAACTCATTTGACTTAGGAATTTCAGATTCTTCCTTAGTCATTTGGGTTGGGCCTTTGAAACTACTAGATGCAACAGAATTATTATGCATGTTATGGCTAACAGGAAATGGCATGCTTGGTCCAAACATGTTATTCCAGTAAGGCATGCTAAATGGCATTTGAGGCATATTGTATGCAACATAATATGGATTAGGTGAAAATGGCATGTTAGCAAACTGTGCATTCATGTTCTGTGTAGGCATAGCATTAACAGGCATAGGAGGCATGGCATTCATGTTAGAGAATTGAGGCTAAATAGACATGGGAGTAGGCATGGCAGATTTGCAATTATCAGACAAATGATTTACACTACCATATTTGACACAGATTTTTCTAGGAGCATATTTGTCAGGTGTGTAGTTATTATTTGTTAATCCCTACTTTACCATTCCTATTGTTTTTCCTTTTAGTCTCTGTTTTTACCTCTATCTTCTCAAGTCTGTCACTCAACTGTTTGACAGTCATGTGACCAATATTAGCCTTCTTCCCTTTCTTGGCTTGACTTGACTCCCCTGAAACAAAGTTCTTGGAAACAGACCCATACTTTCCATTTAGCTTGGTTAATTTGGCTTTGCTAATGGGTTTGCTCACAGCCGACGGATTAGGATTTTTATCATTCGACGGATAACATATTTTGTTATCCGAAGGATAGTCCTCATCATCCGTCGAGACATCTGTCAGCAATCCATCTACCAAAATAGGTTCTAGTTTCTCCTTATTCTTTTTCCAGGCTTCATCACAAAAGGACTCAATTCCTTGAACCTTGGTGATTTGAGCATGAACATCTCTGGATGTTTTCCATGCTTTAATCACCTCCTGTTCACGATCAAGCTGCTTCTTTAAAATTTTTTCCTTTTTCAAGGACTCAGTTAATTCCTCCTTGGCAATTCTACACTCAATTTTTAGTTTCTCAAACTCAACAAACTGAGACTCAAGCACATTATTCCTCTCACTCAAAAACAAGTTGTTTTCTTTGATTTTAGCATTTTCTTTAGTGAGGGACTTAAGTGTAACATGCAAATGATACAATTCTGTAGACATGTCATTTATTGCATCATTACACTCAACTTTAGATAAATGTGCAAGGTTTGTAGTAATTACCTGATTGCTTGAGGAACTTGTCTCTGTTTCATCAAATTTGGCCATAAGGGCTAGATTGACATAGCTGACATCCTCATCTTCATCCAAACCATCAGCTGCCCAGTCATTCTCTTGTGTAATAAAAGCCCTTTCCTTCTGTTTGAGTAGATCAAAGTATTTTTGCTTATAATCCACAGACTCAAATCTCTTCTTACTGGAATCTGACTTTCTACACTCATTTGCAAAATGCCCTGCCAAGCCACATTTGAAACACTTGAATTTTGACTTATCCACCATGTTTCTATTTGGCTTGGCAGCTCCAAAGTTCTTCTTGAACTTGAGCTTGGCAAATCTTCTTGAAAGGAATGCTAGGTGCTCATCAATGTCCTCCATGTCATCTTGACTCAAAGAATCTTCAGTTTCTGCAGCTAGCCCTTTACCCTTGCTTTCACAGGCCTTTGAAGTTGATTCCACAGCTTCCATCTTCACTTCCTTCTCCTTTTCCAGTTCAGCCACTAGTGCAATGGATCCTCCTTTCTTCTTTCCTCTCTCCATTCTTTCATCCTGCTCTATTTCAAGCTCATAGGTCTTCAGAATGCCATACAGTCTCTCCAAAGTAAACTCCTTATAATCTTGAGAGTTTCTCAATGAGACTGTCATTGGTTTCCATTCCTTTGGAAGAGATCTGAGAAATTTCAGATTGGAGTCTTTAGTCTGATAGACTCTTCCATGCAATTTAAGAGCATTTAGTAACTTTTGTAATCTACTAAAAATGTCAGTGAGTGACTCACTTTCTTCATTGTGAAAATGCTCATATTGCTGAATCAGGAGCTGCATTTTATTTTCTCTTACTTGCTCAGTACCATCACAGATTATCTGTATTGTGTCCCAAACTTCCTTGGCAGTCTTGCAGTTGATGATGTTATCAAACATATCTGCATCAACACCATTGAACAGAATGTTCATAGCCTTTTTATCTTTCCTGACTTGTTCAAGATCAGGTTCAGACCATTCATGCCTTGGCTTTAGAACAGATGGTTCATTACCTGTTGCAGCTCTCATTGGAACATGAGGGTCTCTTTCTATGCAGTCCACATAGGCCTCATCTTGAGAAAACATATGAAGATGCATCTTTACCTTCCAATGATGGTAATTATCTTTATCAAGAAAAGGAATCTTGACTCCAACATCTTTCTTGTTCATCTTGCTGTATTGTTTTGATCTTTAAACTCTTTGTAGATTAAGAGCCTGCTCTGATACCAATTGTTAGTCCCTTAACAATATAGCAAGAATTACAGAAGGGGGGTTGAATGGAATTCTTGAACTTTTTCTTGAAATAAAAATGTTCAACTCGATTATAGATATATTTGTTTTGATTAGCACAATGCGGAATATAAACTTTAATGAATCAAAATAAGAGTAATTAAAAACAAGAGTCTTTAAAAACTTTCTGGTGGATTTAAACAATTCCACCAGAGATATATTTAAGATATCGAGAGGACTCTGTGTGCAGAAATGCTCACAGCTGCTTATACAAAATAGAACTACTAAGAACACAGGAAATGCTAAAGATAGTGCTTACAAAGATTTCTCTGTGTTTGTTTCTTAGCTCTCTTAGTTGTTTTTCTATTTGCTACTCTCTTGGTTTATATATTACCAAGATTACAAAGTCAAAAGAACTGAATAAATATAAAATCTAACAGTCTTGATCTTTGCTGCTTTTCGTCCTCTATTACCCAGTTAATGGGTTTCCATAGTGTGTTTGTATCCAACTCGACGACTGGGTGTCAGCTTTCACTGTTCAACTGATGTTTGAATCTTGATATGATCATCCGTCGACTTTCAGATCATCCGTCGATGACTTACTTGATCATCCGTCGACTGCTATTTTAAACATCCGTTGAAAGTCATTTGATCATCCGTCGAAGCTTTGTTAAGCATCCGTTGATAGCTATTTTGGCACTTGACTTCATTTCACTTATACAGAATTACAAGACATTGCTTATGTACAGTTAATCAACCTATTCTGCATATCTAGTTAAAGTCAACATGACTTGTATACTACTACAGATTCTATACAAAGGTGCATACAACACTGTGCTACAAACTTATTATTACATAAGCTACTCACTCGATGGATAATAAGTTACTCATCTGTCGGGACTTAAACGAGTTATCCGTCGGGACTATAATTCTTATCCGTCGAGTGCTACATTATTTCACTAAGTAAAATTTACTTAGATGTTTTGTTTAGGTAATCATCAAGTACACAACATATTCATAACAAATGTTAATGGCTCTAGTATACTTGTTCAAATTTATGTAGATGATATTATTTTTGGCTCTACAGATGAGAAACTTTGCAAAACGTTTGCCAAATTGATGCAAAGTAAGTATGAAATGAGTATGATGGGAGAACTAACTTACTTTCTTGGTTTATAAGTTAAGCAAGTTAGTGATGGAATATTCATTAGTCAAACTAAATATATTTTTGATCTTTTAAAGAAGTTTGATCTAATGGATTGTACATCTGCAAAAACTCCTATGGCCACAGCAACTAAGCTTGAATTAAACACTACTGAAAAGTCTGTGTATATTTCAAGTTATAGAGGCATGGTTGGCTCACTTCTGTACTTAACATCCAGTAGGCCAGATATAATGTTTACTACTTATTTATGTGCTAGATTTCAGGCTGACCCTAGAGAATCTCACCTAATAGCTATTAAGAGAATTTTCAGATATCTCAAGGGAACACCAAAACTTGGCATTTGGTACCCTAGAGATTCTGGTTTTGATCTAACTGGTTATTCAGATGCAGATTATGCAGGTTGTAGAATTGATAGAAAGAGTACAACAGGAACCTGTCAATTTCTAGGAAACAAGCTTGTGTCCTGGTTCAGTAAAAAGAAAAATTCAGTTTCTACTTCTACGGCTGAAGCTGAATAAATTGTTGTTGGCAGTTGCTGTGCACAGATTTTATGGATGAGAAATCAATTGCTGGACTATGATTTGCAAGTTGAGAGGATTCTAATTTTCTGTGATAATACAAGTGCAATTGCCATCACTAAAAATCCAGTGCAACATTCAAGGACAAAGCACATAGATATCAAGTACCATTTCATAAGGGAATATGTAATGAATGGTACTGTGGAGCTTCATTTTGTTCCAAGTGAGAAGTAACTTGCAGATATCTTTACCAAGCCACTGGATGAATCCACCTTTTCAAGGTTGGTAAGTGAGTTAGGTATGCTTAATTACTCTTAAATCTATCTGAGTTATTTTGCAAGTTGAAATGTAGCCAGAAATTTAATTGATTTTTCAGTCCTGGATGAAATTTTGGCTAAGTCAAAATTTACATCTCGATGGATGACCCTTATCCATCGAGTTTGGTCATCCGTCGACACACAATTTGCTAATAAAAATCAATTACTTTTCTGGAATATTTATGACTCGACGGATAACAGTTTATCCTCATCCGTCGAATTGTCTTAATCTCAGCCGTTAATTCCCTGTACATTATCCATCGAGTATACTTACACTTTGTAAGTATTACACGACAGATAATGGGTGGAATTTTGCAGTTTATTTTTAAATGGCTATTTTAGGAAATTTCTATTGGTTAATTTATTTTACTTTATTATTTTTATTAGTTATTTTTTAGATAGTATAAAAGCTTATTTCATTGCAATTATTTTCTTTTATCATTCTCAAATTCAACTGCTTTAATTTCATTCTCTCTCAAGCACTTACTCTCCTTCTCTTCAAGCTTTTATTCTCTAAACAATGGCACCTATTGTAAAGATTATGTCTCAAACTGGGTACATTTATGAGAAGAACAATTTCACTGCATTAGTTAACAAGGGTATTCAGCAATCGGATGACTATCACAAGATGATGGACTTTGTGAAGAATTGCAAGCTCAATTATGCCATGCTGGAATCACCCACAATCTTCTGTGAAGTTGTTGAAAAGATGTGGACCACTGCTACCTACAACTCTACTGACAAGACCATTACTCTAACCATCAAAGGTAAAGAATTCTGTATCAATAGTGATGTGATAAAAACATGTTTCAAAATTCCTGATAACAATGTAACTTCACCACACAATGACACTGATATCTTAAATATGCTTAATTCCATGCACTATGCACTTCCTACTTCTAAATTGAGTGATATTAGGAGAATGGGTCTTATGAAGGAGTGGAGTTTCTTGTGTGATGTAGTTACAAAGGTTTTCTCAGGAAAGATCAGTAATTTTGATTCAGTGAATATTTCCATGCTCAACATGCTATATATGCTAGTTACTAGATAAATTTTATAATTTCAGTGACCTTGTCCTGTTTGAGTTAGGCTTTAAATTAGGTGAGTTAGCTAAAAGAGGTAAGAATGTGTATTATGCTAGATTTCTTATGTTATTGGCTAACCACCTTTGTGAAGAGATTGTGCTTGAGAACCCTAACAACAAACTGGATTGTTAGGTTCAAGAGAGAAGGCTCATTGCAGATTTGAACAGGGCCAATCACCACAAGGATGTGCCAATGTTCTACTTTCCTGTAATGCAGGCACCTCAGGTAAGTGAGGTAAGTTCATCCATCCCTACAACTATTCCAACCTCCATAATTTCTTTGAGTTCAGGAGTAGCTATGGCAACTGTGCCAATGACCAAACAGTTGCCTACCAAAGCTACCAAACCTACTACTATTTCCAAATCCAAATCAAAGAAAACCCCTTCTGGTATCTCTCAAAAGATGCCAGTTGAAAAATCCACCAAAGCCAAAGAGGGGAGTGTGAAGGAGGGTAAGTTAGGTGAGGGAAGGGGTGAACATCAAAGAAACCCCAAGAATAAGGTTGGAGAGTTGAGTGAATCCCAGCCTAGCCACACTGCAGTTTCCCAACAAATTGTAGTGCTTAAAAAGGATAAAAGCTCTCTTCTAGCTGCATCATCCTAAAAGGATGTAGTTATTGAACAAAGCTCTCAACCAAGAGCACAGGCCAAGAGGGTTAAGGACACAAGCTCACCCCAAACTTATACAAGAAAGAAGTAATCTAAAACCTCTGGGGATGCACAGGATACACACACAGTGCAAACTGGTGCTAAAGACACAGTCACTGCACCTTCTCAAGTTCAGTTTGATGTGGCTCCAATAAATGTAGAGTCACAGCCAAAATCTCTAGTTATAAAAGCACCTCAAACACCATACTTACCAACAAATTCTCTGGATGTGGATATGATAAACACATCAATTCCTGATTCCCCTTCTTTAACTCTATTGGGGAAGCCAAAATCCAGTGCAAGTGAGCATCATCTTTTAGATGATTTGTTGGCTCACTTGCAAATTCTTTCAGAAACTGTTATGTCATCTATGCCTAAAATTTCTTCAATCAGCACAGAGTCAACAATAGTTTCTCTTCCCACCTCATTCATTTCTACTCTCTCGACGGATATTGCTCATCCGTCGAGTAGTGATTGTATCCCGACAGATAGCCTAACAGCAGTTATCCGCCGGATAACAAAACCACTCACTCGATGGATATCACTCATCCGTCGAGTATCTCTGCACAACCTTAAACTTCAATTATTTCTAGTGCAGAAGATTTAGTGGTTGTACAGTCACTCTTAGGATTGAGAGAGCAGAGTGTCTTGAGTGAGAGGCTGGGTTGCTCCCAGGCAAAAGGAGAGAAAATGAGTGAAAATTTTCAATCCATTTCTTCAGGATTGGAAAAAGGGAGTGAGAGGAGTCCCACCTTAGTAGGTGAAGGTGGGGGTGGGGAGCCAGGGTGAGACCCTGATGCAACAAAAGAGTGAACATGAGAGAAAAGCAGTTATAGAGGATATAAGGGTGGATCCAGCCATTGCTCATGAGTCAATGATTGTGGATGATGCTGAAAAGGAAAGACAATTTCAGCAACATTACAAAGCTGTAATTGATATCATTTCCTTGGATGCTGACACTTTTACTCATCCTGTGTCATCCTATCAACTGTTGGCTGCTCAGGGCAATGAGGAGGCAGTGAATACTTTAAATCTAGTACATACTTCAGAATCTCTACAAAGGGATAAAGCTGCTGTCAATTTAATGCCTTCTATAGCTGGTGAGCCATCTGAAGAATTTGGAGTAAATTCTAATGATGATGACTCTGTTCCATTTGATGAAAGCATGAACTTAGGGGGAGATGAAGGCCCAAGTTCCATTCCAGATCTACCTGAATGGGCATTGACAAAGGAGTCTACACCTGGACAATTCAATGTATCCTTAGTCAAACAAATCATGTCTATCCAAAAGGCCATTCAGAACACCTCAAATGCTGGTACCAAGGCTATTTTTCAAGCCCACCTAGATTCTCTACATCTCATGAAGCTACAGCAATTAAGACATAATCTAAGTGTGGATGAACTCAAAAAGGATATAGCAGACTTGAAGACCTATAATTCTGAGAAGCTGGATTCAATAATGCCCTATGGTACCATGCAGGATCTACTCCTGAGATTGAGAAGAGAATCAGATACTGAAAAGAAACTGGCCAAATTGGAAGACAGAGTTCAAGTAATTGAAAACTCTGTGGCCACTATTCTTCAAAATCAACAGTCTCAGACCAGTCTTCTAATGCAACTGGCTAAAGCACAAGGCTTGACTCCTCAACTTGATGATAACAAAAAGGGGGAGAAAGGATCAAGTGAGGGGGAGAAACTTCAGATATAAATCAGTAAAGTAATTGTGCCTTCAATTACTATCACAAAGCCACCAGTTGTAGATGGTATATATCTGATTCAAGCAGCAGCAGCTAACTTGAAAGTTGCTGAGAAAGAACAATTGAGTTTGGTCAACTGGAAGAAGATTGATGAGGAGATACAGAAAAAGTTTGAACTTGTCAAGGAGCCAGTTAAGCCAGCCATCCATCACTCTCAAGTCAAGCAAATCAATGTGAATGAGATGAGCATGAACTATCTGGAAAGAGGACAATCTTCCTGCATCAAGTCTCCAAAGGCTGAAATGATTCTCAAACCAAGGGCAAACTACTCAAAATCATCCTTGAAGAACCCCTTGGACACTGTATATGAGACACCCAAGCCTGATGAGAAGAAGCTTCTGTCAAGATCAATTGTCTTCTATAAAGATCCAGCTGATTCAGTTTCTAAAAGGAGGATTTCTAAGATTTTCAGAAATGGGAAAGAAATTTGTGTGGTGGTTGGACACCCTCAATTTGCTCAAGCAAAGAGAGAATAAAAAGCTAGATTGAAGCAGGAGAAGAAGCAGGCTTCTCTAGATGCTAAAAAGGCTAAATAAAAGAGAGAACAGATTGCTATCTTGGCCAAGCTACATGCTGTAAATTTATCACAACAAATTCCCTCTCAACCATCTGAAGCAACTGATCAAGGAAGCAAGTTGAAGAACAGAAGAAATCTCTAAGAAAGAAGCAATTGGCTAAAAGAACTAAAAGGAAACTGGATATTGTTGACAAGGAATTGGAAGATCAATTTCCTAAGGAATCCACACCAGCTACAACTCTAGCATCAAAGCCCTCTGTGGTATTTGAAGACATAAAGGTGGTGGATCCCTACAGGAATATTCATGGTGAACCTATTGTGCCCAAGGATGAGCCAATAGAATAGGAGAACATACCAATTCCAGACTTCAATCTACCAATCCTTAGCAAGTCAAAAAGGACAAAGTCAAGAGCAGTCAAGAAAGTGAAGCTGTCACCTCTAAAATCCAAGTTTGTAGTTAAAGCTCAGCCCAAAGTCAATAAGGGAGACTACTTGTACTTGTGTGACATCAAAAAATTTTCTGATCTAAACCTCTATCTGGATGAACTAGATGAAGTAAGAAGTATTGATGCATACAGGAACCTGCCTGAAAGGTTAGTGTTCAAGTACAAATGAGGAAAGGAGATTCAATGGCCACTTCATAGGATTCTTTAAGAGAGCTAAGCTGTACTGATTAAAGTTTATTCATCCTTCAAAAAGAACCTTGGGTTCAATATCACTGCAAGAAGACTAGTATTGAAGAAGATTGAAGAACTAAGGAGTGTTAGAGCTAAAGATGCACTCCCAAAGACTCTTATCATCCCATACACAGGGAGAAGAGTGCATCTAAGGCCCTACTGGCTGATGGAGTTCATAGATGACAAAGGGGTGAGAAGATTCTTCAGATTAGAAGACCAATTGAGCATCTCTAGCAATGAGACTCTCTTGGAAATGCAAGAAAAGCTAAATCTCTAAGAATCTAATGAACTGGAATTCCATAGGCAGTTCCAAAATCAGATTGATGAAAACAACAGAAAGCTTGGAAGAAGATCTAGACCTTCAAGAAACTAGAAAAATCTGCTCAGGCTAGAGGAGCATCTTGAAAATGACTGTGAGCTAAACTTTGTACATTTTGATTAATTGAAGCACTTTTCAGTATTATCTACTTTTCCTTAAAGCTGTATATTTAGGGTGTTTTGTCATCATCAAGTATCTCTTAATTTATGGCTACAATTCCAGTAGACATAAATTGGGGGAGATTGTTGTGCATATGTTGTGTACTTGATGATTACATAAACAAAACACCTAAGTAGATTTTACTTAGTGAAATAATATAGCACTCGACGGATAAGGATTATAGTCCCGGCGGATAAATCATTATAGTCCCCATGGATAAATCATTATAGTCCCCACGGATGATAACTTATTATCCATCGAGTGAGTAGCTTATGTAATAATGAGTCTGTAGCACATTTCTGCATACACCTTTGTATACATTATGTAGTAGCATATAAGTCATGTTGACTTTAACTAGATATGCAGAATAGGTTGATTAATTGTACATAGATGATGTCTTGTAATTCTGCATAAATGAATTGAAGTCAAGTGCCAAAATAGCTACTGACGGATGATTAACAAAGCCATCGACGAATGATCAAATAGCTATCAACGGATGTTTAATATAGCAGTCGATGGATGATCAATGAAGCCATCAACGGATGATCATAAAGTCGACGGATGATCATGTACTCAACGGATAAAGAATTCAAATATCAGTTGATAGTGACAACTGGTCACATGCGTCGAAGTGTATGCAAATAGAATGAGGAAGCCTATTAACTGGGTAATAGAGAACAAAGTAACAAAGCATTAGACCCGATAGTTTTTATAATGATCCTGTCTTTTGACTTTATAATCTTGGTAATATATAAACCAAAAAGTAGCAAATAGAAACCAATATCTGAAATACAAAAAGTGAGAAACATTTGTAAGCAGAATTATTAGCATTTCTCTGTATTCTCAGTAGTTCATATTTGTAAGCAGCTGTGAGCATTCTTGCACACAGAGTTCTCTCGATATAATATGTATCTCTGGTGGAATTGTTTAAATCCACCTGAAAGTTTTTAAAGACTCTTGTTTTTAATTACTTGTATTTTGATTCACTTAAGTTTTTATTCCGCATTGTGCCAATCAACACACTTATATCTATATTCGAGTTCGAACATTTTTATTTTAAGAAAAAGGTTCAAGAATTCCATTCAACCCCCCTTCTGTAATTCCTGCTATATTGTTAAGGGACTAACAAAAGCACACAGCACTACTCTAACTACTGGATCCAAGGCACACATTGGCCTAACTTGACCATTATATGGTCTGACCATGAATCTGGTCCACAATTTTATAAAAACAATCCAATTCTAACATAATAACAGGATAACCAATAATAAGCAATAAACAGAATCATTAACAATATTGGACATTCAATAATGAAATGGTTTCAATTTTCATAAAAATCAATATGGCATTTCCAAAGCTTGGCTGTTAGGTAATGAAAGAATTGGATAGCAAAGGAATCAATGGTTCAGGATTACCAGGAATTGGTCTTTCAAATCATAAGGTATCATGGTTTGAGTATATAAGTAATTCGGTTTAGTATTTGGTATATAGTGTTTATGTATTTGTGGAGTAGTATCGTATATTTATGGTTCGTATCTGGGTGTACAACAATCAATGGTTTAGAAAGAATAAGGTTTACAGCTCAAGATCAATAACTGGAATCAGGGTTTTGGGTTCAGTGCTTCCAAGCACTTGCAATATAAAACAGGACTATCAATCAACTATAATATATCTCGAGAAAGTTCAGAACACTTGCCTGATATTAGCTTGCTATACTTCTCTAACTTTCAATCACAACCATCTACTCCTCGACTATCTGTTTCCCTTTCCTACGCCTTGCCTCTTCTGCTCACATATCATAAGCATCTATCAATATTGAACTCATACGATTCTATTTGACACACTTCTATCTACCCTTCGTTTTACCCAAATCTGATTAACGGATTGAAAGTTATACTATATACAAGTAAATATCGAATATATAGACCGACAGTCAACCAACAAGTCACATATAACACATAACACGTCAGATAAACAATGATATATCATTTATAAAGAGGTCTCGGGTCATAAACAGGCTTTCGGGTATTTAAAATGATTTTTAAAACATTTTTCGGAATTAAAACGGGTCGTTGGATCACTTTCGGAGTAATAGACAAGGTTCAGTTGGCTAATTCTGGCTTCAAAACAATTTTATAATAATTATCGAGCCTTGAAAATAATTTAAAATAATATTTTAAAGCTCGAAATTCTTTTTCAAAATTTTTCAATCATTTTTAAATAATTAAATCTAATTAAATAATTAAGTAAAATCAATTAATAATTAATTAAATCAATTAATCAATTAATTTTTGAATTAATTGACCAATTAATCAATTAATTATTAACTAAAATTAATTAACTAATTAATTCAGATTTATTTTTGAATTAAAAATAATTTTTGGAATTAAAATAATAATTTTTGGAATTTTCAGAAATTAAAAACGAATTTTCATAATTAAAATAAATAGAAAATATGATTTTTAAATATTTTTAAAACAGGAATCCTAAATTTGCAAACTCTGGAAAGTTCAAGGACTAAACTTCCTCGTTTTTAAAAGATAAGGTACTAAACTGCAATTTCTACAGGAGGGTCGCCGGAAAAGTTCTATCTCGCCGGAGAAGACGATCCCGGCGTCCTCACCCCACCAACACCTCCAGATATGAACTACACAATACCAGGAATCTATCCGTGCAATCAAAACACATCAATCATCCCTGTCCTGGCCGAAAAATGGCCAAGAACATCGCTGGTTTTTGGCGAAACATCGAAAACTTCAAACACAACTCCCTTCGATTCAGACATCCTCTGTTAACGAGCTATATATCAATCGATTGCAAATTTCATAAGGAACACAACCCACTATAAATTAACAGCTAATAACCCCTAAATCAAAAAGCCCCAAATTTCAATTGAAAACATTCATACGGGTTATAAACCCTAATTTTGAAATTCGAAACTTAAACTCAATTTTGAACATGTTATTGAACTCCAAATCAGACATATGACATATGAAAATCATCAGAAAAACAAGCTCTACAACATACAATCATCAAATCATTCAAACAATCATCCGAACAAAAATTCATATTTTTAATAAAAATAATTCGAAAATAATTAAAAATATAGAAATTAAACCTTGATTTTTGCAGTAAAACGAGTCCTGGAATCTGAAAGTACACTCCAAATCCTTCGTTTTGGTTACTCCAACTTTCCAAACGGATTTCACTAACACCTTGAAACTGTGGTTTGATTCTCAAAAGGTTTTATGAAATTAGGATTTTTCTCTGGAAAATTATATATTTAACTGACTACAAATGATTTTTGATACGAAATAAAATACGGTAAAGGCTATTTATAATTACGGAAAATTAGTATCCCGTTGGATCATTCCGGATAAGAAATGGTACATTTATTTATAAAACTGATCCAAACGGTACCGGTTTTCGGGATAAATATCCAAATCAGTATAATTTGTACCGCGGTCTTGGTCTCAGCGCCTGGTTACACGTATTACGAAGTGATAATTGTGATAGTTCAATAAAAAGATCCTGTTTATCGAAAATACGAGTTTTATCGATTTACCGAAATAATTAATTTATCGAAAATGTTACGCCGGGACCCGCGCAGGACAAACCGTACGCCGGATCGAAAAAGTCGAAAATGGAAAATGCTCGGAATATTGCAATTAGAATCTCGGAAGAGTTTCAGGTTATAAAAATGTAAAAATGGATGACGTCGGTTGGTTCCAGATTGTATAAAATAGTTTTTAAATGCTCGGAAAAAGATTTTATAAAATCCTTATATTTCCTATAAAATCATAAATTATCATAAAAATAAATAGGAAGATATGACAATTATCTATATTTTATTTTGGACATATAAAAATTAAAATACTCAATTAATATTATTTTTAAACATCCAGACACATTTAACACTTAAAAAATAATTCACAGAATAGATACTGAACACATATAATAATTATTTATTAGCAAAATAATTACACGATATATTCCGGATATTACATCCTTCCCCCCTTAAAAGGATTCTGTCCTCAGAATCTCCTAAGAAAATAAATGAGGGTACTTTTCTTTCATATCACACTCTAACTCCCAGGTTGACTCTTCAATCTTTGGGTTTCTCCACAATACTCTTACTAACTTTACTACTTTATTTCTTAATACTTTCTCTCTTTCTTCTAGAATCTCTATCGGATTCTCTACATATGACAAATCTGCCTGAAGCTCTATTGGCTCATATTCTATTACATGCCTGGAGTCTGAATTATACTTCTTAAGCATCCATACGTGAAAAACATTGTAAATGTGCTTCATGTGCGGAGGTAACGCCAACTCATAAGCTACTTTGCCAACGCGCTTTAGAATCTCAAAAGGTCCGACATATCTTGGGCTCAACTTTCCTTTCTCTCCAAATCTCGTTAATCCCTTCCACAGTGATACTTTCAGTAATACTAAACTTCCTTCTTCAAATTCCATGTCTTTCCTTGATTGATCTGCATATTTTCTTTGACGGTTTTGTGCTGCTATCAATCTCTTCTGGATAACTTCAACAACTTCCTTTGTCTGCTGCACTAATTCAGGTCCAAGTATTTTGCGTTCCCCTACCTCGTCCCAATACACTGGAGATCTGCATTTGCATCCATAAAGGGCTTCATAGGGTGGCATCCCAATACTGGCGTGATAACTGTTGTTGTAAGCAAATTCCACCAGGGGTAAATGCTCGTCCTAACTCCCTTTGAAATCAATAGCACAAACACGTAACATATCTTCAATCGTCTGGATCGTTCTTTCACTCTGGCCGTCCGTCTGTGGGTGGTAAGCCGTACTCATATTCAGTCTTGTTCCCAAACATTCTTGAAAACTTTTCCAAAATCTTGAATTAAATCTTGAATCTCGATCAGATACGATAGACACCAGAACTCCATGACGAACTACAGTTTCCTTCAGGTACATATGGACCAACTTGTCGAGTGAAAATCTTTCATTTATAGGAAGAAAATGAGCTGACTTGGTAAGTCTATCCACTATAACCCAAATGGCATCATGATTAGCCCTTGTCCTTGGTAATCCAACTATGAAATCCATGGCAATATGTTCCCACTTCCACTCTAAAATTTCCAATGGCTGTAGCAACTCACTTGGTCTCTGATACTCTACTTTAACTTTCTGACATGTATAACATCTGCTAACCCATTCCGCAATTTCCCTCTTCATATCTGGCCACCAATAATTCTCCTTTAAATCTCTGTACATCTTGGTACTCCCTGGATGGATTGAATACCTTGAATTATGGGCTTCCTGTGAAATTTCATTCTTCAGTTCTGTCACCGGCGGAATCCAAATTCTAGAAGAAAACCTAAGAATACCTTGATCATCCTTTTGCGTGCACAATTCTTCACATATCAAATGATTTATGTCCTGATCCATTACTTCTTCTTGACATTTCTTTATCTTCTCTAACAACTCTGGTTGGAAAGTCATACTATACACTTTTGCTTCATCAGGCTTGCAAACTCTAATCTCCAATTCCAGTTTCTGAAATTCTTTATATATTTCTTCAGGTACTGATAACACATTTAACTTTTCTTTCCAACTCAACGCGTCTGCTACAATGTTCGCTTTACCGGGATGATAATTAATCGTGCAGTCGTAATCCTTGATTAATTCTAACCATCTCCTTTGTCTCATATTAAGCTCCTTCTGTATGAATATGTACTTCAAGCTTTTGTGATCCGTGTAAATCTCACACTTTTCTCCATATAGATAAAATCTCCAAATTTTCAAAGCAAAAACTATGGCTGCTAGCTCCAAATCATGAGTAGGGTATTTATGTTCGTGTGGCTTCAATTGCCTTGACGCATATGCAATCACCTTATCGTGCTGCATCAGAACACATCCGAGTCCTTTATGAGAAGCATCGCTATAATTTACGAAATTCCCTTTATCGTCTGGGAGTGACAAAACTGGTGCCGTGATTAATCTTCGCTTCAATTCCTGAAAACTTTCTTCGCATTTATCGTTCCATATAAACTTTTCATTCTTGCGTGTAAGCTTTGTCAATGGTGTTGCAATCCTTGAAAAATTTTGAACGAATCGGCAATAATACCCCGCTAATCCCAAGAAACTTCTTACCTCTGTGGGTGTTCTCGGTCTTTCCCAATTTGTGATTGCCTCAATCTTTGCTGGGTCCACTTTGATCCCTTCATTACTGACTATGTGTCCTAAGAACTGAACTTCCTATAGCCAAAACTCACACTTCGAGAATTTAGCATATAACTTCTTTTTCCTTAAAATCTCCAATGTTGTTCTCAAATGTTCCGCATGATCCTCTTCCGTCTTTGAATAAATCAAAATATCGTCTATAAACACAATAACGAACTTATCCAAATATTTCTTGAAAATTCTATTCATCAGGTCCATAAACGCTGCCGGGGCATTGGTCAATCCAAAAGACATCACTAAAAATTCATAATGTCCATACCTTGTTCGGAAAGCTGTCTTTGGTATATCTTCTGGCTTAATCTTCAGTTGATGATATCCCGATCTTAAGTCAATCTTGGAGAAAAACTTGGCTCCCTTCAATTGGTCAAACAGATAGTCAATTCTGGGTAACGGGTACTAGTTCTTAATTGTAAGCTTGTTGAGCTCCATATAGTCGATACACAGTCTCATGCTTCTATCCTTCTTTTTAACAAATATCACCGGTGCACCCCACGGGGATACACTAGGTCTGATTACTCCTTTCTCTAACAACTCTTGCAATTGCTTCGCTAGCTTTTTCATTTCAACGGGCGCCATTCTGTACGGGGCCTTGGATACTGGTTATGTTCCAGGTGCTAAAACGATTGTAAACTCAATTTATCTATCTGGAGGAAGTCCTGGTAACTCATCGGGAAACACATCTGGAAATTCATTGACTACTGGAATATCTTCAAGTTTTGTTGGCTCCCGACTTCTGTCAATCACATATGCCACAAAATGCTCGCATCCTTGCTGTAGTAACTTCTTGGCTTGAATCATCGTTAAGAACTTCTTTACTTGCTTTTGGCCCTTGAACGTTACTATCCTTTCGTCCGGCGTTTTCACCATTACCTTCTTATTTCGACAATCTATCCGGGAATCATGCTTAGGTAACCAGTCCATTCCTAAGATAACGTCAAATTCTCCTAGCTTAAATGGTATTAAATCTACACAAAACTTACTACCAGAAATCTCAATCTCACAATTCCCGCAAACTTGATTAACAGATACTCGTTCCTGATTTGCTAATTCCACATTCATTATTTCATTTAAATACTCAACTGGATAATTTACCTTACTAACAAAATCTTGTGAACCAAACGATCGAGTTGCTCCCGATTCTATTAACACTTTGGCACATAAAGAATTCACATTAAGCGTACCTGCCACGACATCAGTATCCTGGATAGCGTCCTTCGCAGACATATCAAAAACTTTAGCCCTTGGAGTCTTATTCACTACTGGGATAGATCCCATGATCCTCAATGCATTACTGACTGGGGCTGGTTTCTTACAATCCCTGGCTATATGTCCTGGCTTTCCATATTTAAAGCACGTAAATCCAATAGCTGGAACCTTAACTGCTGGATTCCGGATAGGATGATCCTTGTTTGCTGGCTCCCTTGCTGGCTGATTTCGGCACTCCCTTGAATAGTGCCCTTTCTGATTGCACTTGAAACAAACTATACTCAACTTATTACAAACTCCTCCATGCTTCTTCCCACATACTTGACAGTCTGGAAATGTTAATTTCAACTGATTCGGGTGATTCACATTAACTGGACGGTTGCCCTGGCCTCCGTCGCCTGCATTTTGTCTTTTGAAATTAAAATTTCTCCCTGGCTGAAACTTGCCCTTCTTAAAATTTGGAAACTTCCCTGGTTGTGACTGACCTTCATTCCCTTCAAATTTCCTTTTTCTTACTTTCCTTCTCCTTCTATGACATCTCACTCTCGGTCTCTGCAATCATGGCTTTCTGTACCACTCCTGTATATGTATCCAACTCAAAAATGGCTACCTTCCCTCTGATCCATGGCTTCAAACCTTGCGGGAATCTCTGAGCTTTCTTCTTGTCAATATCCACATATGACGGCACATACCTTGACAATTTTTCGAACTTACTTGCATAATCTGCCACTGACATATTTCCTTGCTTTAATTCTAGAAATTTCAACTCCATCTGATCCTAGACAAACTGAGGAAAATACTTTTCTAAAAACAATTCCTTAAACCTCTCCCAAGTAATAACATCTGTACCTTCTAATGTCTTCACCATCTCCCACCAATAGGTGGCCTCATTCTTCAAATAATAGCTTGCAAACTCAACCTTCTGTTCTTCCTTTACCTTCACTAAGGCAAATGACTTCTCTATTTCCTTTAACCAAACATTTGCTTCAACCGGCTCTAAGGAACCCTTGAATTCTGGTGGGTTTACTGCCTGAAAAGTTTTGAAAGTTACCTGGGGATTGGTCTGTCTTTGCTGTTGTTGTGTCAGGTGAACTGTTTGTTGGGCCAAGATTTGGAGAATCTGGGCTATTGCTGGGTCTATAGGTCCTGGGTTCACATTCTGGTTTATATCATCTTGGTTGTTATTGTTGTTGTTGTTGTTGTTGTTGGTTTCTTCATTCTGGGTGTTGGTGCGGGTATTTCTTCTGGTGGCATTTTCTGTAAAGAATCAAACAACTTATTTAGCTTTTAAATCAAATCCTTTGCATAAAAGAAAAGTTTTGTAAAACAGAAATATCTCTTTTTGAAAACAGTTGTAATAGTTAAACCAAGTAAATTGCATGCTTCTTTACAGAATATGAACAGTTAAGGGAATAGGGTGCATGGTATAACAGGGGTATAACTGGTGCAATAAATAAGGTAAAGTAAAACAGGTACAGTAAAGTAAATGACAATGCTGGAAAGGAAAAGGTACTGATATATATAGATCAAAAGTTTTGGGTAGTACAAGCGTAAAGAAGCTTCAGAAGTAAAAGAAAAAGGGTACAACAACCTACTCACTAGTCAGCATCTCTGGTCTATAAATACAACTCAAAAGTCTACCTGATACATACTACACACTACTATACATACTACACACCCATAACAACACTGGTCAGCATCTCTATCTCTGGATTTCAGACTCATGGCAAGTCTGGACCTCCAATCTCCTCAAGCTGCTCTAGAACCCACTTAGCCCACTCCACTAGATAATCAGGGGTGATGTCCTCATGTGTAGCCTCAGCAATCCTCACCGCAGCTACTCTGCGAAACGCCTGGAGCCTCTCTCTGAGTCGCCTCTCACCACTCCCAACCTCTCTGATACGCATGATATGCAATAACTCCTGAATCTAACCCTGTAGGAATCGCTACTCCATAAGGTAAGCCTCAAACTGATGATATGGGACAAGATATGAAGAGAACTGGAAAGGTACTCCTATAACTGAATGACCAGTAAAGCCTGAATTAGCAGGTGGGGGTCCTCTGATTGGTGGCCTCATGCCTGGGGGTGGAATAGCCTGCAGTGGTACGGGCTGCAACATAGGTGGAGGTAGAATAACCAACACTGGTGGAACAACAGGACGTGGATCTGAAGATGATACTCCAACTGAAGGCTCTGAGTGATCAGCTGATACAGGGATGAAAGAGTCAGCCATTGCTGCTATCTGAAATCATATCGTAATATAAGAATCTCGAACCATGACGCGAATTATACTAATACCTGTTATACCGTAACACTCAACCTCTCGATGTTCTATCTTTCTATTTCTTACTTCTAATCCTAACCCTCTACCCATTCCCGTCGATCTAGGCTTGTGTCAGTGACTTATAACCTGTAGCTCTGATACCAAATCTGTGGTGCCCTCCGAACCCGGGTCAGAAGTTTGGGGTCCACACACACACACACCTTATTTATAACCTGCTTATAACAATAATAAAGATAATAATATGCAGTGACCCTACTTATCAACTACCATGGACCGCATCAGGTTAAAGTATGCACACAAGCCAAACACACACTTATATTATAAACCGTTCAAATCCCAACTATCCAAACTCAGAACTGAGTAATAAACATTATTACAAACTTTTACAAACTTAAATTATTCCAAAAGATGCCTCCTAGCTTAACTCGATCAACCTGAACCCCAAGCTCTCGCGCGGGACTGGGGATCCTCGTTACCAACTGGTTCCTTCTTAACTGGAAAATAACATAAACAACATCGCACAAATGAGCTAACTAGCTCAGCAAGTCACAATGACAAAACTGAGAATAATGATCATCAAGTGAAAAGGGTTATGATATCAAGTGAACAATGAATTATGATTTAGAATTGGATATTATATTTTCATTTAAAAAAACCAAGGTTAGGCTGCTGATCAGTCACGCACTAACCCCGAGCAAAGCACACAACACTGCTCTAACTACGGGATCCAAGGCACACATTGGCCTAACTTGACCATTATATGATCTGACCACGAATCTGGTCCACGATTTTATAAAAACAATCCAATTCTAACATAATAACAGGATAACCAATAATAAGCAATAAACAGAATCATTAACAACATTGGACATTCAATAATGAAATGGTTTCAATTTTCATTAGAATGAATATGGCATTTCCAAAGCTTGGCTGTTAGGTAATGAAAGAATTGGATAACAAAGGAATCAATGTTCAGGATTACCAGGAATTGGCCTTTCAAATCATAAGGTACCATGGTTTGAGTATATAATTAATTCGGTTCAGTGTTTGGTATTTAGTTTGTATGTATTTGTGAAGTACTATCGTATATTTGTGGTTCGTATCTGGGTGTACAACAATCAATGGTTTAGAAAGAATATGGTTTACGGCTCAAGATCAATAACTGGAATCAGGGTTTTGGGTTTAGTGCTTCAAAGCACTTGCAATATAAAATAGGACTATCAATCAACTACAATATATCTCGAGAAAGTTCAGAACACTTGCCTGATATTAGCTTGTTATACTTCTCTAACTTTCAATCACAACTGTCTACTCCTTGACTATCTGTTTCCCTTTCCTACGCCTTGCCTCTTCTGCTCACATATCATAAGCATCTATCAATATTCAACTCATACGATTCTATTCGACACACTTCTATCTACCCTTCGTTTTACCCAAATCCGATTAACGGATTGAAAGTTATACTATAAATAAGTAAACATCGAATATATAGACCGACAGTCATCCAACAAGTCACATATAACACATAACACGTCAGATAATCAATGATATATCATTTATAAAGAAGTCTTGGGTCATAAACAGGCTTTCGGGTATTTAAAATAATTTTTAAAATATTTTTTGAAATTAAAACGGGTCGTTGGATCACTTTCGGAGTAATAGACAAGGTTCGGTTGGCCAATTCTGGCTTTAAACAATTTAATAATAATTATCGAGCCTTGAAAACAATTTAAAATAAAATTTTAAAGCTCAAAATTATTTTTCAGAATTTTTAAATCATTTTTAAATAATTAAATCTAATTAAATAATTAATTAAAATCAATTATTAATTAATTAAATCAATTAATCAATTAATTTTCGAATTAATTGACCAATTAATCAATTAATTATTAACTAAAGTTAATTAACTAATTAATTCAGATTTATTTTTGAATTAAAAATAATTTTTGGAATTAAAATAATAATTTTTGGAATTTTCAGAAATTAAAAACGAATTTTCATAATTAAAATAAATAGAAAATATGTTTTTTAAATATTTTTAAAACAGAAATCCTAAATTTGCAAACTCTGGAAAGTTCAGGGACTGAACTTCATCATTTTTCAAAGATAAGGTACTAAATTGTAATTTCTACAGGGGGTCGCCGGAAAAGTTCTGTCTCGCCGGAGAAGACGATCCCGGCGTTCTCACCCCACCAACACCTCTAGATATGAACTACACACACCAGGAATCTATTTGTGCAATCAAAACACATCAATCATCCCTGTCCTGGCCGGAAAATGTCCAAGAACATCGCCGGTTTCCGGCGAAACATCGAAAACTTCAAAACACAACTCCCTTCGATTTAGACATCCTCTGTTAACGAGCTATATATCAATCTATTGCAAATTTCATAAGGAACACAATCCACTATAAATCAACAGCTAATAACCCCTAAATCAAAAAGCCCCAAATTTCAATTAAATACATTCATACGGGTTATAAACCCTAATTTTGAAATTCGAAACTTAAACTCAGTTTTGAACATGTTATTGAACTCCAAATCAGACATATGACATATGAAAATCTTCAGAAAAACAAGCTCTACAACATGCAATCATCAAATCATTCAAACAATCATCCGAACAAAAATTCATATTTTTAATAAAAATAATTTGAAAATAATTAAAAATATATAAATTAAACATTAATTTCTGCAGTAAAACGAGTCCTGGAATCTGAAAGTACACTCCAAATCCTTCGTTTTGGTTACTCCAGCTTTCCAAACGGATTTCACTAACACCTTGAAACTGCGGTTTGATTCTCAGAAGGTCGAAAAAGTCGAAACATGAAAAATGCTCGGAATATTGCAATTAGGTTAAGAAGGAGTTCTCGGAAGAGTTTCGGGTTATAAAAACGTAAAAACGGATGACGTCGGTTGGTTCCCGATTGTATAAAATAGTTTTTAAATGCTCGGAAAAAGATTTTATAAAATCCTTATATTTCCTATAAAATCATAAATTATCATAAAAATAAATAGGAAGATATGACAATTATCTATATTTTATTTTGGACATATAAAAATTAAAATACTCAATTAATATTATTTTTAAACATCCAAACACATTTAACACTTAACAATTAATTCACAGAATAGATACTGAACACATATAATAATTATTTATTAGCAAAATAATTACACGATATATCTCGGATATTACATTAGTAATGGCAGAAACTCGCCAGGATAATAAAAGGAAGGCCACAGTCCTTCACAAACAGAAAAGTATTAAGAAACACCGCCTCTGCTCAAGGGAAGAAACAGGCAAAGAAGTGCAAGTCATTAAATTCAATCCGGATCCAAAAGCAACCAAACCAAGTTTGGAAGAACTGAAAAGCAATTAAGTCATGGTAGTTATCGAAGCAAATCCAGTCCTAGACCGGCCCAATCCTACCATGCAAGTAATCAAAGAAAGAGAATCAGCACAAGTTAATACCTACTCGAAGAAGAACTCCGAAGCCCGAATTCATCAAATGGTCTCGACCCAAGACCAAACAAAAATTGAGGCCGCAGTAGAAACAGAAGAAATTCAGATTGATGAAAGTAGTCCTACAAAGAAGGTGAAAGTTGGGTTCGGAATTGAAGTAATTGTTAGGAATATATATGCATTAGTTTGATGATATGTTTAACAAAACACTTAAGTAGAAATTCAGTGTCTGTAGCCTCAACGGATAAGACCACTTTGGCTATCCGTTGATGGTGTAGCTTTACTTAGAAATAAGTCTAGTGTTGTAGCATATTTCAGTCTCTGTATTTAAGATGTAATTCTTAGAAGTTGAGAGAAACTATGAGTCATGTTGACTACTAGAAGATATGCAGATAGGAAGGCCAATTGTAAATATTTCATGCCTTGTAATTTTGTATAAATGAAGTGGTATCAACGGATGACTTAAAGACCTTCAACGGATGAGAAGCTAAGCTTCAACGGATGTCTCTAAAACTTCAACGGATAACATCCTTCAACGGATGAGTGCATCAACGGATGAAAGCTTCAACGGATGTTCTGTTGATTAACCGTTGATAAGTGGTAGTTGTACCTACAAACAGAGGCACGTGGGTGAACAGAGATAACTGAAATGTGGCAGCCTAATTTCAGGAACATCAGAAAAAGCAGCCGTTCTACTCTAGTACAAAGAGGCAATAGTCAACAAAGTACTTGAGTGATATGGAGAAGAAACAAGTGGAGAACTTATTTTATTATTGTATTTTTATCCTTGTCTTCACTTGTAAACTTGGTAACATATAAACCAAGTAGTAGCTAGTAATTAGATAAGAATTTTTCCAGAGCTGTTTAGAAAAATCTTGAGAGAAAAATTATCTAGTTTGTACTAGGATGCAGCTGTGATCAAATTCTTAGATCACAGAATTTCTGAAATACCATCTCTGGTGGAACAACAAATCCACCAGAAAAGTTTTTAAAGGTTCATTGTGTTCTTTACATTTGTGTTTGAATATATATCTGTCTGTATCAGCTTAAAGCAATTCACACACTTGTTCATCTTGAACACACAGTCTTTATAAACTACTCAAAACTTGAAAAAGTTTTGAGATTTACATTCAACCCCCCTTCTGTAAATCTCATTGTTAGTTTACTAGGAATAACAATTGGTATCAGAGCAGGCTCTTGACAAACAAAGAGTTTAAAGATCTTGGAATCTAACAAAGATGAGTAAGAAGGATATTGGAGTAAAAATCCCAGTTCTTGACAGAGACAGTTATCACCACTGGAAGGTGAAAATGCACCTTCATCTACTCTCCCAAGATGAAGGTTATGAAAACTGTATTGAGAATGGTCCTCACATTCCCCACAAAGTAGCCACAGTTGCTACGGCCACAATTACTGTTGGTCAATCCATTCCAAAACCTAGAGCAGAATGGACAATGGAAGACACAGAAGAAGTCCACAAGGATAAGAAGGCTATGAACATTTTGTTTAATGGTCTTGACAAGGATATGTTTGATAATGTGATAAATTGCTCAACTGCCAAAGAGGTTTGGGACACAGTTCAGCTGCTGTGTGAAGGTACAGAACAAGTAAAAGAGAACAAGATGCAGCTTCTCATTCAACAGTATGAGTATTTTCATTTTGAAGAAAATGAATCTTTAAATGACACATTTAACAGATTCCAAAAGTTGTTGAATGGATTGAAGCTGTATGGTAGAATGTACCAGGTGAAGGATTCAAATCTTAAATTCTTAAGATCCTTGCCAAAGGAATGGAAACCCATGACTGTCTCCTTAAGAAACTCTCAGGATTATAAGGACTTCACTCTTGAAAGATTATATGGAATCTTGAAGACTTATGAACTAGAGTTGGAACAGGATGAGGTATTGGAGAAGGGGAGAAAGAAAGGAAGTTCAGTTGCATTGGTAGCTGAAAGTGAGAGGGAATGCAGACAAGAAACTGTGAGATCTACATCAAACTCCAAAGATGGTACAAGATATCAGGAATCAAGCAAAGGAAAAGAGCAAGTTGCTGAGAATGAAGACAACTCCAGTCAAGATGACTCTGATAGTGTTGATGAGCATCTTGCATTTCTGTCCAGGAGATTTGCAAAGATGAAGTTTAAGAAAAACACTAGAGCCACTAAACCTCATAAGAACATGGTGGACAAATCAAAGTTCAAGTGTTTCAATTGTGGTATAAGTGGACACTTTGCAAGTGAGTGCAGAAAGCCAACTTCTGAAAAGAAGAAATTTGACCAAGTAGATTACAAGAAGAAATATTTTGATCTGCTCAAGCAAAAGGAAAGGGCTTTCATTACTCAAGAAAAAGATTGGGCAGCTGATGGAGAGGAAGAGAATGAAGATGTGGAGTATGTCAACTTAGCTCTCATGGCTGATTCTGAGGAAAATGAAGTTAGTTCATCAAGCAATCAGGTAACAACTCAGGTAATCACTACTGATGTAACACAACTTACTAAAGAAGAGTGCAATGATGCTTTTAATGACATGTCTACTGAATTGTATCATTTGCGTGTGTCTCTTAAATCTCTTGCTAAAGAAAATAGTAGGATTAAAGAGAACAATCTGTTTTTAAGTAATAGAAATGCTATGTTAGAAGATAAGTTGATTGACCTAGAGAAAACCAAGCTGCATTGTATATCTGTTGAGAATGAACTAGCTGAATCTATTAAGAAAGTAGAAATACTTTCTAATCAATTAAAGAGAGAGCAAGAGGTGATTAAAGCCTGGAAAACATCTAGGGATGTTAGTGCTCAAATTGCCAAGGTCCAAGGAATTGAATCATTCTGTGAAACTGCCTGGGATAAAAACAAAAAGAAACTGGAATTAATTGATGGGCTGTCAACGGATGTGGAATCAACGGATGATGAAGGTTATCCGTTGAAGGAAGAAAATGAGCATCCGTTGAAGGTTCCTCAATTAAAACAGGCAGATGTTTCTAATAGTGAAAATCTAAAGAAACTCAACAAAAAGTTTGGTTCAACTTCCAAGAACTTTGTTAAAGAAGAAGCAAGCACATCCAAAGATGTCAGTAAGGTGAATATAGGGCACATGACCTTAGAACAGTTAAATAATAGGCTCAAGATGGTTGAGGATAAAAAGGAAACTAAAAGAAAATCTAACAGAAATGGGAAGGTAGGTGTTAACAAACATAACAATTACACACCTGATAGGTATGCTCCTAGAAAAAGCTGTGTGCATTGTAGTAGTGTTAATCATCTATCTGCTAATTGCAAATCTATTAAGAAAACCCCCATAACTGTACCCTCTTCCATGCCTAACATGTCTGCATCATCTCTACATGCTATGCCTACTATGTCTCAACAGAATCCTTATGCACATTTTGCAAACATGCCATATTTTAACAATCCTTATCTTGCTGCATTTAGTATGCCTCAAATGCCATACAATATGCCTATGTGGAATAACATGTATGCACAATCCATGCCTTATCATATTCCAAATGTGCTAAATGATTCTGTGACTAACCCTATACCTCAACCAACTACATCCAAGACCAAGGTTGACTCAAAGTTACCTAAGTCTAGAGATGCAGGAGGAATGAAGTCTAGGAGAAAGGCTAACAAGAATGGACCCAAGGAAACTTGGGTACCAAAATCAAATTGATTGATTTTATGGTGTGCAGGGAAATAGAAGAAATCTATGGTACTTGGACAGTGGCTGTTCAAGACACATGACAGGAGATTTCTCCCTGCTCACAGAGTTTAAGGAAAGAGCTGGCCCTAGCATAACCTTTGGAGATGACAGCAAAGGGTTTACTATGGGATATGGCTTGATTTCAACAAGGAATGTCATCATTGATGAAGTTGCATTAGTTGATGGTCTCAAACATAACTTACTGAGCATCAGTCAACTATGTGATAAAGGGAATACAGTTTCCTTCAATTCTGAAGCCTGTGTTGTCACTAGTAAGAAAGACAACAAAGTGGTTCTAACTGGAGTTAGAAAAGGAAATGTGTACTTAGCTGACTTCAACTCTGCAAATGCAGAATCTATTACTTGTCTCTTCAGCAAAGCAAGTTCAGTTGAGAGTTGGCTATGGCACAAGAAGCTATCCCATTTGAATTTCAAGATAATGAATGATCTAGTCAAAAAGGACCTAGTAAGAGGAATTCCTCTTGTTGAATTCTCAAGGGATGGTTTGTGTGATGCTTGTCAGAAAGGCAAACAAAAGAAAGCATCATTCAAAAAGAAGCTTGAAACAACAATTGATGAACCATTACAGCTGCTACATATGGATTTGTTTGGACCAGTCAATGTATTGTCAATTGCAAGAAAAAGGTATTGCTTAGTGATTGTAGATGATTTCTCAAAGTTTTCATGGGTCTATTTTCTTGGATCAAAGAATGAAGCAAGTGAAATCATTATCAATCACATCAGGCAAGTCAATAATCATCCTGACCTGAAGGTTAGGAATATCAGGAGTGACAATGGAACTGAGTTCAAGAATTTATCAGTGAGGCTGTTCTGTGAAGAAAATGGAATCATGCATGAGTTCTCAGCTCCAAGAACACCTCAGCAAAATGGGGTAGTTGAAAGAAAGAACAGATCTTTAATTGAGGCTGCCAGAACAATGCTTGAAGAATCAAAGTTACCAACATATTTCTGGGCTGAAGCTGTTAATTGTGCCTGTTTCACTCAAAATATCTCTTTGATCAATCAAGCTAAAGGCATGACTCCTTATCAGTTGTTCAAGAGAAGAAAACCAACTCTAAACTTTCTTCATGTCTTTGGATGTAAATGCTTTATACTAAGGAATCAATCTGACCATAAAGGGAAGTTTGATGCAAAGGCTGATGAAGGGATATTTGTTGGTTATTCAGCTGGAAAATCTTATAGGGTCTACAATCTAAGAACCAACATTGTTATGGAATCTGTGCATGTTGTGTTTGATGATAAAAAGATTGATGGACTAACAGATGAGGGACAATATGAGAGACTCAAATTTGACAACATTGAGATATATTGTGATGATAGTGAAGAGGAGACTGATGGTGATAACACTTCAAAAGGGATTCAAAACATGCCCTTGGATAATGCACAAAATACTGCATCCGTTGAAAGTCAGAATTCTGCATCCGTTGATAGAGGCAATGCAGTATCCGTTGAAAGACATGGTGTATCATCCGTTGAAGTACTAAATGAAGCATCCGTTGATCATAGTTTATCAACGGATAATCGATTTACATCATCAGTTGATAGAACTCCAAGTTCCCTGCAAAGGACCAACAACTCAGGGGGAGTTTCAGCTAGTCAATACTCTGTCTCACATCATGACAATACTGAGGCCACCTCATCTAGAGCACATCTTCCACTTCAAAGGAAATGGACCAAGAATTATCCCTTTGAACTGATCATTGGTGATGCATCATCTAAAGTGCAAACAAGAAGAGCTACTCAAGATGAATGTCTGTATAGTAGTTTTCTATCTCAGGAGGAACCTAAGAAAGTGGAAGAAGCCTTATTGGATCCAGATTGGATATTAGCTATGCAGGAAGAGCTAAACCAATTTGAGAGAAACCAAGTTTGGAAGCTGGTACCCAAACCAAAGAACAAGAGTCCTATTGACACAAAATGGGTATTCAGAAACAAGATGGATGAAAATGGCATTATCATAAGGAATAAAGCCAGATTGGTTGCTAAAGGCTATTCTCAGCAAGAGGGAATAGATTTTGATGAGACATATGCTCCTGTTGCAAGACTTGAAGCCATCAGAATTTTTCTAGCCTATGCAGCTCATGCCAATTTCAAAGTCTATCAAATGGATGTCAAGAGTGCATTTCTAAATGGGAAATTAGAGGAAGAAGTCTATGTAAGTCAACCTCCAGGATTTGAAGATCCAAATTTTCCAGACTATGTATATTATCTGTTGAAAGCACTCTATGGACTAAAGCAAGCACCTAGAGCCTGGTATGAAACCTTATCAAAATTTCTTTTGGAGAATCACTTCACTAGAGGTACTGTTGATAAAACTCTCTTCTTTAGGAATGTTAATGGCTCTAGTATACTTGTTCAAATTTATGTAGACGACATAATATTTGGTTCTAAAGATGATAAACTTTGTAAAAAGTTTGCTAAGCTAATGCAAAGTAATTATGAAATGAGCCTTATGGGAGAACTAACCTATTTTCTTGGTTTACAAATCAAACAAGTTAGTAATGGAATTTTCATTAGTCAAACTAAATATATTCATGATCTTTTAAAGAAGTTTGACTTAATGGAATGTTCATCTGCAAAAACTCCCATGGTCACTGCCACCAAACTTGAATTAAATAAGACTGAAAGGTCTGTGGACATTACAAGTTATAGAGGCATGGTTGGTTCACTTTTATATTTAACTGCTAGCAGACCAGATATAATGTTTGCTACATGTCTGTGTGCTAGATTTCAAGCTGATCCTAGGGAGTCTCACTTAATAGCTATCAAAAGGATTTTCAAATATCTCAAGGGTACACCAAATTTAGGTATTTGGTATCCTAGAGAATCTGGCTTTGATCTAATTGGTTATTCAGATGCAGACTATGCAGGTTGTAAAATAGACAGGAAAAGTACAACAGGCTCCTGCCAATTCCTGGGAAACAAGCTTGTATCATGGTTTAGCAAAAAGCAAAATTCAGTCTCTACTTCTACAGCTGAGGCTGAATACATTGCTGCTGGAAGTTGCTGCTCTCAAGTGTTATGGATGAGAAATCAACTCCTTGACTATGGACTTCATGTTGATAGAATTCCTATCTTTTGTGACAACACAAGTGCCATAGCCATAACAGAGAATCCTGTACAGCACTCAAGAACCAAGCACATTGATATCAAGTACCACTTCATTAGGGAGCATGTCATGAATGGTACAGTGGAACTACATTTTGTTCCAAGTGAACAACAAATTGCAGACATATTTACCAAGCCACTTGATGAATCAACATTCACAAGATTAGTAAGTGAGCTAGGTATGCTTAATTACTCTTAAAATTCATGTCCTTATTGCAATTTGAATTGAAGCCTGAAATGTATTAGCTACTAGAACAAATTTGACTTCTAACACAGATTATTCCATCAACGGATGTTCCCTATCCGTTGAAAGTCAAAATTGTTCTGTCAACGGATGTTCATTATCCGTTGAAAGACAAATACATTTCTGGAATTTTTATCCGTCAACGGATAAAACTGAAGTACCTTTCAACGGATGACAATTTGCCTTATCCGTTGAAATGTCACATCAGTCGATTCAGGTGTTTCACAGCCGTTGATTCTATTTTCTTAACCGTTGATACTCATACATACATCTGTATGTATTGGTTTTAAAGGTAGTTGTTAGAATACTTACAATTTATTCTTAAACGGCTGAAATTCACTAACATATACTTATTGATTAATCTTTTACTAATTTTTTTTAAAGCATATAAGCCCTTCTGATTTTTCATTTTTACTTTACGCTTTCTTAAAATTTCAAGCATTTACCATTTTCTCTCTGCAAAACCTTCAAGTTATTCTCTGCAATTTCTACTCACAACAATGGCACCAGTCGTGAAAATTATGTCTCAATCTGGGTTCATCTATGAGAAGAACAATTTCATAGCTTTGGTAGAAAAGAATGAAGCCCATTCAGACTATCACAAAATGATGGACTTCATCAAAAACTGTAAACTTAGCTATGCAATGCTGGAAGCCCCAACGATTTACTGTGAAGTAGTTGAGGAGATTTGGACAACTGCTGAGTTCAACTCCAAAGATATGACTATCTCCTTCACTCTCAAAGGTAAAAATCACTGTATTAACTGTGATGATTTACAAGCATGTTTTAAATTACCTGAGAACAATGCCATGACACCACACACTGATAATGATGTATCCAGCATGTTAGATTCCATAGGTTATTCTCTTAACTCTGCTAGTTTAGGGAGTATTAGAAGAAAAGGCCTTAGGAAAGAATGGAGTTTTCTTGGGGATGCCTTTATAAAGGTTTTCTCTGGGAAAATTAGTAATTTTGATGCCATAACTTCATCTCTTGTTAATATGCTCTATATTCTTGTTTCTGATAGGTATTTTAACCTTAGCAACTATGTGATGCTAGAATTGGGTACTAGATTAGGTAACAAAGCTAATAGACCTAATAACATCTATTATGCTAGATTCTTTATGTTATTGGCTAACCATGTTGATGAAGGTTTGGTCATAATCAATGAGAATAATAAACTCAAGTGCTGGGCACAAGAGAAAAGAGTTCTTGCAGATTTATTGAGAATGGATCTCAACAGCAGTGTGCCATTGGTATATTTACCAATCATGAATGCACCTCAGGTAGGTGAGGTAATTGCTTCTACAACTCCTACTTCTTCCAACCCCTCTATTTCTTTATCTTCTAGTGTGGCCATGAAATCTGTGACAATGCCCCAACAGATTTCTACCAAGGTCACCAAAACTAAACTTTTAAAATCAAAGACAAAGAAAACCACCTCTGTTGTTTCTCAAAAGACAACAGTTGTAACACCAACCATTAACCCTGAGGGGAGTGAACAGGGTGTGAGTGGTGAGGGGAGGGGTGAACATCAAAGAAACCCCCAGGATAAGGAAGGAGAGTTAAGTGCTTCCCAAGCTAGCCAAGCCACAGTTTCTCAAAAAGCTGTGGTGGTTGAAAAGGTATCTAGCACATCCCTAGTTGCATCCTCCCAAAAGGATGTTACTATTGAAAATAGTTCCCAACCAGGAACACAGAACAAACGAGGGAGGGACACTGAAGCCAAACACTCACCAACAAAAGCTTTTATTAGAAGAAAGAAGGCTAGAACCCAATCTTCTACACAGGGTGCACACCTTGCACAGATACATCCATCTGTATCTATGCCTTCTCAAACTCAGTTTGATGTGGCTCCAATAAATGTGGAGTCACAGCCCCATTCTCTCACAATAATCACACATCAATCACCAAACACTTCATCACCATCTCTGGATGTGGATATGTTATTCCCATCAATTCCTGATTCTCCCTCTTTACAACTCAGGGAGGAGCCCCACTCAAATACAGGTGATCATCATCTCTTAGATGATTTGTTGGATCACCCGCAAATTCTTTCAGATATAATTGAAGGATCTGTGTCACCACTTCTCAAATCAATCCACACAGATTCAACAGTTATATCACTTTCAATTTCTACTTCTTTTCCTTCTTCAACGGATATCACTCATCCGTTGACAAGTGGTTGTTCTTCAACGGATAAGCTTAACAGCAGTTATCCGTTGATATCATCAGTTTCCACTTCAACGGATACTCCTTATCCGTTGATGGCCTCTACACACTTAACAGAAACTATTCCAACTGTAGAGGACATGGCAACTGTACAATCTCTTTTAGGCTTGAGGGAAGGGAGTGATATTTTGAGTGAGAGGCTGGGTTGCTCCCAGGCAAAAGGAGAGATTGAGAGCTAAAAAATGCATGCTATTTCTTCCAGCATGGCAAAAGTAAGTGAGAGGAGTACCACCTTAGTAGGTGAAGGTGAGGGAGTGAGTTGTGTGAGCCAGGGGGAGCCCCTGATGCAAGAAAATAGAGAAAAAGAGAGAAAGGCAGGTACAGTAGATATAAGGGTGGAACCAGCCATTGCTAGTGAGTCAATGATTGTGGATGATGCTGAAAAGGAAAGACAATTTCAGCAACATTACAAAGCTGTAATTGATAACATTTCCTTGGATGCTGACACTTTTACTCATCCTGTGTCAGCCTATCAAATGTTGGCTGCTCAGGGCAGTGAGGAGGCAGAAAAGACACTACATCTAGTACACACAACAGAATCTCTTCAAAGGGATAAAGCTGCTATTAACAAGATGCCTTCTACAGCTGGTGAGCCATCTGAGGAATTTGGAGTAAATTCTGATGATGATGACTCTGTTTCTTTTGATGGAAGCATGAACTTAGGGGGAGATGAAGGCCCTAGTTCAATTCCAAATCTACCTGAATGGGCTTTGACAAAGGAGTATAGATCAGGGGAATTCAATGTCTCCTTAGTCAAACAAATCAACACTATTCAACAGGCCATTCAGAACACTTCACATGCAAGTATCAAGGCTATCCTTCAAGCTCACCTGGACTCACTGCATCTCATGAAGTTGCAGCAAGTAAAATAGAATCTGAGTATGGATGATCTCAGGAAGGATATTGCTGACTTGAAATCCTACAGTTCTGAAAAATTGGATTCAGTCATGCCCTATGGTACATTGCAGGACTTGGTTTTGAGATTGAAAAAGGAATCAGTTACTGAGAAAAGGCTGGCCAAGTTGGAAGACAGAGTTCAAGTTATTGAAGATTCTGTGGCCACCATTCTTCACAACCAACAATCTCAAACCAGTCTCCTAATGCAGCTGGCAAAAGCACAAGGCTTGACCCCTCTCCTTGATGATAACAAAAAGGGGGAGAGTAAAAGGGAAGGGGAAGGAGAGCCATCTACAAACATCAAAATATCTAAAGTGCTAGTTCCTGCCATCACTACTTCTCCAATCATTCAAATCAAAGGAAAGCCTGATGGAATTGATTTGATTCAGCTAGCAGCAGCTGAAATTCAAGTGAAAGAGCAAAGGAGGAGAATTGATGAAAGGTTGCAACTGTTGTTTGGCTCTACACAAGATAAATCAACATCTGTGAAATATAGCACAAAGATTGAACCAATCAACATGGAGCTCAAGCCAGTAGGGAGACATAAGGATGGAGAAGCTTCTTCCAAAGAACTACAAGCTATAATTCTCAAGCCCAATAAAAGATCCAATAAGGACTCTACAAAGAATCCTTTAAAAGAAGTGGACTTTCCTCCTCCAAAAGCTGATGAGAACAAGCTTTTAGGTAGGAGTATTGCTTATCTCAAAGAGACCATGGATGAGGCTGTAAGGAGAAATAGGGCTATTATCTCTAGAGAGGGAAAAAGCATATGTGTGATGCAAGGACATCCCAAATTCTCAATAGCCAAGAAGGAAGAAGTCAAGCAACTAAAGGCTGAAAAAAGAGCACAAGCAAAGCTTGAACAACAGCTAAAGTCAAGTCAAGTTGAAGAAGAGAAAGGAATTGAAGTCAGGGGTGAAGACAAGATTGCAAACCTAGATGAGGTTTTTGGGAGTATATTTGGTGAGAGTATGGAAGAAAGAGAGGAATGGCAGAAGGGAAACAGAAGAAAGGCCAAGGCACATAGAAGGAGTGAAGATAATACTGAAGTAACCAAATCTATATCTAAACCACTACCTTCCATACCTGAACCTCTTGTTGCTAATCCCACTATAAACATCCATGGTGAACCAATCATTCCAAAAGAGGAACCTATTGATTGGGACACCATCAAATTGCCTACCTTTCTAACCACTCTTCCACTACCAAAGAAACAGAAAAGAAAACCCAAATCTACACCTCCCATAACCTCTAAGAAATTCACTCAAAAACAAAAGCCTAAGCCTAAGCCATCCATTTCTAAAGATGATTATGTTCACATCTGTGACATAAAAGAAATTTCAGACATTGAACTCTATCTGGATGAGCTGGAGGATGTAAGAGGAATAGCTGCTTACAGACAGCTACCAGAGAGATTAGTGTTCAGATACAAAGGAGCTGGGGAAAGAACATGGCCTCTCCACAGGATTCTGAATGAAGGCTACTCTACCTTGATTAGAGTCTTTTCAGCTATACAAAAGGATTCTGGCTTTACCAGAACTGCCAAGACTGAAATTCTCAACAAGATTGCCAATATAAGGAAAACTTGGAGGGAGCCCAATGCTTTACCCAGGACTTTACTCATTCAAGAAAGGGGAATTACAATTCACAAATCACCTCATTGGTTGATGGAATTTAGAGATGATAAAGGAGTCAGAAGATTTTTCAGACTTGAAGACCAACTCAAGATTGCCAGCAATGAAACTCTCAAGGAAATGCAATCTAAGTTGGATATCAGTGTTGAAGATGAAGCTGAATTCTTCAGACAACTCCAACTCCAAATTGAGGAAAATGACAAAGGGCTAGGAAAGAAAACCAGGGAACAAAGAAGAAAAAGATGATTTGCTCAGGCTAAAGGAGTATCCTTGAAAATACTGTAAATCTTCAATTTCCTCCTAGTACATACATTTTTGCAGCATTTTCAAATTTCTACTTAGTTTCAATTCACATATCTGTTAAGTGTTTTGTTATCATCAAGTTAACCCTGAATTTATGCCTACAATTCTTATAGACATAAATAGGGGGAGATTGTTAGGAATATATATGCATTAGTTTGATGATATGTTTAACAAAACACTTAAGTAGAAATTCAGTGTCTGTAGCCTCAACGGATAAGACCACTTTGGCTATCCGTTGATGGTGTAGCTTTACTTAGAAATAAGTCTAGTATTGTAGCATATTTCAGTCTCTGTATTTAAGATGTAATTCTTAGAAGTTGAGAGAAACTATGAGTCATGTTGACTACTAGAAGATATGCAGATAGGAAGGCCAATTGTAAATATTTCATGCCTTGTAATTTTGTATAAATGAAGTGGTATCAACGGATGACTTAAAGACCTTCAACGGATGAGAAGCTAAGCTTCAACGGATGTCTCTAAAACTTCAACGGATAACATCCTTCAACGGATGAGTGCATCAACGGATGAAAGCTTCAACGGATGTTCTGTTGATTAACCGTTGATAAGTGGTAGTTGTACCTACAAACAGAGGCACGTGGGTGAACAGAGATAACTGAAATGTGGCAGCCTAATTTCAGGAACATCAGAAAAAGCAGCCGTTCTACTCTAGTACAAAGAGGCAATAGTCAACAAAGTACTTGAGTGATATGGAGAAGAAACAAGTGGAGAACTTATTTTATTATTGTATTTTTATCCTTGTCTTCACTTGTAAACTTGGTAACATATAAACCAAGTAGTAGCTAGTAATTAGATAAGAATTTTTCCAGAGCTGTTTAGAAAAATCTTGAGAGAAAAATTATCTAGTTTGTACTAGGATGCAGCTGTGATCAAATTCTTAGATCACAGAATTTCTGAAATACCATCTCTGGTGGAACAACAAATCCACCAGAAAAGTTTTTAAAGGTTCATTGTGTTCTTTACATTTGTGTTTGAATATATATCTGTCTGTATCAGCTTAAAGCAATTCACACACTTGTTCATCTTGAACACACAGTCTTTATAAACTACTCAAAACTTGAAAAAGTTTTGAGATTTACATTCAACCCCCCTTCTGTAAATCTCATTGTTAGTTCACTAGGAATAACAGTAATCTTTAGAGAAGAAATGGTATCATTGCTCCGGGAGTACAGAGACGTGTTTTCCTGGAGTCCAAGAGATATGCTCGGATTGCATGAATCCATCACAATACATAGCTTGGACGTCAACCTGAACAGAAAGCCGGTTAAGCAAAAAAGAAGAAACTTTGCCACGGAAAGGCAAAGGGCAATATATGAAGAAGTAGACTAGTTGCTCAAAGCAGGAATCATCCGTGAAATCAAATACCCGGAATGGTATGTGGTCATGGTGAAGAACTCAAACAGAAAATGGAGAATGTGTGTCGACTACATCGACCTAAATGATGCCTGCCCAAAGGACCCAAACCCTCTGGCCAATATTGATCAGTTGATAGATGCCACATCCGGACACATCATGCTAATCTTCATGGACACCTTCTCTGGGTACAACCAAATCAAAATAAACACAAAAGACATACCAAAGACAACATTCATAACTCATAGAGTAGTCTACGCTTATGTGATGTTGCCATTTGGATTGACAAATGCAGGATCCACTTAACAAATAGCAATGAACAAGATATTCAAGTCCCATATCGGAATAAACTTGGAGTCCTATGTTGACGATATGATTGCAAAATCTATAAACATCCCAAGACACATCAAATATCTGAGAGAATGCTTTGATAACCTAAGGAAGCATGAACTCAAGCTGAATCTAGAGAAATGCACATTTAGAGTAGGAGCAGGCAAGTTCCCAGGATTCATGATAAGCAACCGATGAATCGAAGCTAATCCTGGGAAGATCAGAGCAATCCAGGAGATGAAGGCTCCCAGGACCAAGAAAGATGTGCAGAAGCTAGCGGTCGCTAACAACACTTAGAAGATTTGTCTTCAAGCTAGCAGAAAGGTGCTTACCATTCTTTGAATACCTCTCAAAGCCACCAGTCCTAACTAAGGCCCAACTAGGAGAGCCTCGCTACCTATACTTATCAGCCGGATTCTTAGCAGTTGGGGCTACCCTAATCCGAGAAGAGAATGGAAGAAAACAATCAGTTTACTACGTGAGCCAAGTACTCAAGGATGCGGAGACCAGGTACCCAAGTTTAGAAAAGTTTACATTCGCCTTAGTCACAACATCGAGAAAGCTCAGACACTACTTCCAAGGAAGAGAAATTAGGGTAGTCACAAACCATCCTTTGAGGAAGATTATTTATAAACTAGATGTTTCAGGGAGGCTAGTAAATTGGGCTGGGGGTTAAGTTAGTTCAATCTAACCTTCATTCCCAGAACTGCCATCAAAGCTTAAGCACTACCTGATTTCATAATTGAATGCAACTTTCTGGAGACAGAACTAGACCCTATGAACATAGACCCGAAAAGCAATCAAGCTACAAACCAGAGAGCCTGGACCTTGAAAGTAGGCGGATCATCAACAAGCGAAAGATCGGGAGCATGACTCATTCTAAAGAGTCCTGATGGCTTCGAGATACAAACAGCTATATCCTTCGGCTTCCTAGCAACAAACAATCAGGCGGAGTATGAGGCATTGATTACAGGACTGAAGCTTTGTAGGACTCTTAAAGTCCAAGACTTAAACATCTACAACAATTCCCAGATAATGGTCAAGCAAACAAACAGAGAGTATATAACAAAAGACCCAATTCTGGAAAAGTATCAGGCCCTAGTTCAAAGCTACTTAGAATCAATGCCAAGTTATCAAGTCCTGTAGATATGGCAAGAAGAAAATGAAGAAGCGGATACTCTATCCAAACTAGTCCGGAACTCATCAGATCTGGACTGCTCAGTTTACTTCGAAGAATTGCAAAGGCCACTTATTGAAACAGAAGAAGTACTGGAAATTGACAGCAACTAGAACTGGGTGACTCTTTTTATCAATTACTTGGAAAAGGGGGAGATCCCACAAGACAAAGGAAAGGCTCAAAGATTAAAAGCCAAAGCAGCTAAGTTCTTTCTCGAAGAAGGACTACTATACCTCCGGACCTTCTCATCCCCTATATTGAAATGCGTCGGCCCATCAGAGGCTAATTACTGTTTAATGGAAGTCCATGAAGGGATCTTCGGAGATCACATGTCAGCAAAATCCCTAGGTCACAAGATCATAAGACAAGGCTACTACTGGCCAACTATTTATCAAGATGCAGTAGAGTTTGTATAAGAATACAACGAATGTTAACTCTTTAGCAATGTGTCCCGAATGAGCCCATTCCTACCCTCCTCAGTCATGTCTCCAATCCCCTTTGTTGTTTGGGGTATCGATATCATGGGACCCTTTCCCCGGGCTAGAGGAGATCACAGGTACTTGTTGGTTTTAATTGATTACATGACTAAATGGGTGGAAGCAAAAGTAATGAGGACAATCAACTAGCAAGACTGCATAAAATTTATGGACAACATTTTGATGAGGTTCAGGATCCCAAGAGTCCTAGTATCAGATAATGAGCCACAGTTCGTCGGATCGGAATTCGAGTCCTACCTCCAAGAGCGTGGTATCAAGCACAAAAAGTCATCAGTAGCATGTCCCCAAGGAAATGGACAGGTAGAAGTAACGAACAAAATCCTGCTCCGAGGCATTGAGAAGAGACTCAAAGAAAGAAAGAGCAAATGGCCAGAAGAACTTCCAAGTGTATTGTGGTCCTACAGGACAATCCCCCTGATAGGTACAGGAGAAACTCCCTTCAAGCTAGCCTATGGAACAGAAGCAATGCTATCCATCGAGGTGGGATCCCCTTCTCATAGAGAAATAAACTTTGACGAAATAGCTAACGAAGAAGGACTCAGAACAAACATGGAACTAATCGATAAAGTCCGGGACCAAGCTATAGCAAGGATGGAAGAATATAAGGAATAAAACAAAAGAGCACTTAGTAAGAAGTCCAGAGTCAAAAAATTTCAAGTTGGAGACCTGGTTCTTCGAGACACAGAAGCCTCAGATCCTACAAACATTGGCAAGCTAATGCCCAAATGGGAAGGACCATATAAGGTCAAAGAAGTCCTAAGACCAGGAACTTACAAGCTAATGAATATGGATGACTCTGAAGTTCCCAACACCTGACATGGACTCAGGCTAAGAAAGTTTTACCAGTAGCAAAGAGAACAGCAACCCCAGCAACCAATCACTTGTAGCCTATGGCAAGCAAAAACTTTATTACTCTACATTTTGTATGAAACAAATATTAAATCAATGAAAAGCACTTTTTGTTTTGCTTAGAAATTTTATTACAAGCAATCACAGTCCGAGGTCAACCATGAACCCAGACTAGCCACCTATTTTACTTAGAGTTATTTCTCTAAGAAAAAGCAACCTCAGTCCGGGATCAACCTTGAACCCGGACTAGCCACCTATTTCACTTAGAATTACTTCTCTAAGTAAAAACAACCTCAGTCCAGGGTCAACCTTGAATCAGAACTAGCCACCTATTTTACTTAGAGTTATTTCTCTAGATAAAAGCAACCTCAGTCCGGGGTCAACAATAAACCCGGACTAGCCACCTATTTTACTTAGATTATTTCTTTAAGTAACACCAACCTCAATCCGGGGTTAACCTTGAACCCGAACTAGCCACCTATTTTACTTAGAATTATTTCTCTAAGTAAAATCAACCTCAGTCTGGGGTCAACCATGAACCCGGACTAGCCATCTATTTTAATTTTAGTTATTTATCTAAGTACAAGCAACCTCAGTCCAAGGTCAACCATGAACTCGGACTAGCCAACTATTTTACTTAAGAGTTATTTCTATAAGCAAAAGCAACCTCAGTCCTGGTTGAACCTTTAACCCAGACTACCCACCTATTTTACTTAAAATTATTTCTCTATTGCATATTATTTCCAATTAGAATTCAGACTGGGGTCATACTCGAACTCAGACTTGCATATTATTTCCAATTAGAATTATTTTTATAAGGAAAAAAGCAATCTCATTCCGGGAACAACATTAAACCCGGACTAAAAGTAAATTTGTACTTAAATTTTTTTAAAGAATTTGTGAATTTTACATAAGGAAGAAAACAATCATTACTCACTCAAAATCTTTTCAAAAGCAGAATAAGAGCAAATTAAAGCAACCATCCGGAAAAAGAGTATAAAGTTACAAGAAAAGGAAGTGGGGGGTACCTTTTATAGGCACATCGAATTTCAAGAGGCCGCGCAACATGGCACAATCTGGGTCTCCCATCCAACCTATATATACATACACAATTATATATATGCACGGTAATAAATGGCAGTCATGATTACGACACGTCTTTTAAAAAAAGACAGCTGTAAAAGTTCAAATAATTGGGGGGAAAACCCCTAAAAATGTTTCCACTTCCAGTCGGGACTATAGTACCTCAACACAATCCGGACAGGGGGCAAGAAAAGCTCAAATTATTCTACAAACAATCTACCTTAGTCTGGATCGGCCTACCTCAACACAATCCGGACTGGGGGTAAGGAAAGCTCAAATTCTTCTAAAAGCCAATCTACCTTAGTCTGGATCAGCCTACCTCAACACGATCCGGACTAGGGGGCAAGGAAAGCTCAACTTCTTCTAAAACCAATATACCTTAGTCCGGATTGGTCTACCTCAACACAATATGTACTGGGGCAAGGAAATCTCAAATTCTTCTAAAAGACAATCTACCTTAGTCCGGATTGGCCTAACTCAAAACAATCCGGACTGGGGGGCAAGCAAAGCTCAAATTCTTCTAAAAACAATCTACCTTAGTACAGATTGGTCTACCTCAACACAATCCAGACTAGAGGCAAGGAAAACTCAAATTCTTCTAAAAGCTAATCTACCTTAGTCCGGCCTGGCCTACCTCAACACAATCCGAACTGGGGGCAAGAAAAGCTCAAATTTCTCTCACAAGCAATAAACTACATATATTATCAACCTTACACCCCCATCTAAAAAATATGCATAAGGGAGTGAGGGGCACATGATAGTACATATGGCTTCTAGAAGGACATGGTCCGGGCTCCTAACTCTATCTAGTCCCGTATACTACCAGTCCAAACTACCTAATCATGGAAGCCCAACCTTTGGAAGCCCCAGCACGTGAGGCACATGCCCAAATGCGTGATGGAGATAACTGTCATCAATCAATCATGGGAATAATCGGGGCACGTGCCAGGAGATCCTTAGAACATTCATTAGTTGTTCCCATCCTGACATGTGTAAGGCATCCACCACAGCCAGGTGCCCTCCGTTCCTAAAACCAACGCCACGATTCAAAGGTACCAACCCCAAAACCCTATCATTGGGCTATAAATGGCCCAAGGAGGAAAGGTTTTGGGATTAGTCACTCTCTTACACTCATATACACACACAGGCACATTGCATTCTTATCTATCTTTATCTTCCCCAAAAGAGAGTTCTTACTCTCACACCGGAGGCGCCGCAGGACCCAAACCCACCTTTCGGTGTTGTTTTGTAGGAGCCCCATGACAGCTACACCACCACTGCGACGAAGGAGCAGCCCCGCCACCAGGAGTTATCACCACCCATCTCTTCTCTAATTCGGAAAACCGAATGGAACTCAAGAAAAGGGTTTCGAGAAGCATTCAAGAAACATGCATGCAAGTACATAGAGTCGTAGAGGGAACAAACTAAGCACACCCATGGTTTTATATTAGAGAAATGGTGAGAGATGAGTGAGGAAGAGAGAAGAGAGCGAGTACCGAGAGAGAGAAGCTCGAGAGAGAGAGAGAGAAAGAAAACGGGGAAGAAAGAGGAGGTGGAGGAGTATATATATATGATTTAAGGGCAATTTGGAAAATTAGCAATTCCTCCTTTCTTTTTCCACTTTTATTTACAAAAATATAATAAAATAAATATAATTTATCTCCACACAAAGTGCAAATAGCTGAACTTTTATTTTTATAAAATAAAATATAAAATTAGCTCTTCACCCGTATTTTTAAATAATTTTTTGAGCAAACAAATTATTTATTATGGATTTTACAAATAAATCCCCAATAATAAAAATAGACCTGGAAAATCATTTTTAAAATCTCCAAACATCAATCTAAATCCAACTCTTATTTTTTAAAAGTCCGTAGGACTATTCCATAGATAATAAAACAAAATATTTGCACCTTGATCATATTTTAAAAATTTTATAAAAAAATATATAAGGATCAAATAATCCTTATTTTAATCAAATAAATCCTTTGAAAAATATTTTAAAACTTAAGAATCACAGATTTAAACTTGGAACTTTAAAATAACATATATTCACACAATAGCATCAAACACGTTTTATATTGATACACATAAACACGTTATTCCCTTTTTAATAGCGGGTTACACGAGTAACAATTACTCGATAACGATATACCTTTTTCAGTTACGAATCCAAATCATAAAAACACGCAGAGAACTCCACATTTATCATAACTTATTATAACCCTCAATTTTATTATTCTTAATCCTTTTCATTCAATCCATCCCTTGAATAACGGGTCCCGTTCTACCTGACAGCCCGACAATCATAAGTTAAACCTTTTTGCTGACTTATCAAACTGGAATGAGTCTTTGCCCGCTCATTATTACTATTTCACAGAAATTGCACATAAACCACAAAAATCTTATAACTTTATATTTTATACTCATAAATCCATGTATTCCACAATTATAACATAAAACTATATTTTATTTATATAATTATATCGCGAAAATTCCCAGTCATTACAGTTGGGGTAGTCGATTCAGCAACCACTTCCATCGGAACATAAGGACCATTAAGTAATATCCTAATATATATAGATTTGAAGGTTTAATGAACAACATCATCTTTTTCTTCCATAGATTGTAATAATCTTTGTCAAATGGGGGAACCTTGATACTTTCAATTTTTTGGTTGTTCATCATCTTGGTGGAATTAAAATTATTTAAGATTAAAAAATTTCAAGATTTGAAATTTTTTGGAAATTACAAAATTTTAAGAAATTTTCAAGAACTTGTTCCTTTCTTCGGATCTTGATTTTTATGTCAATCAACAAGCTCTGATACCAATTGTTAGTCCTAAAGTATCGTAGAAGGGGGGGGGGGTTAAATACGATACCTACAATCTTTTTCGATTCGTTTCAAGTTCTTCGTTATATTTACGGAATCAAAATAGACACAAAAAATAGAGGAATATATTGTTTTATTAATATAAACCTTGAGGTTACTACAATCTAATCAATCAAATGATTAGCTATAATAAATTCAATAACATAACAATATGTTGACAAGCTTAATAAAGGGAGCCTTCAATGGAGCTTCGTAAAGATACAATCGGTTGCTGAGGAAGATAACTGAATGAAATAAATTTATTATGCTTCTTTTGCAGTCTTTTAAATACATTGGACATGAGGCCTAATTTTAGCCACAAAATCAAACCATCTACTTCTTTTGTTTCAATGAATATTCCAAGTGCTAACTGGCGACAAGAGGGAAATAATTGATTTTGCTTTTTACTCCTTACTTGCGACCACATGAGAACAATATTGCCTTAGTCATTTTCCCCTTGTCTTCTTACTGACAATTACAGGGTATCATTCCTTGGACAAATAACTTCTTACTAGCGAGCACAAGTATAAGATTTGCCTTGAACAGATTCCTGACTTGCGAGCACTGGGATATCATTTTCCTTTGAGAAAATTATCTAACTTGCAACCTCTAGGAAGAATCTCTTGACTTAGGATTTTCTCTGACTTGCTACTACAACATAGAAACTTGACTTCTCCATTTCTCCCTTTACTTGCGAGTTCTAAGACATGTTTTCCTTAATGCAATTTTTGACTTGAACAAAATTCTCTCTTTCCTGATTGTTAGATATATTTGATAATGTCATGTCTAATATGATTTATGTTTAGTTTTCAGATCTTACTTAAATAGGACAAATCAGTACTTAACTAAAATCAGCACTTATACTGAAGTAAGAACTTAAGTTATCAGTACTTAAGGTTCAGGAGATATTTATCAGGAGATAATATCAGGACTTAAAGGATACTTTCAGATAAGGAAGACGGCTGATTGAAAAGGAAGAAGATCAATACAAACGTAAGAAGAGATATGCATGAAGAAGAAATTCTGTGAAGAATGGAATACTTGGAAGAAAAGATAACTGATTGATATATTTTAGGAAGCAGAATTATATTCCATATCAATTAGCGATTATCTTGTAACTGTGTGATATAAAAACATAGACATAGGGTTTACACTATAAGTTTATCATTATCGAGAATGTTATTCATTGTAAGCTCTCGTGATATTTGTTCATCACTGAGAGAGGACAGTTCCATATTGTAACAGAGTTTATTATATTGAATAAAGTCTGTTTTCTGTTACTTGAGTTCTTTAATTCGATTTGATTGTGATAAACACTGTATTCAACCCCCTTCTACAGTGTGTGTGACCTAACAAGTGGTATTAGAGCCTATCTATTAACACACAAACAGTTTAAGATCCAAAAACAATCATGTCTGAAGCAGAAACTCCAACCAAGCCCACCAAAACTGAAGATCCCCCAAAGACTCAAATCCATAGTCGATATGAGGCTATTAGAGTTCCCATACTGAAACCATCTAAATATCCCATATGGAAGGTGAGGATGACTATGTTTCTGGAAGCTACAGATCCAGAATATCTTGACAGAATCAATGAAGGACCTCACAAGCCAACAAAGCTCGCTGTTGTAGTTGCAGGTGGAGCAACAAAGTCTGTACCAAAGGAGAAGAATGATTACACTGCTGAAGATATAGCATCAATTGCTAAGGACGCTAAGGTACGACACTTGCTGCATAGTGCCATTGATAATGTAATGTCAAACAGGGTAATTAACTGCAAGACTGCAAAGGAGATATGGGATGCCTTGGAGACAAGGTGCCAGGGAACTGATTCAATTAAGAAGAACAGGAAGACAATACTCACTCAAGAGTATGAACACTTTGACTCAAAGCCTAATGAGTCATTGACTGATTTATATGACAGATTTGTCAAACTCTTGAATGATTTGTCACTAGTTGATAAGGAGTATGATCTTGAAGATTCCAACCTTAAATTCCCGTTAGCTCTTCCTGAAAGTTGGGATTTGAAGGCAACAATTATAAGAGACAACTATAATCTTGATGAAATAACTCTTGATGAAATTTATGGGATGCTCAAGACTCATGAACTTGAGATGGAATAAAGAAGCAAGAGGAAAGGAGGAAAGTCAAGGACAGTTGCTCTTAAGGCTGAAGAAGAATCCCCCAAGGCAGCTACCTCAAGGAAAGGCAAGGGAAAAGCGCTCATCACAAAGTCTATTACTGAGTCATTAAGTTCTGATAGTGATGATGACTCAAAAACTGAAAGCTTGCCTGAGATGGATGCTGATGAAGAGATGATGAAGCTGTGTGCTCTTATGGTGAAAGGAATCACAAGGATTGCATACAGGAAATTCAGAAAGGGAAAGAGGTTTTCCAGGAAAGGTGCAAGTTCTGATAAGAAGAGTTTCAGAAAATCTGAAGGCAAAGGAGGGAAGTCTGATAGAGGAGATTATACAAATGTCAAATGCTATAACTGTGGTGAGAAAGGCCACATATCTCCTGATTGCAAGAAAGTGAAGACTGACAAAGGCAAGGCTCTTGTCACAAAGAAGAAAAGCTGGATAGACACTTCAGATTCTGAAAGTGAGGTGAACTATGCCTTGATGGCAAATGCTGATAGCAGTCCTAAAGCTGCTGAGTTAAAGGTACCTCAAACTACTTATGCCTTTCATACTGATGACATTAGTGAGTTGAGAAGATATCTTAAAACCATGTTCATTAGTTACAGAGATCAAACTTTAACATGTGAAAGATTAACCTCTGAAAATCTTGCTTGTAAAAAGAGGAATGATTATTAGAAAAAGAGTTAGTCATGTTCCATCAAACTCAGAAAGATAGAGATGATGCTTTCTATGTTAGGGATGAAGTGCTTAAAATAAATGGATCTCTAAAGATTGAGTTAGAAAAGGAAAGAGAGATTATCAATACTTGGACTAACTCTGGCAGAACAACTTAGAATTTGTTAAGTAGTGGAAACTGGAAAGAGGGCTTAGGTTATGGAGATGATAAGAATGATAAATGAACTGTAGAAGTTAAGCCTATAGTTTTTAAACAAAAGCCAAAGTTAAAACCTGTTAAGTTTGTAGCTGTAAAGTCTGATACTGAGAAATCAGAAGTAAAAGAGGAATTAATTTCTGACATACTAAAACAGGAAAAGACAACTGAAGTTAACGTAGGCTTAATGACAAAGAAGCAGCTTAAGCATAAGCTGAAAGATGTTAAAAATATAAACAAGGTAAAGTCACCTAGGAAAAATAGGAATGGAAAGGAAGGTGTGAATAAAAGCAATGATTATAAGCCTGTTCCTAATGCTCCTAGAAAAACATGTCATAACTATGGAAGTTCTAACCATTTGGCTTCTTTTTGCAGGAAGAATAAGAACATAAACTCCTTACCTTCAAAGTCAGGAGTTAAGAGTCAGTCTGTTAGATATAGGCCACAAAATCCTTGTTTTCATTGTGGTAGTTTATAGCATTCCATTTATACTTGTAAGGAATATCATAGTTTGTACTATGATTATTATCAAATAAAACCTTCTTTAAAGAAAGTTAGCGTTGTTCCTTCTAGTGTAAGTTCTGATACAAAGTCTGATAGTGTAAATGCTGATAAGAAAAATGTTAACATAAACTCTGATGCTAAATACGCTGCAAATGTTAACAAACCTAATAAGGCCAAAGGATCCAAGCTAGTCTGGGTCCTTAAAACTAATCATTAGTGGTCTTTGTGATTGCAGGGCAACAGGAAAAACATCCTAGTTCTGGACAGTGGATGCCCAGGACATATGACTGGAAATAAAGCCCTGCTATCAGACTTTGTGGAGAAGGCTGGCCCAAGTGTTTCTTATGGAGATGGCAACATTGGAAAAATACTGGGATATGGCAATATCAATCTTGGGAATGTCATCATTAAAGAAGTAGCTCTGGTCTCATGACTTAAACATAATCTGCTGAGTATTAGTCAAATCTGTGACAGAGGTTATCATGTGGATTTCTTTGAAGAACACTGTGAAGTTGTAAGTAAATCTACAGGCAAAGTTGTTCTGAAAGGATACAGGCATGGTAACATTTATGAAGCCAAGCTTTCAACAAGTACTGATGGTTCTGCAATCTGTCTGATGAGTAGAGCATCAATTGAAGAAAGCTGAAATTGGCATAAAAAACTCTCTCATTTAAATTTCAACAATATAAATGAACTAGTCAAGAAAGATCTCGTGAGAGGACTGCCAAAATCAGTATTTGCTCCCGATGGCCTTTATGATTCATGTCAGAAGGATAAATAAAGAAAATCTTCATTCAAGAGCAAGACTGAATCATCAATTCTTGAGCCTTATCACCTACTTCATATATATCTATTTGGTCCAGTGAATGTCATGTCTATTACAAAGAAGAGATATGTTATGGTCATAGTGGATGAGTTCACCAGGTACACATGGGTGTATTTCTTGCACACAAAAAGTGAAACTGCATCTATCTTGTAACACCCCCAAATCCGGGGTCGGGGATCCGGGTTGTCACGAGTTCCATTTCCCTTAATAACACCCTATCTTAATAATTACTCAAATACTCTGTACAGTGACCCCACAATAAACACACACACCACACGTTATAGTCTCAGAGATGAACATTCAAAAATAATCACAAGTCGTTTTATTCCACAATTATATGTCAATACCCCTTAAAAGGTTTTCTGGATAAATTTACATTTCTTTGCCATTATTACAATTCATAATATACATAAGTCTGGTACATTATTAGTTGAAAACTTAGCCTATTGGTAATTTCTACCTCAGCTACAGCGGCCTCAACGCTTCCAGAAAGCTGCGTAACGTTTCCTATCCGCTTGCGAATTGGGAGCTTGGTCCTGTTCATCTTATCTATCTGATGTTGTGTGATGAAAGAAGAAAGCAAGGGTGAGCAGCAAGCCCACCAAAATAATATGTATAATGATTAACAATATATGAGCCTACTCATAATACTCATGAAAGTCTTGGTCAAAAGAAATGAACCAAGTTGATATCTTAATGCGATGAAGTCGCAAAGTATTCAGTATATATATATACATATATACTTTTCAAAATATTGGAAGTCCTCTTCCACGCATAATATACACAAAGTTCCAGTGTATAACTGTATAAAAAAAATATCGTTGCAAGGTGATCTCATATATCTAACCTTGTCTCAACGTTTTTCTGAAAATCTTTGTCATTCATAAGACAATTATTAATTAGATATAAGTTTAAAAGATGAAGTTACAAGATATCCCAAAACACTTATATCTTTCCCAAATACTACTTGAACTACCCCCGTTCAAGTTATAATCAGTTTCAAAAGTTCATCACATAGATGAGACTACAAGACAAGATTTGAATAGTTTCAATCTTTGAATATCATTATAAATAATGAAGTTACGAGATACTTCATTAAGTCCCGTTATATAAATATATTCATATATATCTCCCATACATTTCCTGAAAACCTCTGTCATGTAAAGTATGAACAGAGTTGCAATATCCAATGAATTTGGAAGGAAAAGAATTTTGGCATAAACCTGATATCTTGCTGATCAGGCAAAGATACTAATAAGTAACCTTTTCTACTAGTAGATGGACGAATTCCCCACTGGTCATCACCCTGGTCTCAATAGGACCTTATGCTGGACTGCCACTCAGCCACTTATGCATTTGATGGACTCCCACTGAGCCACTTACACTATCATGGACGCCCACTGAGCCCATGTTGCTTATGCCGACTCAATAGATGGACTTACTTCCCGAACGTTGGGTAAGTAATCAATTCATTTACCAAAACTGTAACCTTGTTGCGAATATACAATACACCACAGAGCCGGATCCCTCAGGTTTTGAGCGAGTATTTAAATCCCCTTAAAAAGGAAGATCTTAAATATAAAAATGAGTTTTGGGATCCGCTCTAACTTTTAAAAATCATTTTGAAGACTCGAAAACACTTTAAAGAGTGTTTGGAGTAAAGCTGATTTAATGAAGTAAATCAGTCCCAGTATATTTAGAAAATGTCTGAATATTATTATTTAAATAATATTCCCATAAAGAATAATCTTTATAAAAATAATTGAAGTAGAAGTATTAAAACTTATACTTGAAATGAGTATTAAATAATCAAAGATATACTTATACGAAAGTACTATCTTTATTTGAATAATCAAAAATAAGCTTGATTATTGACACCTTATTCTTTAATAAAATAAAGAAAATATCTTAGCAAATAATCGGAGTCATAGATCCTCAAATGAATATTCAAATAATATTCATTAAATAATATAAACTGAGTCATAAGCCCTCGAATGAATACTCAAATGATATTCAAATAATAAAATAAACTGAGTCATAAGCCCTCGAATGAATATTCAAATAATAAAATAAAATGAGTCATAAGCCCTCGAATGAATATTCAAAATAGGATTCAATTAATAAAATAAAAGTTATCGAATAAACCTTATTCGATTAATAGTTTGGAAAACTATAACCATATATATATAAGTATATATATATATATATTTATATACATATATACAAAATCTACTCGGGATCCTTGACTCCCGGTTTAGAAAATATTTCCACCTTTTGGGTCCCTATACTAAGGGTATATGCAAGTTACCGCTATCCTCTAGCATAGGTATTATCAACTGAATCAACAGATATATATAGCAAGAATACGAAATAGGCATGCATATATATATACCATAGCAGCATGCTTCAATATATTGCAACATTTGCTAATTAACCAACATGCATCTATCGCAAGATAATGCATATACATATATACATCACAACAACAGTTATAACGGGTAGAAAACTTGCCTGAGCGACTGGGGGTTACGAATGGCTCGGGACGAGTCTGGTAACCTATAAGCAACAAGTAAGTTGGAATTAAACCAAAGTCACTTGTAAATCTATACTTTAACTAACTTAGACTCTAACGCTTGTTTTGCGCTTACTGATTCTCTTAAGTCACTCGAGTACCCTCGGCTCCACCATTTTTATTAATTTAACCATTACGAGTTTTAAGGCGATTCCTTCGCGAGTGTCTTACCAACTGCCTATTACACCTTACATAAATGTTTCATACTTCAATTAGTCCTTTAAGGTCTTTAACCTATGTTACAAAGTAAGGCGAGGGGTAAGGGTTCATTCGCGAAACGTCGTTACTTAAAATGGCCGTTTCTTCTAAACCGTTCATCGGAATCAAACGAACCACATATCAAAACGAAGCTCGTAACATGAACTATCTAAACATGGCAATGGTCAAAACCTAGCAGTGAGTTCAAGGGTTCTGATGTTAAGAACAAAAACAGTCTACGGTAAATCGGGCATTATGGCGGCTATGTTTACGCGATTTCCTAAATTTAAACCATTCCAAAACAACCACCAATCAACCCCAAATCAATCATACAACCAACATCCATCCAAAACACACTCCAACAGCCCCAACAACTCAATATTATCAACTTTATACTACCCTCAAACATGAACTAAAAGCTATACTTAAGTTCATTAACTAATTAACAAGATTTACAACTCCAAAAACACCACAAAACCAACTAATCTCTACAAACTCAACCAAACTTTAAACAAACAAGCCTCATGCTTCACATATACTATATCAATCATATTCATTCCTAATTACTCAAAACCAAAGCTAGGGTTTGGAGTTTATACCTTCCTTGGAGCTTTTAATCCATGAAAGATCCTTGAAATGCCCATGGAAGCCTTAATCTAACCTCCTACAAGCTTGTTCTTTCAAAGAAATCAAGAACACAAAAATTAATTTCAAGAAATTACTATTCACCATCTTCTTCCATGATTTATAGAAAAAGATTAGCTTGGAATTAGAAGCTTAAACTTATAGGAAGTATGTAACTATTCATGGGGAAGCTTAGATAATTACCTTGCTAAATAGTAAGTGGTGGAGCTTGGATCTTCATTTTTTAAGAAAAGAAGCCGAGAGCTTCATGAAGAAAATGGGGGGTTTGTGTTTTTTATGAAAATGAAATGTTTTGGCTTGGTTGGTTGCTTTTTGTCTTGTTTTTTGGTTAATTACCTTTCTAGCCTTGACTTTGTGTGGTTTTAAATCAACCACATCTCCTTCCCCTTATGTCATGCTTATATCACATTGCTATGTCATCATCCCTTCTAATCTCTTTGATGAGCTTCTAATTGTTTGCCTAATGACCACTGATCTGTTATACGGTTCGCTTAACTTTCGTTTTCGTTTATCGTTTGAGGGATCATACCCGGGATCTTATTACTTAGGTTCTCTTAACCTTTCTCAATATATTGTATTCCTTTTATGATCCTCTCTTATAATCCTTTAATTTAAATCCTTTTTATCATGTTACCTTATACTCAATTCTTTCCGTATCTAGTGGATTTCCGGGAAAAATCAAAGTGTTCGGAATTGAATTATGACGATCTTTACATACACTTATATACCATATAGAGTGCCAATAAAATCTCAGAATATCCATAAAAGAACCCCTACCTAGTGTGGCATGAAAAGTTTTCTCATTCAGCAAAAACACTATTCATAAGGGTTTCAAAAATTTTCCAAAAATTGGGGTTATTACATATCTTGATTGATCATGTCAAGCAACTGGATAAATTGGTCAAAGATTTTGTGAAGATCATAAGAAGTGATAATGGCACTGAGTTCAAGAATTTGACAATGGAAGAGTTCTGCAAAGACCATGGAATCAAGCAGGAATTTTCTGATCCTGGAACTCCACAGTAAAATGGAGTTGTTGAAAGAAAGAATAGAACTCTTATTGAAGCTGCACGAACTATGCTTGATGAAGCAAAGCTATCAACCTATTTTTGGGCTGAAGCTGTGCAGACTGCTTGTTTTACTCAGAATGCAACACTCATTAATAAGCATGGAAAGACACTATATGAGATGGTAAAGAAAAAGAAGCCAAATCTGAAGTATTTTCATGTATTTGGATGCAAGTGTTTTGTTCTTAAGACTCACCCTGAACAGCTATCCAAATTTAATTTAAAAGCTGATGAAGGAATTTTTGTTGGGTATCCACTTTCCACAAAAGCCTTCAGAGTCTACAATTTAAGAACAAGGGTTGTCAAGGAATCTATTAATGTCTCCTTTGATGATAAGAAGATTACTGGACTTGAAGATTTCAATGATCATAATCAGCTGAGATTTGAAAATGAAGACTTAAATTCTGATACTGAAAATCCTGACAGTCTAAATCCTGATACTGCAAACTCTGATGGATTAAACTCGGATGTTATTGAAACTGTGGTGACTATGCCAAAGGAAGATGCACCTGTGCAGGGGGAGCATACTGAAGATACAACCACATCTCAAGAAGCATCAGAACATACAACTGGCTCTTCAAGTTCTGATTCATCAAGTTCTGATAAGCCAAGTTCTGATAATTCTAAAAACTCAATTTCTGAAGGATCCAACTCAGAGAGCATAGTTTCAGGGGGAGCATCAGAAAATGTTAATGAAGATAGCATGGATCATGGGGGAGCATCCAATTCTAGAGAAAACCTTCCATCTACAAGGAAGTGGACTAAATCACATACACCTGACTTAATTATTGGAAATCCTGATACAGGTGTCAGAACTAGAACAACTACTTCAAGTGAATGTCTCTATAATTCTTTTCTTTCTCAGACTAAACCAAAGAAAATGGAAGAAGCTCTTCAAGATGCTGATTGGTTGCAAGCAATGCAGGAAGAGTTAAATGAATTTAAAAGAAACAAAGTCTGGACCCTAGTGCCAAGACCAAAGAATAGATCTGTTGTTGGTATAAAGTGGGTGTTCAGAAACAAAACTGATAGTGATGGCATAATTACAAGGAATAAAGCAAGGCTGGTTGCAAAAGGATATTCTCAACAGGAGGGAATTGATTATGATGAAACATTTGCACCAGTTGCTAGATTGGAAGCCATAAGGATATTTTTGGCTTACACTGCTCACAAAAAGTTTACTGTCTTTCAAATGGATGTGAAAAGTGTTTTTCTCAATGGAGAGTTGGAAGAGGAAGTATATGTTGAACAACCTCCAGGCTTTGTAGATTCCAAATTTCCAAATCATGTCTACAGGCTTGATAAAGCACTTTATGGCCTTAAGCAAGCTCCAAGAGCATGGTATGAGACTTTAGCTCAGTTTCTTCTGGAAAGTGGATTTAACAGAGGAACTATTGAGAAAACTATGTTCTACCTCAACCATGGAAAGGACTTACTTTTGCTTCAGATATATGTTGATGATATCGACAGACTTTGCAAGAAGTTTGCCAAACTAATGCAGTCAAGATATCAAATGAGTATGATGGGGGAACTTAGCTATTTTCTGGGCCTTCAAGTCAAGCAGAATGAAGAAGGCACTTTTATTTATCAAACCAAGTACACCAGAAATTTGTTGAAAAAATTTAGAATGCAAGATTGTTCAACTGCATCCACTCCCATGGCCACTGCAATAAAATTGGATAAGGATACTGGTAAATCGGTAGATATTATTGATTACAGAGGTATGATGGGCTCTCTACTCTATCTAACTGCTAGTAGACCTGATATCATGTATGCTACCTGTCTTTGTGCAAGATTTCAAGCAAATCCAAGAGAACCTCACTTAACAGCTGTGAAAAGATTTTTTAAGTATCTTAAGGGAACAGCTGATCTAGGATTGTGGTATCCTAGAGAATCAGACTTTCAACTAATAGGTTACTCAGATGCAGATTTTGCAGGGTGAAAAATTGACAGGAAAAGCACAAGTGGAAGCTCCCAATTTCTTGGAGGCAGATTGGTTTCTTGGTTTAGCAAGAAACAAAAGTCAATTTCCATATCAACTGCAGAAGCAGAGTACATAGCTGCAAGAAGCTGTTGTGCACAGATTCTTTGGATGAAGAATCAGTTACTGGATTATGGGTTAAATATTTTAAAATCCCTATTTACTGTGATAATCAAAGTGCTATTGCTATGACAGGTAATCCAGTTCAACACTCAATGACAAAGCACATCAGCATAAGGTACCACTTCATAAGGGAACATATGGATGAAGGTACAGTGAAATTGCACTTTTTTCAACAGATCAACAACTGGCAGATATCTTCACAAAACCACTGTGTGAAGCTACTTTTACTAGATTGGTAAATGAACTTTAAATGGTTTCAGGTTCTTTCTCTAAATCTGCATAGTTTTTGCTCTTATGCATCAGACTTTATGATCAGTATTTACAGATATTACTATCTTTGTGTATTATGTGCTTAATTAAAAATTGCTTAAGTGTTGATTGTTGTCTGATGTGAATTTCTAAACTCTGAAAGTGATATGAATATTTCTATGATTATTCAATCCAATGAGGATAAAAATGCTAGATGCTGACCTAGTAGTCTTTAATATACTAACAAATCCCATGTTTGAAGTAATCGCTTATGTGGAAATCTGTTGACACAAGCAAATTCTGATATTGAGCTTAGTTAAGTTTACTTTGTCTATCTTATTACTAAGTCAAAAACTAGAATAATGCTTCTGATATGTTAAGTTCTGATGTTAGTAAATCTGGTGAATGTACTAAGTGCTGATAAGCCTCACTTATCAAAAGAAAAGGAAAAGAAAAAGAAATAAAAATCAGGTACTCCTTTGAGATCTAAAGCAAAAAACTGTGGAAGGGAAGACCCAAGTGCATTGCTAGTATTAAGTAATATGCATCAGAAAAGCAAAAATAAATATTTTTCTTGGTGACTTTTCACACTCTATGATTACTGGAGAAATATTCTGATAATAGCATAAATTCTGATAAGCAGTCGTGACTCACTTACACTGAGAAGCCACTGTAAAATGGAATTTCAAAAGATGCATAAAATAAGCACAAAACAGTTGAGGTGGACTCATGCATGAACTCATTCTAAAGTAGACTTCAGAATCATGACATATTTTGAGCAAAGTTCTTAGTTATGCCTTATTTCTAAGATGTACTGAAGTGAATCAGACTTTAATCTCTATCTGATATTTAGCTTACTGCACACACATACAATCCATATGAATGATGAAAATTACTGTGGTGATAAATGGTGTTTTAGATGAACGTTTAAGTGTCAGTTACATAAATTCTGAGGACAAGTCATGATGGAAGTTCTGATGATTAAGTTATGAAGAAACGAAATCAGAATTTGTGTGAAGAATTACAGAAATAGGCATTCATTTTTCGAGTTAAGAAATCATGTTCCGATGACTGTTAAGTTCTGATATAAGTCTAAGTTCTGATATTTCACTCTGATTCTTTACTTGACTTATTTGTGGTTAAAATCTGAAACAGTCTTATTTAAAATCAGAATATGTTTGGGTGAGATATTAACAGTCAATATAATTTGGGTTAGTGGTACACGTTTATGCACAGTAATTTTTACTTGTTTCATGTGCGCATTAAATCCTGTTTCACACTTCCAATGGCTGTTTTTATTCTCATCAGTCTAGGGAGATGAGGTAGAATTATTTCTACCTATAACCATTCAATTTTCCTGGCATCTCTTGGCATTCTATTGGCTATATAAACCAACACCTCATTCCAGCCAACACATCTCTCATTTTCTCTAAAACCCTCAAACTCATTTTTTTTCACTCATCACAACCATGGTTCATTACAACTTAGTTCTGAACTATGACACCTTCACTGTCAATATGGGGTGTACAGAATGGCAGCAGGAATGACATGTTACTGCCGTTCCTGATGAAATTTGGGACTCGGTTTCCCAAGAGGTCCTCACAGACCTCTTGTTCTTCTACATGGACTACCATCACCATCTTGAGCGACTAGAAGAGGAACGGCTGGAAGCTCTCCGATAGCAGGAGCGTATTATTCGTCTTGCTGTTCTTTTTGTTGAGAGTAGGAAGAAGAAATAATTTCTCCTACCTGTTTCTCTTCACCGTCAGCTTTGTCTTGCTTCTTACCTTAGGACAAAAGCTGTTGATGTTAGGATTTGTAGCTTAGGACAATCTTGTACTTTTCAGCATGTAATTTGAATTTCATGAAATGTATTTGCTAAATATATTAATGAAATTTTATGTTTATGCAAGATTTTGTCTTTGAGTTGTTTGATATTCTGATAACATGTTAAATCCTGATACTAATCATATTCTGATGACCTTCAAGCTCTTATACAAATCAAGTTCTGATTCTGACATGGCAGGATTTATTTACTTCATTTATTTTGTTATTCTCTCATTTGTCATATTTTTACAGAATATTGGTCACGCGGTGATAAAAATTTATTAAGTGGGAACAATTTTAAATTTTAAAAATAAAACTGAACTACCTTGATTAATGGGATTACTTGGTAAGTGGAACGGTTTTTCCTTGAAAAATTGCATGTGATAAGTAATGATTACTGAATACACGTGCCCATTAATTATCTTTTACTGCTGCATGTCTGACAGGTGTCCCAACAGTTACTTTTCTACCGTGTATAAGTAAAAGAGAGAAAAAATTGTAAAATCTTTTATTTACTTTCACATTTTATCTCGCTCTCTTTACTTCTATTCTCTCTCATCTACTGACGATTTTTCATACAGACATTTTCTCAACCACCTTACAGGCAATCTTCTTTCTCACAAATTCACATGGCACCAAAGGACATAATCTTCGATGGAGCAATGTTTGTTCCCAATAACTTCTCTGCTATTCTTAGCAAGTCAGAAGCACCCTCTGAACTTCATTTCATTCAGGACTTTCTTGCTAGTTCTGATATTGGGTATGCTCTGACTCAACCCGAAGCAGTTTCTGGTACTCAAGTACTGGAGTTCTGGAGAAGCGGTGTGTATGATGATGGTGGTGCTCAAGGGTCCCCAAGTATCATTTTTTCATCTGGGGAGGATGAGTATGTTGTGACTTTGTCTATGGTTCGACAAGCACTGCAGCTACCTGAGAACTGTGTTTAGTCTACTGTTGACGATCCAGTTCTTCAAAACATGATGGCCAGTCTGGGATATGAAAGAACATTGGCAAAGATGGGCCAGTTAAAGAGATCTTTTATTAGGAGGGAATGGAGTTTCTTCTTTGATTGCATAACTAAAGCCTTTGCAAACAAATGTTCCAATTTTGATGCAATTCCCATATTCAGCCAACAAATCGGGTATGCTATCATAAATCAAACTGATTTTGACTATGGAAGTGTCATCTTAGGTTTTATTGGGGACAGAATGAATGAAGATAGATCTACTGTTTATTTTGCTAGATTCTGTCAGCTTATTTATAGTTTCTGTTGTGATAATAAGCCCCAAGGTTATGGTGAATTAATTTCATCATTCAGAATAGCTAAAAGAGCTTTTACTGACTTATTATCTACTGATAATAAGAATGCTGTGTTAAGACCCCTCTTAATTCCTTTATCTGTCAAACAATCCTTAATAACCTATGATCCTATTAAGTATACTGCATTATATCCTGATGTTCAACCATCTGAGCCTCATCCTTCAGCACCTACCACCTCTACTAAACCACCACAAACTTCTCAACCTCAACCATCAGACCCTACAGTGCAACCTTCATCTTCCAAATATAAGAGGACTAAGAAAGTACCTCAGACACAACAGAAGGGAAGGAGATTCATTCTGCGAGATGAATCAGATGCTGAGGAACAGGTTCCTGTAACTGAACCTGTTGTTATAGAAGTTGAGAAGGTCTCTTCTCAGAAGGATGATGATATTGGGAGTTCTAGGCCTCTAAAAAGGCTTAGAAAGCATAATTCTGATGATAAAGCTCCTACAGTTACCTTAAAAGCTAAAAGATTCAAAATATTGGTAAAAAGGCCTGAAGATTCTGGTAAAGGAATGGAAGCAGCAGCTAAGGAAGGAAATCAAGAATCTCTGATCTCACAAGACACTGAAGCTCACAATTCTCCTAGTGCTGATTTAGACCCTCATGCTACTCATCACTCACCACTACATGAGCAAGAATCCACTCGCATTCCTACACCTCCAGTATCTCCAATAAATGCTGATACCCAGGTGCCAAGTGATGAAATTGACATTCATAACTTGGAAGTGCCTCAAGTTTTGCATCTAGAAGCTCCAACAACTCAAGTCACTCCACCAACAACACCAATTCCTGATGTTGATTTTCATCCGGAATTGCCTACAACACCTTCTCTGCATCTAGATACTGAAGATCAGATTTTAGGTGAGCATCAGAATATAGATGTTGATCAAAACTTAGTTGGAGATCAGCCCTTAGAGGATGATGTGGAAGACTCCATAGCTTCTTATACTGTTCTTTTATCAGAAGATGCTGAAGCTGTTGACTCTGTAAGTTCTGATGCTGCAAATGTTGATTTTACTGGTAATGCTGCTACAAATTTAGATGATGATGCAGCTGGTCCTTCTGGACATGCACCTCTGCAAGCTCCTTTTAAGGCTGAAATAGTCAAAAAGTTTGTTACAGGGGATGCACCAGTACCTTGGAGTAAAAATCCTAGAGGACAGGAGTGGACTAAGGAGTGGAACTCTGTTACCTTTGTTCCTTCAGAAACGATTCTTGCTGATCATTTGGCAAAAGCTGATGAGTTGTTAGTCAATGAAGATTTCAAGACACAACTAAGAGTTACTGCACTTTCTACAAGGAACCTTCAAGGTCAACAGTCTGTAACTCAGGCCAAAGTGGACAAGATTCAAGAATCCTTAATGCAGCAAGATACACTTGTCAAGCTGGACAAGAAAATGTTTTCCAAACCTTCCTTTGACCAAATTACCAACATTGAGAAAACCCAAGAGAAGCAACAGTCTCAGATTGATGAAATTTTGAAAAATCAAGCTTCTCAGCAATCTCAACTCAATGAGATCCAATCCTCAGTGAAATTGCTTCTCTCTCTTCTTTTACTTGCTGATGCCAAAAAGGGGGAGAAAGTAATTAAGTCCAAATGCAAACCTGATAAGACACTGAAGAAAAAGGATGATGGTAATGACCCGGGAAACTCTGGAATGGGTTGAGGTCGTGGTCAAGGTGGAGGTCTCTCATCAAGTAGAGCTGGAACTATAAGTCATAGAACAAGTTCTGATACTGGGAAAAGAATAACTTCTGATACTGGTAAAAGGATAAGTTCTGATGAACTTTTGAATCTTGATGAAGAAATTTCAAGAGTTATTTCTGAAAGAAAATCCTGGAATGGACTTTGAGAGTCTAATGGAAGAAGAAGCTAGACTTAAGTTAGAAAAGGTCAACTCCAAATCTGAAGCTTCTGTTGTTAAAAAGAAACTTCCTACGGCTAAAGGCATTGTGATAAAAGAAAGGACAAATCCTGTGGCAACCAAGGCCAAATCACAATTACAGATAAATCCAAGGTCCAAGGGCAAAGAAAAAGTTGGTGAACCTGTAAATGTTTATATGCCTCCTATGGATGAAGAAATTTCTGTTGAAAATGCCGATCTTATTCTAACTTCAAGGAAGATTTCTAAGACAACCTCTGACATAGCTCAAGTTGTTCAGAGTCAAGATATAGTTAGTTCTGATATAACAATGAAGCAAGCAACCTCTGACATAGCTCAAGTTGGCTTGATATCAGAAGATAAGTCAAAGGAAACCTCTGACATTGCTCATGTTAAATCCTCAAAGTTACTCCTACCAGGATTCACTAAAGCCAAACAGACTCAACCTTTGAAGACTGCATCAAGTGGTTTTGAAGCAAGAGTGGCACCTGGAAAGGAAGCAAGAGATAAATCTGGATTGGGTAGTGCTGATGAAAGAAGAGTGCAGAACACAACCAATGATCCGACTTCCTTAAGTGAACCAGGTGTTGGAGCAACTCCTGAAAGATTGAATCAACTAGAATCTGTACAGATGGTCTACCATACCTTCTTGAAAGAACACATCTTGTTATATTTTATGACAGATGGAAGGGTTTACCATATAAGGGAAAATGCTATACCACTGAAGTATTTTGAGGAACTAGAACATGTTTTATTCTTACTTCAAGTGAATGACAGAAGAACAGAAAGTGCTGCAAACTATTTGAAGACTCAAATTCAGAGACAGAAAAGGCTTTATTCTGTAAAGTCTGACAGCACATACTGTCCCAAGTACAGAGATCACAAGGGTGATATTGTTGATATGAAGCCTAATACTGCAACGATCAGAACATATCTTGGTATTAAAGGACTTGAATTCAATCTAGAGTCTGACAAAGCCTATGTCATAAGACTAGATCAGGAGTTGAGAAAAGCAAAAATTAATGATCTCAGATATGCTATCTTTCAAACTAGTGAAGATACTGCAGAACTTAAAGATGCTAAAAGGAGGATGATTGATGAACTCAGATATGCTGAGAGATATTTGTTAAAGAACTATCTCAGAACAACTCCTGACATCAAAGAGATCAGAAAGTGAATCCAAGTCAAGATCTACAACTACTCAAATTCTGATATGTATACAGACTGAAGTTGTTATCAGAAGTTAAAGTTGGTAAAGCTTTAAGGACTGTAAGTTGTAGTTATCTAGTCAAATTCTCATGCATTTGTACTTAATGTTTTTGACATCATCAAATATCTGTTAACACCCCCAAATCCAGGGTCGGGGATCCGGGTTGTCACGAGTTCCATTTCCCTTAATAACACCCAATCCTAATAAATAATCAATTATTCTGTACTGTGACCCCACCATAAACACACACACCACAAGTTATAGTCTCAGAGATGAATATCCAAAAATAATCACAAGTCATTTTATTCCACAATTATATGCCAATACACCTTAAAAGGGTTTCTGAATAAATTTACATTTCTTTGCCATTATTACAATTCATAAATATACATAAATCTGGTTCATCAATAGTTGAAAACCTAGCCTATTGGTAGCTCCTACCTCAGCTACGGCGATATCAACGCTTCCAGAAAACTGCGGAACATTTTCTAACCGCTTGCGAATTGGAAGCTTGGTCCTGTTCATCTTGTCTATCTGATGTTGTGTGATGAAAGAAGAAAGCAAGGGTGAGCAACAAGCCCACCAAAATAATATGTATAATAATTTACAATATATGAGCATTCTCATAGTACTCATGAAAGTCTTGGTTAAGAAGAAATGAACCAAGTTTGATATCTTACCGCGACCAAGTCGCAAAATATTCAGTATATATGTATATATACTTTTCAAAATCTTGGAAGTCCTCTTTCATGCATAATATACACAGAGTTCCAGTTTATAACTGGATAAAAATATCGTTGCAAGGTGATCTCATATATCTAACTTTGTCTCAACATTTTTCTGAAAATCTTTGTCATGCATAAGATAATCATTTACTAGATATAAGTTTAAAAGATGAAGTTACAAAATACTTCAATATACTTATATCTTTTCCGAATACTACTTGATCTACCACCGTTCAATGTATAAAGAGTTCATCCCATAGATTAAGCTACGAGACAAAACTTGTATAGAATCAATCTTTAAAATATCATCAAAATAAAATGAAGTTACGAGATACTTCATTTGATGCAAACATCATTTTGAAAGCTTGACCCTGCCAACACTCAACAATCGCCCAACCGTAGCCTTCCTATCGAAGTGCTCTGGGTAGTGTTGCAGAAATATCCAATTGGATGATGAACTCATTACGGGAGTTTTGTCGCGCCAGGAAGACCACTTACGATGATCAGTCGTAGTAGTACAACCCCATAATTTTCTACATGTAGAGGAGAACCTATCGGATTTACTTGTCAACCGAACACTGGACTCCTAATGAATGTACCGTCTTGCGGAACTTCCAGGCCATTTGGGCCAATATAATAAAGCTGGGCCGGCGCCACTCGACCACTTACGCCACTCCTAGTTCAGATGAAATCCATGACTCTGAAACGTAAAGCTCGTCCCCCCTTTCCCCAAGTAAAAACTTGTTGATACGGCTCCACCAAGAAGTCGTATCTAGTTGGAAAGGAAAACTCACCGATATTTCCCAGGCGATGCCTGTTAATGGATTAACTTGTTCCAAGAATTCTACTTCCCGAGTATTGGGTAAGTAATCAAAACTCTTTTATAAAAATAGCAACCTTGTTGCAAATATAAAACATACCACAGAGCCGGATCCCTCAGGTTTTGAGCGAATATTTAAATCCCCTTTGAAAGAAAGATCTTAAATATAAAAATGAGTTTTGGGATCCGCTCTAACTTTTAAAATCATTTTGAAGACTCGCAAAACATTTTTAAGAATGTTTTGAGTGATGCTGATTTGATAAGATAAATCAGTCCCAATATATTAGAAAATATCTGAATATTATTATTTAAATAATATTCCCATAAAGAATAATCTTTATAAAAATAATTGAAGTAGAAATTTGTAAAACTTATACTTGCAATGATTATTAAATAACCAAAGATATACTTATACGAAAGTACTATCTTTATTTGAATAATCAAAAGTAAGTTTGATTATCGACACATTATTCTTTAATAAAATTAAGAATAATAATTAGTAAATAATCGGAGTCATAAGTCCTCGAATGAATATTCAAATAATAATATTCATTAATAAAATAAACGGAGTCATAAGCCCTCAAATGAATATTCAAAATAATATTCAATAATAAAATAAACGGGGTCATAAGGCCTCAAATGAATATTCAAAATAATATTCATTAATAAAATAAGGTTATCGAATAAACCTTATTTGATTCATAGTTTTAAAAACTATTCATATATATATAAATATATATATATATATATATATTATACTCGGGAGCATCGACTCCCGGTTTTAGAAAAAAATTCACCTTTGGGTCCCCTATACCAAGGGTATATGCAAATACCTCTTATCTCTAGCATAGGTATTATCAACTGAATCAACAGATATATGTCAAGATTACGAAACAGACATGCATATATATACCATATCAGCATGCTTCAATATATCGCAAAATTTGCTAATTAACCAACATGCATCTATCACAAGATAATGCATGTACATATATACATCACAACAACAGTATAACGGGTAGAAAACTTGCCCGAGTGCTCCCGGATAGACTTAAGCTTAGAGTGGGTCCGATAACCTATGAACAACAACATAAGTTGGAATTAAACCCCGGTCGCTTAAGAAACTAGACTTTAACCATTTAGAGTCATAACGTTCGCTTTCGCGCTTAACGATTTACTTAAGTCGCTCGAGTACCCTCGGCTCCACCATTTTTAATAAATTAACCATTAAGGGTTTTAAGGCGATTCTTTTGCGAGTACCTTACCAACTGCCTAATCCACTTTACATAATTATTTCTTACCCCAATTAGTCATTTAAGGTCCTTAACCAAGGTTTCAAAGTAAGGCAAGGGGTAATAGTTCGGTCGCGAAATGCCGTTACTTAAAACGGTCGTTTCTCCTAAACCGTACATCGGAATCAAACGAACTACATATCAAAACGAAGCTCGTAACGTGAAATATCTAATCATGGTAATGGTCAAAACCTAGCAGTGAGTTTACGGGTCCTAATGTTAAGAACAAAAACAGCCTAAAGTAAATCGGACATTACGACGGCTATGTTTACGCGATTACCCAAATTTAAAACACTCCAATGCAACCCACAATCAATCCACAATCACAACCCAATCAAAAATCCATCCATACTACATCATAACAGCCCCAACAACTCAACATTAACAATTTATACTTATTCCCCACATGAACTGAAAGCTTTACTTAAGTTCTTTAACTAATCAACAAGATTTACAACTCCAAACACATCACAAAACCAACCAATCTCTAAATACACAATAACCATGCCTCTCATGAACCAAACCAAACATACTAACTCTAATTTAGACAAAAGTAGGGCTAGGGTATGAGATTATACCTTCCTTGGTGAGTAAAAGTACTAGGGAGCTTGGAATCACCCTTGAAAATCCTTACCAAAGCTATATCTAAACAAAAACACAAGATCAAAATTTCAAGTTCTTGAAAAATACTATTCACCAAGAACTTTGATGAATTGATTAGCTATGATAATCATGGAATCTTGAGCTTAAACTTATGGCTCATCTAAGTTATGAATTATAGAAGCTAAAGAAATAAACCTCTTGAATTATGAAGGTGTGTGTAATATCCTGAAGTTTCCAGACTTTGCAAATTTAGGATTCCTGTTTATAAAATGTTTAAAAATCATATTTCCTATTTATTTTTATTATAAAAATTCATTTTTAATTTTTGAAAATTCTAAAAATTATTATTTTAATTCTGAAAATTATTTTTAATTCACAAATAAATCTAAATTAATTAGTTAATTAATTTCAGTTAATTTATAATTGATTAATTGGTCAATTAATTCGAAAATTAATTGATTAATTGATTTAATTAATTATTAATTGATTTTAATTAGTTATTTAATTAGATTTAATTATTTAAAAAATGATTTAAAAATTCTGAAAAATAGTTTCGAGCTTTAAAATATTATTCTAAATTATTTCCAAGGCTCGATAATTATTCTAAAATTATTTCGGAGCCAGAATGGGCCAACCGAACCCTGTTTATTAACCCGAAATTGATCCAACGACCCGTTTTAATTCCGAAAAATGTTTTAAAAATCATTTTAAATACCAGAAAGCCTATTTATGACCCGAGACTTCTTTATAAATAATATATCATTGATTACATGATGTATTATGTGCTACATGTGACTTGTTAATTGACTATCGGTCTATATATTCGGTGTTTACTTGATTATTGCATAACTTTCAATCAGTTAATTGGATTTGGGTAAAACGAAGGGTAGATAGAAGTATGTGTTGAATAGAATTCCATGAGTAAATTATTGATAGATGCTTATGATATGTGAGCAGAAGAGGCAAGACGTAGGAAAGGGAAACAGGTAGTTGAGGAGTAAAACGGTTGTGATTGGAAGCGAGTGCAGTGTAGTAAGCTAATACCATGAAAGTGTTCTGAACTTTCTCGAGATATTGTAGTACTTGATAATCCTGTGATATTGCAAGTGCTTTGAAGCACAGAAACTAAATCTTGTTTTCAGTTATTGTCCTTGAGCCATGAATCATATTCTTTCTAATCCATTGATTATTGTATACCCAAACAAGAACCACAAATCTACGATACTACTCTACAAATACATACAAACTAAATACCAAACACTGAAATGAACTATTATATACTCAACCCATGGTATCTTATACTTTGAAAGATCGAATTCTTGAAACCTTGAAACGTTGATTCCTTTGTTATCCAATTCTTTCATTACCCAGCATCCAAGCTTTTAAATTGCCTTATTGATCCTTACAAGGATTGAAACCCTTTCATTGTTAAACATTTATTGTTGTTAATGATTTCGGTTATTGTTTACTATTGCATATTCTGTTATTATGTTAGAATTGGATTGTTTTTTTATAAAATTGTGGACCAGATTCGTGGTCAGACCATATAATGGTCAAGTTAGGCCAATGTGTGCCTTGGATCCAGTAGTTAGAGCAATGTTGTGTGCCTTGCTCGGGGTTAGTGCGTGACTGATCAGCAGCCTAACCTTGGTTTTTAAATTAAAAGTATAATATCTAATTCTAAATCATAATCCATTGTTCACTTGTTATCATAACCATATTCACATGATAATCATTATTCTCAGTTTTGTCATTGTGACTTGCTGAGCTAGTTAGCTCATTTGTGCGATATTGTTTATATTCTTTCCAGTTAAAAAGGAACCAGTTGGTAAAGAGGATCCCCAGTCCAGCGCGAGAGCTAGGGGTTCAGGTTGAGAAAGCTGAGCTAGTAGGCTTCTTTTGGAATAATTTAAGTTTGTAAAAGTTTGTAATAATGTTTAATACTCAGTTTAAATTTGAAATAGTTGGGATTTGAACGGTTTGTAATATATTAGTGTGTTTGGCTTGTGTGCATACTTTAAACTGTTGCGGTCCGTGGTGATTGGTAAGTAGGGTCATTGCATATATTATTATTATCTTTATTATTGTTATAAGCAGGTTATAATTAAGGTGTGTGTGTGGACCCTAAACTTCTGACCCGGGTTTGGAGGGCGCCACAGTGTGTAGCTTAAGTTTTGAAAAATTTCCCTTGCTTTTCCATGGAAAATCTGAGACCTTGATGAAGAAATGGAGTGTTTTGTGTTTATTTTTTGTGATTTGTTTTGATTTGCCTTGGTTGGTTGACTTTTGTTTTGCTTTAATCATTTTTACCATGAAAAAAAATTGTGTGGTTATAAATCAACCACACCTCCTTCCCTTATGTCATGCTTATGTCACATTTCCTGTGTCATCTTGCTGGTTTGATGACATCATCATCCCTAACCTCCTTAATTAACTCTTAATTTTTTGCCTAATGACCGTTGATCTGTTATACGGTTCGCTTAACTTTCGTTCTCGTTTATCGTTTGAGGGATCATACCCGGGATTTTATTACTTGGGTTCCCTTAACCTTTCTCAATATATTATATTCCTTTTATGATCCTCTCTTATAATCCTTGAATTTAAATCCTTTCAATCATGTTACCTTATACTCAATTCTTTCGGTATCTGGTGGATTCTCGGGAAAAATCAAAAGGTTCAAATTTGGATTCTGACGATCTTTACATACACTTATATACCACATTGAGTACTAAAAATATCCCATAAGATCAATAAAAGAACCCCTACATAGTGTGGCATAAAAAGTTTTCTTATTCAGCATAACACTATTTATAAGGGTTTCAAAAATTCCAAAAATTGGGGTTATTACAGTCTCCCCTCCTTAAAAGGATTCCGTCCCGGAATCAGATAGAAATTGCATAGGGATACTCTCTTAGCATTGCATTTTCTAACTCTCGAGTAAATTTTCCCACATTGTGGTCCTACCACCAAACTCTGCCTAGTTTGATAACCCTTCTCCTAAGCACTTGTTTCTTTTCGATCTATAACCCTTTCTGGTTGCTCCATATAGGTTACGTCTGGTTGCATGCCTATGCGCTCATATGCCCCTATTTGTTTGGCATCCGAATTATACTTCCTTAACATTGATACGTGGAACACGTTATGACTTGCTACATGTTCGGGGGTAGGGCTAGCTCATATGCTAACTTCCCAATACGTCTTAATATATCCAAGGGTCCAACAATTTGTGGATTTAGCTTTCCTTTCTTTCCGAACCTCATCAATCATTTCCAAGGGATACCTATAACATTACTAGGTCCCCTATTTCATACTCTTTGTCCTTTCGAGTCAAATCAGCATACCTCTTATGTCCATCTTGGGTTACTACCAGCCGTCCACTGATTAGATCTATTATATCCCTGGTCCTTTGGACTACTGCGGGTCCGAGCATCTTGCGCTCTACAACTTCTTCCTAACATAAGGGAGATCGACATTGTCTTCCCTCAAGGATCTCATAAGGCGATATCTCAATACTGACATATGATCTATTATCATAAGAAAACTCAATCCGTGTTAGGTGATCATTCCAAATTCTTTCAAGTCTATTGCACAGACTCTCATTATAGCTTTTAGCATTAGAGCTTTTGCTTCTTAATACCCATTCTTTTCCAGTTCGTAATCGCTACTACCTTCTGTTCCTAATATTATACTGGTTATACTTTTGCTTGTTAGCGTTCTATAACCTTTTAATAACCACGTCAACCTTAGTATCACGAATGTGTTTCCATTCTGAATACCACCATAACTTTACTACTCCTTTTTCAGCTGTTTCCATTTTCCAAAATTTGATCAATCATATAGAAGTAAAGGAATTTGTTGAGAGATCACTATGATCATGAACACTTGTTATATTGCATAGTTAGTACAGAAGGTGACCAGCCTTTAGTACTTGACAAGCAATTAAACAACATGTGGTATCCTACTAGGCTTCTATCACACAGATAGATAGTCATTCGGCAATACCTCCCCTTCTGGAAGGGTTGTTCTTCTCAGCTTATACAAAATTAAAAGGAGAGAAAAGAATGAATTGAAGAGAATTGTATATATATAAATTATGCTGCCACAAAATATCTGGCTTGGAATTTACCTCTGAACTATAGAGGTTTATCATAGGAGAACAAAACATATGTGTTTATATATCAAGTATTATCGCATCGCATTTTACATGCTTAAATATTTTTGCTATTCCGTCCATCATTCTATGGACCCATGCTCTTCCTCGAGCTTATACTCAATCACCTTTGAAACTCCCTCGACATCGAAAATCGAATCTGGAATCTCATTTTATACATCATCGTTACTAGAATTCTATGCTTGCACCGCAACCTTCCTCGTATAGTAATACGACTCTCTATTGATAAGAAGGAATAAGTATTCAATAGGTAGATAATCTACTTAATTAGTCTATCAATTGATAACTTATACGTCAACACGACACGATTAGTGGTACTCAATCTCAACATCCATTCCAATACAACTCTCACGGTTGTAATCAGCTTATTACTCGCAGAATCATTGCTGCATTACTATGGTCCACCACTGACCTACTGCCGTCATTCACTTTCCATGAAATCTTAATATCTAACCATACGGAGTCCATACATGTAGTATAGAATTCTTCTAAGGAGTTAACATAATCACCATTCGTAATTCATGAAGAACACTCCTGATCCTGACACACATACATGACATGAAGCATATAAAATTGCAGAAGAGTTTCAATCAAAGCACCGATAGCAGGTTAATACCATTCTTAATCATATACCTTCAATAGAAGACTTAACTCGAAGGTTCGTTTAGTCCTTTTTGAAACATGGTCCTGGATTATTCTCAGGATAGTTCCTTCTAAGATAGATAGCCCGCTCATGGCGATTTTTACGAATTAAACCTTTACCAAACTACTATTACAGTTGGGTATTGCACAGTCATCAGAAAGAATGTCAATCTTCCAAACCATAATACAACCTTCACAGCTTTTACCATCATCACTATATTCCTTTGGCACAAGCGCCTATAATTATCCTCTTACCTTTAATGTGTCGGCCACCTCTTTGGCCTTTCCTGATAGTAAAATTTCCTTACAATCAATGTCATCTTAACCACTTTCACTAAATTTTCTACCTCATTTCCCATCACTGCTTGTGTGAAGATGTTTTCCTTAAAATCTGATGAGTAAAAAAAAATATCACCATTTTTCCATAAGTTATTGCCTCAGTTTTTAGAGGTTAATCATTGTCACGACTGACTCTCGATCATACTTAGGACGTCTCTTATACTTTCTCGTGGTTTAACACGTGCCCCACTTGGCATCATTATAATTACGTCATATTTCCTTTATCAACATTTCTATTCTTGAGAATATAGAATATTACCTTTCTCCTTGTAAAACCTCTAAGGTTATCTTTAAATCGTTCCTCCTGTATCCTCTAGATACAGGGCATATCAAAATACCATTTAACAATACTAGAACCATTGTCTATGTACTTCTGAAAAATTTCTTTACTGATCTTTAAAGGTTGTTGTTACCTTGATCCTTTCCAATTCATACTTGTCAAAACTCATGTTGTCCCTATTAAGGGTGGATGCCAATCTTTATGCATTCCCCTAGGATTCATCTCAAGTTATCGAAGTTATATCCTTAATTCCACCTTTAAAAAAAAATACTTGCATCCTTTCATCATTCTCACCTCGATAGTCTATACCTAATTTCACAATAACATCTGTATTCAAAATGAGGTCAATCAATATGGCCTCCAAAAGATAACAACGGTTATCCGCTTTTCTTGCCTAATTTGGTAACGATAACAAGGATGTCCTGGAAGATATTGGTCATGTTCAACGTGAACTTCTTCTTAATAATTCCGTATTTACTTTTGTTGTTTATTTCAACAGTCATCTCAATGTTGGGATATCTTTCATACCTGGCGTCTCCCTTTCTGGGTATCAAGCCACCGGTCTTACACTTCACATTCTTGAAGGTCACTTCCTTCATCCAATTTTCCTAATTTCTTACTTTCTTGTCTCCTTAGTCTATCCGCATTTTATTATTCATCCTTCGAACTATCTCAAGGTTTCCTCGGATCCTCCCAACTTACCGGGAATAAAATATATGTATCTCTTATGCCTTCAACCATCAATTTTTAACTCATGGTGAATCACGCTCATCCTGACACAGTTACATACTTTTCTATTTCTATTGCTACGAGTCTTTAGGGTTTCCTCATACCCAACTCCCTTATCATTCCTCAAACTCTATTGCCTTTATATTCCTTTCCACTTCAATTCCTTTTTATTTTCCTTTCTCTTATCATTATTTCATGAACCAACACAACATAAGCATTGATTTCAAACATCCCGTCATTCTGGATTCGTGTCCTCAGAACGAATCTTGACAACTTTTACAACTTAGGTTCATAATTCATCATACTCGTCCGCTTTTGTTCTGGCTCTAAAGCTTTTACACTACCTCCATAAACTTGGGAAGTACTTTCCCGAAAACAATTATCTGAACTTTAATCAATTTATTATGACCTCTGGCTCCGTGTCTTTCTTGGTCTTTCACCAGTGGGTGGTCTCTCTCTTAGGAGGGTAAGTGACAAAAACAGTCTTTGTGATTCGTCAATCATTTAGAATCTCAAATGATTCCTGTATTTGCTTTAGCCAGGTTCTTGCCTCGACTGGGTCAACCTGTTCCTTGGAACTCTGAGAGCTTAGCGACTTAAAGGTCATGAAAGAATTTCCTACCGCATTGTTTCCTCAAGGTGGTGGTTGGGGATAATAGTCTAAGTTCTTTTTAGACAGGTCCATAAATTTCCATATAGGAGTACCGTCTCGGGTCTCCTTTCCTTACTCGACTTTCTGATTCCTTAGTATGAAATGTTTCATCCTTCTCCCATACTTGGGGTTATCTTATACGTTAAAATCCTCATTTTCCACTCCATTATGTTATGGGTTCCTTCTATCTTGATGGCGACCTCCCTAACTATCACGTTCAGGGTTTGCTCTAAATGTTATTTCTCAAACTAGCTTTCATCTAAGATTTCATCATTAAGCTCTTGAACATTTGGAACCCAAATTCTGTAGGAATACCTCATTATTCCCTTATCATCTTTCTCGGTATTAATCTTTTATCTAATTGTTGGCTCTCTGCCTTCATTCATCACTTTTTTTGGCACAATATGTTCTTTTCCGATAATTCGGATTGTATTGCAATCTCAAACATCTTTTCGGTACCGGCTCCGGTTACCTTCACTTCTATTTCCATTATCTCAAAATCTCTCATAAACTCTTCCAAAGACATTATCATCTTGAGTTTCTCCTTTTTACTTAGGGCATCAGCCACCACATTGGCTTTCCCCGAATGATAAAGAATCTCCCAATCAATATTCTTGATTAGCTCTAACCGCCTCCTCTGGCGTATGTTGAGCTCTTTCTACGTGAAAATACACTAGAGCACTTATGGCTTAGGTAAATCTCACACTTCTCTCCATATAAGTAGTGCCTCCAATCTTTAGGGCAAAACTATGGCCACGAGCCCAAGCTCATGGGTGAGGATATCGAATTTTTATATTCCCTTAATTGTCTTGACGCGTACGCGATTACCTTGTTGTGTTGTTTAAGAAGCACCCTAATTCCTTATGCGAAGCGTTACTACACATCACAAAATCTCCTTTTCCATCCGGCAATGCCATCATAGGGGCCGCCACCAATCTTTGCTTCAGTTCTTAAAAGCTGTTCTCGCATTTTTCTGTCCATTAGAACTTCTCAGTCTTACGAGTAAGCCGCGTTAAAGGGGCTACTATCTTTACAAACTTGAACGAACCTCTGGTAGTGACAGGCCAATCCTACCTCTGGTAGTTGCCCTAACCATGGTCATCAATTCCTCAGTGGTCCTTTATTCATTCTTGTGAGGATCCTTCACAGGATCCTTCTCAGCGATAATCCCTTCTAGGACAACATCCTCAACCACTATATCCTCAATATGAACATCATCCGGTCCCGTGTTAGGGCGCTCTATCAGATCCACAATCTGATCTCCAATAACTAATAAAACATCATCGCGTTGTTGCTCCTCAACCTCAGGGTTCGGAGTCCCGCTACCATATACGATAACGAACTATACTTCTATCACAATATTTATAAGGGTTCCCATAAGGGTTTTAATTGTCAGTACTACGTTAGGTAGTCCGACTATGAACTTGGTAAGAGTTCTTATTATCTTAGTGAACTTATTATCTTAACGTCACATCATCTCTGAGGTTTATAACGCTTGGCTCTGATACCATTTCTGTAACACCCCCAAATCCGGGGTCGGGGATCCAGGTTGTCACGAGTTCCATTTCCCTTAATAACACCCAATCTTAATAAATAATCAACTATTCTGTACTGTGACCCCACCATAAACACACACACCACAAGTTATAGTCTCAGAGATAAATATCCAAAAATAATCACAAGTCGTTTTATTCCACAATTATATGCCAATACACCTTAAAAGAGTTTCTGAATAAATTTACATTTCTTTGCCATTATTACAATTCATAAATATACATAAATTTGTTTCATCAATAGTTGAAAACCTAGCCTATTGGTAGCTCCTACCTCAGCTACGGCGACATCAACGCTTCCAGAAAACTGCGGAACATTTTCTAACCGCTTGCGAATTGGAAGCTTGGTCCTGTTCATCTTGTCTATCTGATGTGTGATGAAAGAAGAAAGCAAGGGTGAGCAACAAGCCCACCAAAATAATATGTATAATGATTTACAATATATGAGCATTCTCATAGTACTCATGAAAGTCTTGGTCAAGAAGAAATGAACCAAGTTTGATATCTTACCGCGACCAAGTCGCAAAATATTTAGTATATATGTATATATACTTTTCAAAATCTTGGAAGTCCTCTTCCAGGCATAATATACACAGAGTTCCAGTTTATAACTGTATAAAAATATCGTTGCAAGGTGATCTCATATATCTAACCTTGTCTCAACGTTTTTCTGAAAATCTTTGTCATGCATAAGATAATCATTTACTAGATATAAGTTTAAAATATGAAGTTACAAGATACTTCAATATACTTATATCTTTTCCGAATACTACTTGATCTACCACCGTTCAATATATAAAGAGTTCATCCCATAGATTAAGCTACGAGACAAAACTTGTATAGAATCAATCTTTAAAATATCATCAAAATAAAATGAAGTTACGAGATACTTCATTTGATGCAAACATCATTTTGAAAGCTTGACCCTGCCAACACTCAACAATCGCCCAACCGTAGCCTTCCTATCGAAGTGCTCTGGGTAGTGTTGCAGAAATATCCAATTGGATGATGAACTCATTACGGGAGTTTTGTCGCGCCAGGAAGACCACTTACGATGATCAGTCGTAGTAGTACAACCCCACCATTTTCTACATGTAGAGGAGAACCTATCGGATTTACTTGTCAACCGAACACTGGACTCCTAAGGAATGTACCGTCTTGCGGAACTTTCAGGCCATTTGGGCCAATATAATAAGGCTGGGCCGGCGCCACTCGACCACTTACGCCACTCCTAGTTCAGATGAAATCCATGACTCTGAAACGTAAAGCTCGTCCCCCCTTTCCCCAAGTAAAAACTTGTTGATACGGCTCCACCAAGAAGTCGTATCTAGTTGGAAAGGAAAACTCACCGATACTTCTCAGGCGATGCCTGTTAATGGATTAACTTGTTCCAAGAATTCTACTTCCCGAGTATTGGGTAAATAATCAAAACTCTTTTATCAAAATAGCAACCTTGTTGCGAATATAAAACATACCACAGAGCCGGATCCTTCGGGTTTTGAACGAATATTTAAATCCCCTTTGAAAGGAAGATCTTAAATATAAAAATGAGTTTTGGGATCCGCTCTAACTTTTAAAATCATTTTGAAGACTCGCAAAACATTTTTAAGAATGTTTGGAGTGATGCCGATTTGATAAGATAAATCAGTCCCAATATATTAAAAAATATCTGAATATTATTATTTAAATAATATTCCCATAAAGAATAATCTTTATAAAAATAATTGAAGTAGAAGTTGTAAAACTTATACTTGCAATGATTATTAAATAACCAAAGATATACTTATACGAAAGTACTATCTTTATTTGAATAATCAAAAGTAAGTTTGATTATCGACACATTATTCTTTAATAAAATTAAGAATAATAATTAGTAAATAATCAGAGTCATAAGTCCTCGAATGAATATTCAAATAATAATATTCATTAATAAAATAAATGGAGTCATAAGCCCTCGAATGAATATTCAAAATAATATTCAATAATAAAATAAACGGGGTCATAAGGCCTCGAATGAATATTCAAAATAATATTCATTAATAAAATAAGGTTATCGAATAAACCTTATTTGATTCATAGTTTTAAAAACTATTCATATATATATATATATATATATATTATACTCGGGAGCATCGACTCCCGGTTTTAGAAAAAAATTCACCTTTGGGTCCCCTATACTAAGGGTATATGCAAATACCTCTTATCTCTAGCATAGGTATTATCAACTGAATCAACAGATATATGTCAAGATTACGAAACAGACATGCACATATATACCATATCAGCATGCTTCAATATATCGCAAAATTTGCTAATTAACTAACATGCATCTATCACAAGATAATGCATATACATATATACATCACAACAACAGTATAACGGGTAGAAAACTTGCCTGAGTGCTGCCGGATAGACTTAAGCTTAGAGTGGGTCCGATAACCTATGAACAACAACATAAGTTGGAATTAAACCCCGGTCGCTTAAGAAACTAGACTTTAACCATTTAGAGTCCTAACGTTCGCTTTCGCGCTTAACGATTTACTTAAGTCGCTCGAGTACCCTCGGCTCCACCATTTTTAATAAATTAACCATTAAGGTTTTTAAGGCGATTCTTTCGCGAGTACCTTACCAACTGCCTAATCCACTTTACATAATTGTTTCTTACCCCAATTAGTCATTTAAGGTCCTTAACCAAGGTTTCAAAGTAAGGCGAGGGGTAATGGTTCGGTCGCGAAATGCCGTTACTTAAAACGGTCGTTTCTCCTAAACCGTACATCGGAATCAAACGAACTACATATCAAAACGAAGCTCGTAACATGAAATATCTAATCATGGTAATGGTAAAAATCTAGCTGTGAGTTTACGGGTCCTAATGTTTAGAACAAAAACAGCCTAAAGTAAATCGGACATTACGACGGCTATGTTTACGCGATTACCCAAATTTAAAACACTCCAATTCAACCCACAATCAATCCACAATCAGAACCCAATAAAAACTCCATCAATACTACATCATAACAGCCCCAAAAACTCAATATTAACAATTTATACTTATTCCCCACATGAACTGAAAGCTTTACTTAAGTTCTTTAACTAATCAACAAGATTTACAACTCCAAACACATCACAAAACCAACCAATCTCTAAATACACAATAACCATGCCTCTCATGAACCATACCAAACATACTAACTCTAATTTATACAAAATTAGGGCTAGGGTATGAGATTATACCTTCCTTGGTGAGTAAAAGTACTAGGGAGCTTGGAATCACCCTTGAAAATCCTTACCAAAGCTATATCTAAACAAAAACACAAGATCAAAATTTCAAGTTCTTGAAAAACACTATTCACCAAGAACTTTGATGAATTGATTAGCTATGATAATCATGGAATCTTGAGCTTAAACTTATGGCTCATCTATGTTATGAATTATAGAAGCTAAAGAAATAAACCTCTTGAATTATGAAGGTGTGTAGCTTAAGTTTTGAAAAATTTCCCTTGCTTTTCCATGGAAAAGCAGAGACCTTGATGAAGAAATGGAGTGTTTTGTATTTTTTTTTTGTGATTTGTTTTGATTTGCCTTGGTTGGTTGACTTTTGTTTTGCTTTAATCATTTTTAACCATGAAAAAAAATTGTGTGGTCATAAATCAACCACACCTCCTTCCCTTATGTCATGCTTATGTCACCTTTCCTATGTCATCTTGTTGGTTTGATGACATCATCATCCCTAACCTCCTTGATTAACTCTTAATTGTTTGCCTAATGACCGTTGATCTGTTATACGGTTCGCTTAACTTTCGTTCTCGTTTATTGTTTGAGGGATCATACCCGGGATTTTATTACTTGGGTTCCCTTAACCTTTCTCAATACATTATATTCCTTTTATGATCCTCTCTTATAATCCTTGAATTTAAATCCTTTCAATCATGTTACCTTATACTCAATTCTTTCGGTATCTGGTGGATTGTCGGGAAAAATCAAAAGGTTCAAATTTGGATTCTGATGATCTTTATATACACTTATATACCACATAGAGTACTAATAATATCCCAGAAGATCAATAAAAGAACCCCTACATAGTGTGGCATGAAAAGTTTTCTTATTCAGCATAACACTATTCATAAGGGTTTCAAAAATTCCAAAAATTAGGGTTATTACAACTAATTACTTTTATTACAACCCAAATTCAAAATCTCACAAACTCTCTTTATTACAAACCATTTTCTAATCAATTTTAAACTAGGTTCATCTTTTATTCAAAAACACACACACATTAACTATCTACACTCCATCTGTTCGGGTAACTCAAAGCTTTTTTCCTGGATTGGGATCAACACCTTGGATATGAGAGGATCCCGAGGCTTGACCCGCTTCTTTACCACTCGAGTCCTGATGGGTTTCATATTCCTTCTTAACTGAAAACTATAAAGTGAATAACAACAAAAAGGGTGAGCCAAAAATTGCTCAACAAGTCCGCAAAATATAAATAGCGTTAAAGCAATTTAAATAAAACCGTAACCCAGGTATATCTGCAAAGATATAACCCCACGAGAATAGAAAGAAGGCCATTACTGGCGAATACAAACGAACTAAACTGGACTCAAGTTCGTATCTATACCCTGCTGATCAGCCAGGATACAATGCAGATCTACATCTCCCTATACAGATCCCGTCGGACACCCAGGCACTACGGCCCATCTCAAGGATCCGGTTATGTTCCGGTCCTTAGGATTAAGTAAACTTAATCCCCAAAGTATCATTATCCAGTCCCTGGAATAGCAACCAGAACAATCGGTATGCTTTGACATATTCTAATCACCAGAATATATCAATAATTGTGAGTAACAATTGGAATATGAACAATAAAGTCAGATGAAAAGGATAAGCAAGAATCGAAATGAAATATGAACAAGAGAATCAAAAGAGTGCAAGCGTGATAAGAATCTGAAGAAATATCACTATTCTGAAAATAGAATAGGGGAGAAACTTGCCTTCTGCACGACTTACGGAAAATAAATCACCTTCGTCTATCACCTACTCAACCTGCCTTGTTGGCTTAGCTTCTGTTAGCAAAAATAGACTGGTTAAGTCATTTTGTACTTCAATTGCATCTTGAATCGACTTCACATTGTTCCTATTGTCTACCCATGTGCTTATGACTGACTCATATATATATATATATATATATATATATATATATATTAGCAAGTGAGATTCGATTAATCTCATAATACACATAAGCACATAAGCACATAATCATTTTTATAGATAAAATAATTTTTTGAATTAAAATCGACTCGCTGATCGCTTTACTGATCATCATCTACCTTGTTTCCCATTTTTCCGGAATTTTTCGGACTCTTCTCGGCACCACTTCGACTGATAATCAAACAAATAACAAAGTCAACTAATTTCTAGAAGAAATTAGGTCTTAACATTATTTTTAATGAAAAGAATTCAGTTTTCTGAGTCAAAGGGTTTTCGTTTCGCTCAAATCGGACTAACGGTCTAATTAATATCAATTAAACACTGATAATTCAATTTATTATTCAATATAAATAACTATTGCTAATTTTTAAATCCTAAAATAATTTTTAAATAATTATTTAGGAAAAATCAGAGTTAAAAATAATTTTTCTATAATTTTTGGAATTAAAATGAATATGTTACGATTTATTGAAAATTATTTGATTAATTATCAAAATAATTAATCATTTTTAAATAATTAATAAATAATAAATAACTAGTAAATAATTAATAAGTAATTATTTAATAATTTAAAATAATTAATCCCTAATTATTAGAATTAATTACAATTTATTACGAACATTTACAATTTACTAATACTTGCTCGATTAGATCGACTATTTACAAATAAATAATCAATACAATTAGCTGTTATGTTATTTATCGAATTAATAAGTTATTATTCGAATCATATTCCAATTTAACAATCAACTACTCGTATAAATACGAGTTACTCGTATAATTATTGAACTACTACGATTATTATTATTATTACGATTTAATCGATTATCTGTATTTAATTATTTGTTATGAATAATTATTCTGATATTCTTCGAATAATTAACTATCGCTCGAATAATAATAATCGAACTTATCGTTCAATTACTCGTATTATCTAAGGAATTATCGAATCTTTAAATCATAATATTCGATTAATTTTAATTCTTAATTATTAATTAATTACTTAATTACTAAATAATAAATAAATAGATAAATAATTAGATAAGTAATTAAATAGTTAAGTAAATAACTAAATTTGAATTTCTAAAATAAAATAATTTAGGAATTATTAATAATAATTTTCAAAATTTAAAACTGATTTTTTTAATTGATTTTTAGAATTAATAAAACTGATTTTTATTTTTTATAAAATATAATTAAAAAAATAAAAATTCCAGAAACAGTTGTCAGAAAATGGCTTCTGAAAAAAATGGATCAAAACCGGGTTCTAATCCGGGTTTTGATGTGGGTAAACGGGTTGGAGCACGGGTCGGGTCTTCAAGAACACACCGGAATTTTTCCAGTTTCCGGTGACGTTCCCGGAGTCCGGCAACCCTGAAACCCTGTCAAACACGCATCGTTTGGCCTTGTTTTTTACGGGGTTTTCATTCCTCATCGGCCCACAACACGATTCCAGCCATCACATGACCAAAATCATCCCTGAAATCAGTTCTCCGATCCAACACTCAAGGTTTTCCGGCCAACTATCGAATTCACATATTTGTACACGAAATCACGAGATTAATAGCTCAAATCAAAGCTTGCTAAACACAGAATCAAAGCCCTAACACCCTATATACCTCAGCTTTCTCTAAATCAAAAACGTACAATTCAAAATTGACTATAAATCCTAGATATCGTTCTATCAATTCAAGCAATCGTTAGTAAAATTAATTAGCAGGAATCAATCATAAATCATCAAATAAAGCTATTTACAACATCAATTTCAACAAATAACCTCAGAATCAAAAAGTACCAAATCTGGTATAAACCCTAGAAATCGAAATTGAAAATTAACACATCAAAACATGATTTTGATATTAGAAACCGAAAGAATAGATCGAGAGGAGCGATTTGGATACTCACATCGATCGATTTGATGCTCAGAAACGTTCAAAATTAGTGGTTGATTCTCGACCCGAAATTCGACCCGAATTGTTCTTCAGAGAATTTCCAGAAAATTTGCAGAATTTTAATGATTAATTAATTATAATTCAATAATAATTAGGCTATTTATAGTGTGAAAAATAATACCCCTAAATAAAATTAAGGGGCTAATTATACATCTAATAAAAAATTTTAGCCCTAATTTTTATAATTTTTTAGTATTAAAATTTAATTTATAAATATTTTATATATGCAATATATATGCCAAAATTTCCCAAAAATTGTGAATAATGCAAAAATACAAAGAAATCGTATAAATAAAACTCCTAAAATTTTATAAAAACAAACATGTGATTTTTGTGGGGTTTTTAACACCCAATGGGGCCCGGAAAAGTCATTTTCGCAAAACAAGAAAATTTATAAAATGTCTAGATGTTCAGAATAATGCGATGGTAAAAGCAGTTTGATGAAAAATAAGGCCCATTATTTTATTTGAAATACTGGCTTGAAAATCATGGTTTGGGTCGTAAAACGTTTGAAATGAAACTTATGAATGCAAAATAAAATATCTGAAAAATTTCTTAAAAATACCGGAATAACACAAAATACACGTAACACGTAGCAATAAGGGTTTGACAGATAATTACACATAATAACACATTAATACACATAATTTATTATAAATATGATATAATACAGACGTAAATTTCCCAGAAGTTACATGTGTTGCACAGTTAATATTATTTATGAGTTTCTGATTCATGTTGAGTTATATATTTCCTCGGTTACATATTACGTTACATTATGATTTACATACTACTTGTGCCCATCATCTCATTTTTTTTTTATTTATGAGGAACATTGGGTATTGAAGTAGTTTATCCAAGCATTTTTTTTTGCTTTTTCTTTTTCTTTTTTTCCCGCAAATTTGATTCGATATTGTTTCAACATGGGGGCTCTATCTCAGATATCAAAAACTTCCCTAAAAATCTTTCCTACAAAGACCTTGTGCAAATGTGTCGTCTTGGACTCTTATGCAAAAATTCATTCGACACAAGTTTTATGAAGACATTCTTACTCAACTACGTTCAAATCATCTCAAGGCATTACATATATATGTTAGGAATATGTTATGAGCTTGATGATAAGTTGAACAAAACACCTTAGTAGATTTAACTTAGTATTTTTGTAGCTCTCGACGGATGTTCTACAATAGTCCCGACGGATGAACTATATAGTCCCGACGAATGACCACTGAACATCCATCGAGAGTGTAGCTTATGTAATAATAAGTCTTGTAGCACATGTCTGCAAACAACAATGTCTTAGTTGAGTAGATGTTGTAGGATTCCTTAAGTCATGTTGATTACTAGATTGATATGCAAAATAGGGTGGCTAATTGTAAATATAAGATGTCTTGTAATTATGTATAAGTGAAATAGAGTCAATTGGCAGAAAGGCTCCCGACAGATAATCAATAGGGAATCCGACAGATGACCATCATAGTCCCGACAGATGATCATATTCAAAAGAGTAGTTGACAGTGACAACACAGTCACATGCATCGGGTGTTTGCAAATGAAATGTGGTAGCCTAATTGCAGGATTTAGAGAATAAAGAAGCATTACTATTTCCATGCAATTATGAAGATATTCAAAGATGCTGGATAGTGTAATGAAGTAGCATGAAATTAGACTAGAAACAATTTTTGTTTTACTTTGTCTTTTTATCATGTAACTTGGTAGTATATAAACCAAGTGTAGCAAGTAGAACAAACAATAAAGTTAATAAGCATTATTTTCAGAGAGATAGAATAGGCTGTATCTGTTAAGCATCTCTTTGTAATTCTGCAAGTTCACTTGTAAGCAGCTGTGTGTTATTCAAGTATCACATAGTTCTCATCTTAATATATATATATATATCTGTTGGATAAGTTTAAATCCACTAGAAAGTTTTAAAGCCTTGTGTTATATTTCTTTTTGTTTTATTTTCTTATCTTTATCATTCCGCAACATAGAAAAATCTGCACAGTTATATTATTAAGTAAGAACAGTTTTAAAATCAGAAAAAGAAACCAGAATTATATTCAACTCCCCTTCTGTAATTCTTGTTGCATTATTTGGGAATAACAATTGGTATCAGAGCAAGCTCTTGAAGTACAAAGAGTGTAAAGATCACCACAATCAACAAGATGTGTTAGATATATTTGATAATGTCATGGCTAATATAATTTATGTTTAGATTTCAGATCTTACTTAACAGGACAAATCAGTACTTAACTGTTGATCAGTACTTATATTGGAAGTCAGGACTTAAGGATATCAGTACTTATATTATCAGGAGATAATTATCAGAAGTTAGATATCAGAACTTAAGTGCTGAAGGATGATTAGAGAAGGACAGTAGCTGATTAAAGGAAAGAAGATCGAGATAAACATAAGAAGAGATATGCATGAAGAAGGAATTCCGTGAAGAATGGAATACTTGGAAGAAAAGATATCTGATTGATATATTTTAGGAAGCAGAATTATATTCCATATCAATTAGCGATTATCTTGTAACTGTGTAGTATATAAACACAGACATAGGGTTTACACTATAAGTGTTATCATATATTCGAGAAGTTTATTCATTGTAACCCTAGCAGCTCTCGTGATATTTGTTCATCACTGAGAGGTAACAGTTCCATACTGTAACAGAGTTTATTGTTTCAATAAAGTTTGTTTTCTGTTACTTAATATATTAAAGTTCGATTTTATTGTATTATACACTGTATTCACCCCCTCTACAGTGTGTGTGTGACCTAACAAGTGGTATCAGAGCCAATCTGTTAACACACGTACAGCTAAAGATCCAAACACAATCATGTCTGACACAGAAACTCCAACTAAGCCTACCAAAATTGAAGAACCTCCAAAGCCACAAATTCAAAGTCGGTATGAGACTATCAGGGTTCCCATACTGAGACCATTTGAATATCCCATATGGAAGGTAAGGATGACCATGTTCCTGGAAGCAACAGATCCAGAATACCTTGATAGAATCAAGGAAGGGCCTCACAAACCAACCAAGCTCGTTGTTGCAGTTGCAGGTGAAGCAGCAAAGATCGTACCAAAGGAGAAGAGTGATTATACTGCTGAAGATATAGCATCAATTGCTAAGGATGCCAAGGTACGACACTTACTGCATAGTGCCATTGATAATGTAATGTCAAACAGGGTAATCAACTGCAAGACTGCTAAGGAGATATGGGATGCTCTGGAAACAAGGTGTCAGGGAACTGACACAATTAAGAAGAATAGGAAGACAATACTCACTCAAGAGTATGAACACTTTAACTCAAAGACTAATGAGTCATTGAATGATTTATATGATAGATTTGTCAAACTTTTGAATGATTTGTCATTGGTTGATAAAGAGTATGATCTTGAAGATTCAAACCTTAAGTTCCTGTTAGCTCTTCCTGAATGCTGGGATTTGAAGGCAACGACAATAAGAGACAACTACAATCTTGATGAAACAACTCTTAACGAAATCTATAGAATGCTCAAGACTCATGAGCTTGAGATGGAACAAAGAAGCAAGAGGAAAGGAGGAAAGTCAAGGACAGTTGCTCTTAAGGCTGAAGAAGAATTCCCCAAAGCAGCTTCCTCAAGGAAAGACAAGGGTAAAGCTCTTGTCATAATGTCTGAAACTGAGTCATCAAGTTCTGAAAGTGATGATGACTCAGATTCTGAAAGCTTGCCTGAGACTGATGCTGATGAGGAGATGATGAAGCTGTGTGCTCTTATGGTGAAAGGAATCACAAAGATTGCATACAGGAAGTTCAGGAAGGGAAAGAAGTTTTCCAGGAAAGGCATAAGTTCTGATAAGAAGAACTTCAGAAGATCTGAAGGCAGAGGAGGAAAGTCTGACAGAGGAGATTATACCAATGTTAAATGCTATAACTGTGGTGAGAAAGGCCACATATCTCCTGATTGCAAGAAGGTAAAGGGTGACAAAGGCAAGGCTCTTGTCACAAAGCAGAAAAGCTGGACAGACACCTCAGACTCTGAAAGTGAGGAAAACTATGCATTGATGGCAAATGCTGATAAAAAAAGTGCTGGGAGCAGTTCTGAAGCTGCTGAAACAAAGGTACCTCAGACTACTTATGCTTTTCATACTGATGATATTAATGAGTTGAGAAGATATCTTAAAACCATGTTTGTTAGTTATAGAGATCAAACTTTAACATGTGAAAGATTAACTTCTGAAAATCTTGCATTTAAGAAAAGAAATGATTTCTTAGAAAAAGAGTTAGTCATGTTCCATCAAACTCAGAAGGATAGAGATGATGCTTTTTATGTTAGGGATGAAGTACTAAAAATGAATGAATCTCTAAAAACTGAGTTAGAAAAGGAAAGAGAGATTATCAGGACTTGGACTAACTCTGGCAAAACAACTCAAAATTTGCTAAGTAGTGGAAACTGGAAAGAGGGCTTAGGTTATGGAGAAGATAAGAATGATAAAGGAACTGAAGAAATTAAGCCTGTTGATAAGCAAAATCCAAAGTTAAAACCTATTAAGTTTGTAACTGTAAAGTCTGAAAATGAGAAATCAGAAGTTACAAAGGAATTAACTTCTGACAAACTAAAACAGGAAAAGACAGTTGAAGTGAACATAGGCTTAATGACAAAGAAGCAGCTTAAGCATAAGCTGAAAGATGTTAAGAATGCAAACAAGGTAAAATCACCTAGGAAAAATAGGAATGGAAAGGAAGGTGTGAATAAAAGCAATAATTATAAACCTGTTCCTAATGCTCCTAGGAAAACATGTCATAACTGTGGAAGTTCTAACCATCTGGCTTCTTTTTGCAGGAAGAATAAGAATATTAACTCTTTACCTTCAAAATCAGGAGTTAAGAGTCAGTCCGTTAGATATAAACCACAAAATCCTTGTTTTCATTGTGGTAGTTTATGGCATTCCATTTATACTTGTAAGGAATATCATAGTTTGTACTATGATTATTATCAAATAAAACCTTCTTTGAAGAAAGTTTCCATTGTTCCTTCTAGTGTAAATTCTGATTCAAAGTCTGATAGTGTAAGTTCTGATAAGAAAAATGTTAACATAAACTCTGATACTAAATCCGCTGCAAATGTTAACAAACTTAATAAGGCCAAAGGATCCAAGCAAGTCTGGGTCCTTAAAACTAATAATTAGTGGCCTTTGTGATTGCAGGGCAACAGGAAAAATATTCTAGTTCTGGACAGTGGATGTTCAGGACATATGACCGGAAATAAGGCCCTGCTATCAGACTTTGTGGAGAAAGCTGGCCCAAGTGTTTCTTATGGAGATGGCAACATTGGAAAAACATTGGGATATGGCAATATCAATCTTGGAAATGTCATAATTAAAGAAGTAGCTCTGGTCTCAGGACTTAAACACAACCTACTGAGTATAAGTCAAATCTGTGACAGAGGTTATCATGTTGATTTCTTTGAAGAACACTGTGAAATTGTGAGTAAATCTAAAGGCAAAGTTGTTCTGAAAGGATACAGGCGTGGTAACATTTATGAAGCTAAGCTTTCAACAAGTACTGATGGTTCTGTAATCTGTCTGATGAGTAGAGCATCAATTGAAGAAAGCTGGAATTGGCATAAGAAACTCTCTCATTTAAATTTCAACAATATAAATGAACTGGTCAAGAAAAATCTTGTGAGAGGACTGCCAAAGTCATTATTTGCTCCTGATGATCTTTGTGATTCCTGTCAGAAGGCCAAACAAAGAAAATCTTCATTCAAGAGCAAGGCTGAATCATCAATTCTTGAGCCTTATCATCTACTACATGTTGATCTATTTGGTCCAGTAAATGTCATGTCTATTGCAAAGAAGAAGTATGCGTTGGTCATAATGGATGAGTTCACCAGATACACATGGGTGTATTTCTTGCACACAAAAAGTGAAACTGCATCTATCTTGATTGATCATGTCAAACATCTGGATAAAATGGTCAAAGATTCTGTGAAAATTTTAAGGAGTGATAATGGCACTGAGTTCAAGAATTTGATAATGGAAGAGTTCTGCAAAAACCATGGAATAAAGCAGGAATTTTCTGCTCCTGGAACTCCACAGTAAAATGGAGTTGTTGAAAGGAAGAATAGAACTCTCATTGAAGCTGCACGTACAATGCTTGAAGAAGCAAAGCTTCCAACCTATTTCTGGGCTGAAGCTGTGCAGACTGCTTGTTTTACTCAAAATACAACACTCATTAACAAGCATGGAAAAACACCATATGAGATGGTGAAGAAAAAGAAGCCAAATCTGAAATACTTTCATGTATTTGGATGCAAGTGTTTTGTTCTCAAGACTCATCCTGAACAGCTATCAAAGTTTGATCTAAAAGCTGATGAAGGAATCTTTGTTGGATATCCACTTTCCACAAAAGCCTTCAGAGTCTATAATTTGAGGACAAAAGTGGTCATGGAATATATCAATGTCTCTTTTGATGACAAGAAGATTACTGGTCTTGAAGATTTCATTGACCATGATCAGCTGAGATTTAAAAATGAAGACTCAAATTCTGATACTGAATATCCTGACAGTCTAAGTTCTGATACTGTGAACTCTGATGGAATAAACTCTGATGTTATTGAAACTGTGGTGGCTACGCCAAGGGAAGATGCACCTATGCAGGGGGAGCATACTCAAGATCCTACCACAGCTCAAAAAACATCAGAACATACATCTGGCTCTTCAAGTTCTGATTCGTCAAGTTCTGATAAGCCAAGTTCTGATAGTGCTGAAAATCTAAATACTGAAGACTCCAACTCAGAGAGCATAGTTTCAGGGGGAGCATCAGAAAATGAAAATGAAGATAGCATGGATCATGGGGGAGCATCCAGTTCTAGAGAAAACCTTCCATCTTCAAGGAAGTGGACAAAATCACATACACCTGATTTGATAATTGGAAATCCTGATGCAGGTGTCAGAACTAGAACAGGTACTTCAAATGAATGTCTCTACAATTCTTTTCTCTCTCAGACTGAGCCAAAGAAAGTTGAAGAAGCTCTTCAAGATGCTGATTGGGTGCAAGCAATACAGGAAGAGTTAAATGAATTTGAAAGAAACAAAGTCTGGACCCTAGTGCCAAGACCAAAGAATAGATCTGTTGTTGGTACAAAGTGGGTATTCAGAAACAAAACTGACAGTGATGGCATAATTACAAGGAATAAGGCAAGGCTGGTTGCAAAAGGATATTCTCAACAGGAGGGAATTGATTATGATGAAACATTTGCACCAGTTGCTAGGTTAGAAGCCATAAGGATATTTTTGGCTTATGCTGCTCATAAAAAGTTTACGGTCTTTCAAATGGATGTGAAAAGTGCTTTTCTCAATGGAGAATTGGAGGAGGAGGTATATGTTGAACAACCTCCAGGCTTTGTAGATACCAAACATCCAGATTATGTCTACAGGCTTGATAAAGCACTTTATGGACTTAAGCAAGCTCCTAGAGCATGGTATGAGACTTTAGCTCAGTTTCTTCTGGAAAGTGGATTCAACAGGGGAACAATAGACAAAACACTGTTCTACCTCAACCATGGAAAAGACTTACTTTTGGTCCAGATTTATGTTGATGATATCATTTTTGGGTCTACAAATGACAAACTTTGTAAGAAGTTTGCCAAACTAATGCTGTCAAGATATCAGATGAGTATGATGGGGGAACTTAGCTATTTTCTGGGCCTTCAAGTCAAGCAGAATGAAGAAGGCACTTTTATTTGTCAAACCAAGTACACCAGAAACTTGCTGAAGAAATTTGGAATGCAAGATTGTTCAAGTGCATCCACTCCCATGGCCACTGCAATAAAACTGGATAAGGATACCAGTAAATCAGTAGATATTACTGACTACAGAGGTATGATTGGCTCTCTACTCTATCTAACTGCTAGTAGACCTGATATCATGTATGCTACCTGTCTTTGTGCAAGATTTCAAGCAGATCCAAGAGAACCTCACTTAACAGCTATGAAAAGAATCTTTAAGTATCTCCACTTAACAGCTATGAAAAGAATCTTTAAGTATCTTAAAGGAACAGCTGCTCTGGGATTATGGTATCCTAGAGAATCAGATTTTAAACTAATAGGTTACTCAGATGCAGATTTTGCAGGTTGCAAAATTGACAGGAAAAGCACAAGTAGAAGCTGCCAATTTCTTGGAGGCAGATTGGTTTCTTGGTTCAGCAAGAAACAAAAGTCAATTTCCACATCAACTGCAGAAGCAGAGTATATTGCTGCAGGAAGCTGTTGTGCACAGTTTCTTTGGATGAAGAATCAGTTACTGGATTATGGGTTAACATATTTCAAAATCCCTATTTACTGTGATAATCAAAGTGCTATTGCTATGACAGGTAATCCAGTTCAACACTCTATGACAAAGCACATCAGCATCAGGTACCACTTCATAAGGGAACATGTGGATGAAGGTACAGTGGAATTGCACTTTGTTCCAACAGACTAACAACTAGCAGATATCTTCACAAAACCACTATGTGAAGCCACTTTTACAAGATTGTTAAATGAACTTGGAATGGTTTCAGGTTCTTTTTCTAAATCTGTCTAGTTTTGTTCTGATGCATCAGACTTTATGATCAGTATTTACAGAATGTAAGCTCTTTATTTATTCTGTGATTAATTGAAATACGCGTTTAAGTACTGATTGTTGTCTGATATATGTTTCTAAACTCTAATAAGTGATATGTCTGTTCAAGTAACTATTCAATCCTATGAGGATAACTGTGCTAGATACTGACCTAGTAGTCTTCAATAAACAAATGATTCCATGTAAGAAGTAATTATTTCAGTGGAAATCTTATGACACTAGCAAATTCTGATAATTGAGCTTAGTTGAGTTTACTTTGTTTATCTTATTACTAAGTCACAAATTAGAATAATGTTACTCATCTGTTAAGTTCTGATAATAGTAAAACTGCTGAATGTACTAAGTGTTGATAAACCTCAATTATCAAAAGAAAAAGCAAAAAGATAAAAGAATAAAATCAGGTACTCCTTTGAGATCTAGAGTAAAAATGTGGAAGGGACGACCCAAGTGCATTGCTGGTATTAAGTAAATATGCATTAGAAAAACAAAATATTTTCTTGGTGACTTTTCACACTCTATGATTACTGGAGAAATACTCTGATAATAGCATAAATTCTGATAAGCAGTCGTGACTCACTTACACTAAGAAGCCACTGTAAAATAGAATTTCAAAAGATGCATAAAATTAGCACAAAACAGTTGAGGTGGACTCAAGCATGAACTCATTCATCAGTAGGTTTCAGGACAATGACAGCTCTTTAGCAAAATTTTAGTTATGCCTTATTTCTCAGATGTACTGAAGTGAATTAGACTTTACTCTTTGTCTGTTATTTAGCTTAATGCACACACTAATCACTCCATCTGAATGATGAAAATTTCTGTGGAGGTCTATGTTATTTTAGATAAACAGTCATTGTGTCATTTTGCACAAACTCTGAGGACAAGCTCTAGTTGCATATTCTGATGATTAAGTTCTGAAGAGTATAACTCAGAACTTGTATGCGGACTTACTAAGATAGACATTCCTTTTTCGAGTTAAGAAATTATGTACTGATGACTGTTAAGTTCTGATATAAGTCTAAGTTCTGATATTACAGTCTAATGTTTTACTTGACTTATCTGTGAATAAAATTTGATAACAGTCTCAGTTAATACAACAGAGAGAGGATTTCTTTAATCTTTTATTTTCTTCGTATTTTTTCTCTTTACTTACTTTTACTCTCTTTCTTCTCACGTTGGTTTTTCATACAGACATCTTATCAAACACCTAACAGGCACTTTTGAATCTCAATTTTTCACATGGCACCTAAGGATTTAATCATTGATGGAGCTAAGTTTGTTCCAAACAACTATGCTGCAATTCTTGATCATGCTGAAGCTCCATCTGAATTGCATTTTGTGCAAGATCTTCTTGCACACAGTGATATTGGGTATGCATTAACTCAGCCTGAAGTCTTTTCGAGTCAACAAGTTCTGACGTTTTGGCGGACTGGGCACTTTGATGATGGTGGTAAACATGGCACTCCCAGTATTATTTTTGAAGTGGGTGATTCATCTTATGCAGTCACTCCTGGTACAATACGCAAAGCTCTACATCTCCCAGAAAATTGTACTTTTTCAACTCCAGAGGAATCAGCACTTCAGGAGTTAATGGCTGATTTGGGATATGAAAAGAGTTTGGCAAAGCTTGGGCAGTTAAAAAGGGCTAATATCAGAAGAGAATGGAGTTTCTTCTTTGACTACATCACCAAAGCTTTTGGGAACAAATGTTCGAATTTTGATGTTATCCCAATTCTGAGTCAGCACAGAGGGTATGCTATTATCCATCAAACTCATTTTGATTTTGCAACTAGAATAATTGGTTTTATTGGGGATAGGATGACAGAGGATAGAAATGTTGTCTATTTTGCTAGATTCTGTCAACTTATATATACTTTTTGTACTGATGAACCTCAATTAGTCAGTTCCTCAACCCCACCTTTTAGAGTTGCAAAACGATACTTTAATGATCTGGAAAAATCTGATACTAAGAAAACAGTGGTTAGACCATTACAGATTCCTCAGTCTGTAAAACAGATCCTAGTAAATGCTGATCCTGATACTTATAGATATGTTTACTCTGATGTCCAACCAACCACAAACACCCAAAAACCATCATCCTCAGCACCTACCACTCATACTACTCAACCTACCCTCAGGACTTATCTCAAATCCTATCTCTCTACTTCACAGACTGTTCAACCCTCATCCTCCAAGCCAAAGAGGACAAAAAATATTCCTCAAACACCTCAAAAGAGGAGGAGGACTGTACTGAGAGATGAATCTGATACTGAGGAACAGGTTCCTTCTTCAGAACCTGTTGTAGGTGAAGCTGAGAAAGTGACTTCTCAGAAGGATTCTGGAATTGGGGGATCTAGGCTTCTCAAACGGCTTAGAAGAATGACAGTTCCTGAAACTCCCAAGGAATCCAAATCAACAAAGAGATACAAGAAACAGAGGGCAAAAAGGCCAGTTTCAGATGATGAAGAGGAAGCAGCTAAGGAAGGGGATCAGGAATCTCTGATCTCACAAGACAAGGAATTTGCTCCAGTCACTTCTTCTCCATCAACTCCATCTCAGGAAGCTGTTTCTGAAAAGGCTAACACACCTTCTGTGTCTTCTGTTGATCCAGGCACAAGTGCTGATATTGATGTTCAAAACTTGATTGTGCCTGCAGTACTTCTCTTAGAAGCTCCAACAGTAAATAATCCTTCCACAACACCTGTTACTGATGCTGTTCAAACTCCAGAGTTATTAACAACACCTTCTCTACATCAAGATGCTGATGATCAGAATTTAGGTGAGCATCAGGATATGGCTGTTGATCAGAACTTAGAACAAGATCAGCAATTAGAGGATGCTGAAGCCTCCATTGCTACTCACACTGTTGTCTTATCAGAAGATACTGATTCTTTAAGTTCTGATGCTACAAATGCTGGAGATACTGGTGATGCTGCTCCAACTGTAGATGCTGATGAAGCAGGTCCTTCAGGACATACTCCTCAACAGACTCTTCCTAAGTCTGAACTGGTTAAGAAGTTTGTTACCGGGGAAGCACCAGTACCTTGGAGTGAAACTCCTGCAGGTCAGGAGTGGACTAAGGAATGGAACTCAGTTTCATGTGTTCCAACTGAAAAGCATCTTGCTGAGCACTTGACTAAAGTTGATGAAATGTTAAATTCTGATGATTTTAAAACCCAGCTTAGAGTCACTGCATTGAGTACTAAACATCTACAAGGTCTTCATTCAACTACTCATGCAGAGTTACACAAGATTCAAGAGAACTTTATCAAACAGGAACAAGTTTGGAAAATTGATAAGAAAAAGTTCTTCCAACCTACCATTGACAGGATTGCTTATATTGAGAAGACTCAAGATCATCAACAAGCTCAGATTGATGAAATTCTGAAAAATCAAGCTTCTCATCAATCACAACTAACTGAAATCCAATCCTCAGTGGAATTGCTTATCTCTCTTCTACTACCTGCTGATGCCAAAAAGGGGGAGAAAGTGATTAAGTCCAAATGCCAGACTGACAAGACACTGACAGGAAAGGATAATGAAAAAGATGATCAAGGAAGCTCTAAAATGGGTAGAGGTCATAGTCAAGGTAGAGGATTCACATCAAGACAAGCTAGTCACAGGACAAGTTCTGATACTGGGAAGAGAATAAGTTCTGCTACTGGTAAAAGGCTAAGTTCTGATGAAATTTTAGATCTTGATGAGGAAATGTCAAGACAGTTATTTCTTCAGGAAAATCCAGGAATGGACTTGGAAAGTTTAAAGGAAGAAGAAGCCAGACTTAAATCATAGAAAGTCACATCTAAATCTGAAGCTTCTGGTAAAAAGTCACTTCCAAAACTCAAAGGCATTGTGATCAAAGAAAGGACACATACTGAAGCAACATTGGCTAAATCACAACCACAGATAGATCCAAGATCCAAGGGTAAAGAAAAGGTTGGTGAACCTATCAAGGTTTATGTACCTCCTGAGGATGAAGAAATTACTGATGAAAAGGATGATCTTGCTCTGACTTCAAGAAAAGTTTTTAAAACAACCTCTAACATGGCTCAAGTTGTTCAGAGTCAAGAAATTGTAAGTTCTGATATTCAGAAGAAGCAAGTAACCTCTGAAATAGCTCAAGTTAACTTGATATCAGAAGATAGATCAAAGACACTCCTACCAGGATTCACTAAAGCAAAACAGACTCAACCTTTGAAGACTACTGCAAGTGGTTTTGAAGCAAGAGTAGTTATTGGAAAGGAAGCAAGAGATAAAACTGGATTGGGAAGTGCTGATGAAAGAAGAGTACACAACACTACCAATGATCCAACTTCCTTGAGTGAACCAGGTATTGGAGCAACTCCTGGGAGATTGAATCAACCGGAATCTGTACAGATGGTTTACCATACCTACTTGAAAGAATACATCATGTTGTATTTCATGACAGATGGTAGGGTTTATCATATAAGACAAAATGCCATTCCATTGAAGTATTTTGAAGAATTGGAGCATGTACTTTTCTTACTTCAAGTGAATGACAGAATAACAGAAACTGCTGCAAACTACTTAAAAGAACAGATTCAGAGACAGAAAAGGCTTTATTCTGTTAAGTCTGACAGCACATATGTTCCAAAGTACAGAGATCAGAATGGTGATATTGTTGATATTGTTGATATGAAGCCTAATACTGCACAGATCAGAACATATCTTGGTATTAAGGGACTTGAATTCAATCTGGAGTCTGATAAAGCCTATGTCATAAGACTAGATCAGGAGTTGAGAAAAGCAAAGATCAATGATCTCAGAGCTGTAATCTTTCAAACTGGTGAAGATACTACAGAGCTTAAAGATGTCAAAAGGAGAATGATTGATGAACTCAGATGTGCTGAGAAATGTTTGTTGAAGAACTATCTCAGAACAACTCCTGACATCAGAGAGATCAGATGATGAAGCCAAGTTGAAGATCTACAACTGCTTAAGTTCTAATATTTGTACAGACTGAAGTTGTTATCAGAAGTTGAATATTGGTAAAGCTTTAAGGACTATAAGTTGTAGTTATCTAGTCTAATTCTCATGCATTTGTACTTAATGTTTTTGACATCATCAAATATCTGTTAAACTTGTATATTATGCTAATTTACAAGTTGGGGGAGATTGTTAGATATATTTGATAATGTCATGGCTAATATAATTTATGTTTAGATTTCAGATCTTACTTAACAGGACAAATCAGTACTTAACTGTTGATCAGTACTTATATTGGAAGTCAGGACTTAAGGATATAAGTACTTATATTATCAGGAGATAATTATCAGAAGTTAGATATCAGAACTTAAGTGCTGAAGGATGATTAGAGAAGGACAGTAGCTGATTAAAGGAAAGAAGATCGAGATAAACATAAGAAGAGATATGCATGAAGAAGGAATTCCGTGAAGAATGGAATACTTGGAAGAAAAGATATCTGATTGATATATTTTAGGAAGCAGAATTATATTCCATATCAATTAGCGATTATCTTGTAACTGTGTAGTATATAAACACAGACATAGGGTTTACACTATAAGTGTTATCATATATTCGAGAAGTTTGTTCATTGTAACCCTAGCAGCTCTCGTGATATTTGTTCATCACTGAGAGGTAACAGTTCCATACTATAACAGAGTTTATTGTTTCAATAAAGTTTGTTTTCTGTTACTTAATATATTAAAGTTCGATTTGATTGTATTATACACTGTATTCACCCCTTCTACAGTGTGTGTGTGACCTAACAAGATGAAAATAAAAGATGTTGGAGTAAAGATTCCATTTCTGGACAAAGACAACTATCACCATTGGAAGGTGAAGATGCACCTGCATCTCCTATCTCAAGATGAAGCATATGTGGACTGCATTGAGAAAGGTCCACATGTCCCTATGAGAGTTGCTACAGGAAATGAAGCATCAGTCCCAAAGCCACAAGCAGAATGGTCAGATCCAGATAAAGAACAAGTTCAAAAGGATAAAAAGGCCATGAACATTTTGTTTAATGGTGTTGACAGTGACATGTTTGACAACATCATAAACTGCAAGACTGTTAAGGATGTCTGGGATACAATTCAAGTTATACGTGATGGAACTGAGCAAGTAAGGGAGAACAAGATGCAACTCTTGATTTAGCAATATGAGCATTTCCATAGTGAAAAAGGTGAGTCACTCACTAACATTTTCAGTAGATTCCAAAAACTACCGAATGCTCTAAAACTGCATGGAAGGATCTATCAAACAAAAAACTCAAACCTCAAATTCCTTAGATCTCTGCCAAAGGAATGGAAGCCTATGACAGTCTTATTAAGAAAATCTCAAGATTACAAGGAGTTCACCTTGGATAGACTGTATGGTATCTTAAAAACCTATGAGCTTGAAACAGAGCAAGATGAGAAGATGGAGAAAGGAAGAAAGAAGGAAGGGTCCATTGCATTAGATGCTGAGCAAGAAAATGAGAAGGAGATAAAGGTTGAAGCTGTTGAATCTGCACCAAACTTAAGAGTTTGTGAAGGCAAAGGAAATGGACTAGTAGTTGAATATGAAGACCAGCTTAGTCAAGATGACATGGATGACATAGATGAGCATCTTGTTTTTCTATCTAGGAGATTCGCTAAGCTCAAATTCAAGTAGAATTTTGGAGCAGCCAAGTCAAACAGAAACATGGTTGATAAGTCTAAATTCAAATGTTTCAAGTGTGGCTTAACAGGTCATTTTGCTAGTAAGTGTAGAAAGCCTGATTCTGGTAAAAAGAAGTTTAAGGCTGTTGATTATAAGCAGAAATACTTTGAGTTGTTCAAGAAAAAGGAAAAGGCCTTCATTACACAAGAAAATGACTGGGATGCAGACGGATTGGAAGAGGATGAAGATATAAGTTATGTCAATCTAGCACTTATGGCCAAATAAGATGAAACATAGACAAGTTCATCAAGCAATCAGGTAATCACTACCAACCTAGCTCATTTATGTAAAGCTGAGTGTAATGATGCCATAAATGAAAATAATAAGTGTTACACTAAAGTCTCTTACTAAAGAAAATAATAAAATTAAAGAGAACAATGTGTTTTTAAGTGAAAAAACAATGTGCTAGAGACTTAATTTGTTGAGTTTGAAAAATTGAAAATAGAATGCAAGATTTCTAAGGATGAACTAACTAAATCCTTAAAGAAAGAGGAGATTTTACAAAAGCAAATTGAACGAGAAAAGGAAGTAATTAAGGCATGGAAATCTTCTAGAGATGTTCATGCTCAAATTACTAAAGTTCAAAGTATAGAATCTTTCTGTGATGCAGCCTGGAAAAAGAGTAAGGAGAAGCTTGATTCCAATCTGGTTGAAGGACTTTCAACGGATGTGGATTCGATGGATGATGAAAATTATTCATCGAATAATCAAAAAGATCATTCGTCGAAAGACAATGGGCCACATCCGTTGTGTGCAAGTAAACCAGTTAGCAAAGCTAAGCTATCCAAGTTAAATGAAAAATATGGATCAGTTTCCAAGAACTTTGTTCCGGGAGAAACAAGTCAAGTTGAAAAAGAACAAAAGAGTCAATGTAGGTCATCTGTCTATCAAGCAACTGAATGACAAGTTAGAGAAAATTGAAATGAAAGCAGAGTCAAAAAGGAAAAACAATAGAAATGGAAAAGTAGGGATTAACAAATATAACAACTACACACCTGATAAATATGCACCAAGAAAGATCTGTGTTAAGTGTGGCGGTGTTAATCATTTGTCTGTTAATTGCAAACTTTCTATGCCTGCTCCCATATCTGCACCATCTTCATTTCACAGCATGCCTACAATGCCTGTAAATGTTATGCCTACACACAATTTGAATGCACAGTATGCTAATATGCCATTTGCACCTAATCCTTATTATGTTGATTTTAGTATGCCTAAAATGCCATTTAGCATGCCTTACTGGAATAATATGTTTGCACATAGCATGCCTTTTCATGTTAATCAAAATGTGCATTACAATTCTGCTTCAGTGAATGGTTTCAAAGGTCCAACTCAAATGACAAAGGATGAATCTGAAGTACCCAAGTCAAATGAGGTCAAACCTAAGAAACTAAAGAAAAAGGATAATAAGGCAGGACCCAAGGAAACTTGGGTACCAAAATCAACTCGATTTGATTTTAATGTGTATAAGGAAATAGAAAGAATCTTTGGTATCTAAATAGTGGTTGCTCAAGGCACATGACTGGAGATTCTATCATGCTCACTGGTTTTAGAGAAAGAGCTGGCCCAAGTATTACTTTTGGAGATGACAGTAAGGGTTATACTGTGGGATATGGCTTGATTTCAAAGGATAATGTCATCAATGAGGAAGTTGCCCTAGTGGATGGTCTCAAGCACAATCTGTTGAGTATTAGCCAGCTTTGTGATATGAGCAACTCAGTTACTTTTAATGCAGAAGCCTGTGTTGTGACTGACATGAAGAGCAACAAAGTGGTTCTTACTGGAGTGAGGAAAGGCAATGTATATCTAGATGACTTCAACTCAACAAATTCAGAATCTCTAACTTGTCTTCTTAGTAAAGCAAGTCAAGATGAAAGTTGGTTGTGGCACAAGAAGCTTTCCCATTTATACTTTAAGACCATGAATGAGCTAGTCAAGAAAGATTTGGTTGGAGGTATTCCTCAAGTGAAGTTTTCAAAGGATTGATTGTGTGATGCCTGCCAGAAAGAAAAGCAGATTAAAGCATCATTCAAAAATAAGCTTGAATCATCTATTAAAAAACCTTTATAATTACTTCACATGGACTTGTTTGGACCAGTAAATGTATTGTCTATCTCAAAGAAGAGATATTTTCAAGTAATTTTGGATGATTTTTCAAAGTTCTCTTGGATATATTTTCTAAAATCCAAATATGAGGCTAGTGAAATCATCACCAATCATATAAGGCAAGTTAATAATCATCCTGACTTCAAGGTTAAAAGAATAAGGAGTGACAATGGAACTGAGTTCAAGAATTATGTGATAAGAGTGTTTGTGAAGAGTATGGAATCATGAATGAGTTTTCTGCAGCAAGAACTCCATAAAAAAATGGTGTGGTGGAAAGGAAGAATAGATCACTCATTGAAGCTGCAAGAACAATGCTTGAAGAATCAAGGCTTCCAATTTACTTTTGGGCAGAATCTGTGAACACAACATGTTATACTCAGAACATCTCCTTGATCAATCAAGAAAAAGGCATGACTCCATATCAGATATTCAAGAACAGGAAGTGTAATAACCCCAATTTTTGGGAATTTTTGAAACCCTTATGAATAGTGTTTTTGCTGAATGAGAAAACTTTTCATGCCACGCTATGTAGGGGTTCTGTTATTGATCTTATGGGATATTATTAGTACTCTATGTGGTATATAAGTGTATGTAAAGATCGTCAGAATCCAATTCCGAACACTTTGATTTTTCCCGGAAATCCACAATATACGGAGAGAATTGAGTATAAGGTAACAGGATAAAAAGGATTTAAATTAAAGGATTATAAGAGAGGATCATAAAAGGAATATAATATATTGAGAAAGGTTAAGGGAACCTAAGTAATAAGATCCCGGGTATGATCCCTCAAACGATAAACGAGAACGAAAGATAAGCGAACCGTAAAACAAATAAGTGACCAAGAGACAAGCTTGTACAAGAAGCCAGGGATTGTGACATCATCAAACCACAAGGTGTGGACAAGTGGGAGCATAATGACATGTGCAAGGTGACACAAGCATGACATAGGGAAGGAGGAGGTGTGGTTGGTTTATAACCACACAAATAAAAGGTTAATTAAGTCATTAACCAAAAACAACACAAAAATCAACCAACCAAGCAAATCATTTCATTTTCATCAAACAAAACACAAAAATATCATTCTTCCCAAGCTAGCTCTCGGCCCATTTCTTAAAATTTGAAGATCCAAGCTCCACCACTTATTATTTAGCAAGGTAATTATCCTAGCTTCTCCTAGTTAAGTTACATACTTCCTATAAGTTTAAGCTTCTAATTCCAAGCCAATCTTTTTCTATAAATCAAGGAAAAAGATGGTGAATAGTAACCTTCAAGAAATAACTTTAGTTTTCTTGGATTTTTATGAAAGATTAAGGTTATACAAGCAAGGATCAAGGTTCTTTTAGGCATTCAAAGCTCTTGGGTTGTGTTAGGAAGCTTCAAGGAGGTATAAACAACTTTCACCTTTAACTTATAGTTTGAACTTTGAGTTTTGATGAGTTTATGGATGGATTAATGTCTATATAGAAATATCCATGTATGTATAGCAAGATCCATGTATGTTAGATAGTTGGGTTGGATTTGTGGTGATTTTGGATATGAATCTTGGTTAATGGTTAATGAATCTTAAGTTATGGATTAGTAGATCATGTTTGTGGTTGAATAAGTTGGAAAACCTTGAGATTATGGACTGACTTTGCCTTGATATAAGTTGTGTTTGATGTATTGATGATGGTTGGGTGGTTTGTAGTGAATTGGTAAAGAATTGGAGTGGTATAAATATTGCTAATCGCGTAAACATAGCCGTCGTAATGTCCGATTTTCTTTGGACTGTTTTTGTGCATAGCATTAGGACCCGAGAACCCCCTGCTAGATTGTGACCACTGCCATGTTTAGATAGCTCATGTTACGAGCTTCGTTTTGATATGTAGTTCGTTCGATTCCGATTTACGGTTTAGGAGAAACGACCGTTTCAAGTAACGGCGTTTCGCGAACGAAACTTTTTCCCTCGCCTTACTTTGAAATGTAGGTTAAAGACCAAAAAGGGTTAATTAATGCATGAAACATTTATGGTAAGTGTTTTAGGCAGTTGGTAAGTCACTCGCGAAGGAATCGCTTTAAAACTCGTAAAGGTTAAATTATTAAATATGGTGGAGCCGAGGGTACCCGAGTGACTTAAGCGAATCAGTGAGCGCAAAACAAGCGTTAGAGTCTAAGTTAGTTAAAGTATAGATTCACAAGTGACTTTGGTTTAATTCCAACTTACTTGTTGTTTATAGGTTACCAGACTCGTCCCGAGCCATTCGTAACCCCCAGTCGCTCAGGCAAGTATTCTATCCGTTATACTGTTGTTGTGATGTATACACTTGTATATGCATTATCTTGCGATAGATGCATGTTGGTTATTTAGCAAATTCTTGCGATATATTGTAGCATGTGATATGGTATATATGCATGCCTGTTTCATATTCTTGAAATATATATCTGTTGGTTCAGTTGATAATACCTATGCTAGAGAATAGCAGTAATTTGCATATACCCTTAGTATAGGGACCCAAAGGTGAAAATATTTTCTAAAACCGGGAGTCGAGGATCCCGAGTAGATTTTGTATATATATGGATATGGATATATATATATATATATATATTTATATATATATACATATATATGGTCATAGTTTTCAAAACTATTAATCGAATAAGGTTTATTCGATAACTTTAAACTTTATTTTATTATTGAATATTATTTCGAATATTATTCGAGGGCTTATGACTCTTTTATATTAATTATTGAATATTATTTGAATATTCATTTGAGGATGTATGACTCCTTTATTTTATTTAATGAATATTATTTATAATATTCATTCGAGGTATTATGACTCAGCTTATTTTTATTTATTGAATATTATTTGAATATTCATTTGAGGATCTATGACTCCGATTATTTGCTGAAATATATTCTTTATTTTATTAAAGAATAAGGTGTCAATAATCAAACTTATTTTCGATTATTCAAATAAAGATAGTACTTTCATATAAGTATATATTTGGTTATTTAATACTCGCTTCAAGTATAAATTTTAATACTTCTACTTCAATTATTTTTATAAAGATTATTCTTTATGGGAATATTATTTAATTAATAATATTCAGATATTTTCTAATATTCTGGGGACTGATTTACTTCATTAAATCAGCCTTACTCCAAACACTCTTTAAAGTGTTTTCGAGTCTTCAAAATGATTTTTAAAAGTCAGAGCGGATCCCAAAACTCATTTTTATATTTAAGATCTTCCTTTTAAAGGGGATTTAAATACTCGCTCAAAACCTGGGGAATCCGGCTCTGTGGTGTATTTTATATTCGCAACGAGGTTGCAGATTTGGTAAATGAATTGATTATTTGCCCAACGTTCGGGAAGTAAGCCCATCTCATTGAGTCGGCATAAGCGACAGGCCGGGGTACGGTCTATTATTGTGTAAGTGGCTGGGTGGCAGTCCATCAACGCGTGAGGGACCGGGGTACGGTCGAGCGCGAGGTCCTAATGCGGCCAGGGTGATGACCGGTGAGGAATTCATCCATCTACAGTAGAAAAGGTTACTTATTGGTATCTTTGCCTGATCAGCGAGATATCGGGTTTATGCCAAAATTCTTTTCCTTTCCAAAATTCATTGGATGTTTCAAACTCTGTTCATACTTTGCATAACAGAGGTTCCAGGAAATGTTTAAAGGGATATATATATGTGGATATATATATATATATCGGGGCTAAATAAAGTATCTCATAACTTTTTCATTCAATAATATTTCAAAGATTGAATCTATTCAAGTCTTATCTTGTGGTCTCATCAGTGGGATGAACTTTTGAAATTGATTATAACTTGAACGGTGGTAGTTCAAGTAGTATTTGGGAATGATATAAGTGTAGTGAAGTATTTGGTAACTTCATCCTTTAAACTTATATCTAATTAATAATTGTCTTATGAATGACAAAGATTTTCAGAAAAACGTTGAGACAAGGTTAGATATATGAGATCACCTTGCAACGATATTTTTATACACTGGGACTTTGTGTATATTATGCATGGAAGAGGACTTCCAATATTTTGAAAAGTATATATGTATATATATATACTGAATATTTTGCGACTTCATCGCATTAAGTTATCAACTTGGTTCATTTCTTTTGACCAAGACTTTCATGAGTATTATGAGTAGACTCATATACTGTAAATAATTATGCATATTATTTTGGTGGGCTTGCTGCTCACCCTTGCTTTCTTCTTTCATCACACAACATCAGATAGACAAGATGAACCGGACCAAGCTCCCGATTCGTAAGAGGTTAGAAAACATTCGGCAGTCTTCTGGAAGCGTTGATGCTGCTGTAGCTGAGGTAGGAACTACCAATAGGCTAGGCTTTCAACTTTTGATGTACCAGACTTATGTATAATATGAATTGTAATAATGGCAAATAAAATGTAAATCTATTCAGAAAACCTTTTAAGGTGTATTGGCAGATAATTGTGGAATATAATTACTTGTGGTTATATTTTTTTTGATGTTCATCTCTGAGACTATAACGGGTTGTGGTGTGTGTTAGTGTGGGGTCACAGCATAAGGTTATTTTTATTAAGTAAGTGAAGTGGTATTGTGGAATGAAAGACCGTGACGACTCGGATCCCCGACCCCGGATCTGGGGGTGTTACAGAAATGGTATCAGAGCTAAGCGTTATAAACCTCAGAGATGATGGGACGTTAAGATAATAAGTTAACTAAGATAATAAGAACTCTTGCCAAGTTCATAGTCGGGCTACCTAACATAGCACTGACAGTTAAAACCCTTATGGGAACCCTTATAAATATCGTAATAGAAGCGTAGTTCATTATCATAGATGGTAGCGGGACTCCGAACCCTGAGGTTGAGGAGCAACAGCGCGATGATGTTTTATTACTAATTGGAGATCGGATTGTGGATCCGATAGAGTGTCCTAATGCAGGACCGGATGATGTTGATATTGAGGATGTAACGGTTGAGGATGTTATCCTAGAAGGGATTGTTGCTGAGGAGGATTCCGTGAAGGATCCTGACAAGAATGAATAAAGGACCACTGAGGAATTGATGACCATGGTTAGGGCAACTCCCAGAGGTAGGATTGGCCGGCTACTATCGTAGATTGGTACAGGACTTTGCGAAGATCGCAGCCCCTTTGACGCGGCTTACTCATAAGAATGAGAAGTTTGAATAGACAGAGAAATGCGAGAACAGCTGTTAAGAACTGAAGCAGAGGTTGGTGATGGCCCCTATGCTGGCATTGCCGGATGGAAAAGGAGATTTTGTGAAGTGTAGTGACGCTTCGCACAAGGGCTTAGGGTGCGTGCTTATGCAGTACGGTAAGGTAATCGCGTACATGTCAAGACAATTAAGGTAATATGAAATTCGATATCCCCGCCCATGAGCTTAGGCTCGTGGCAATAGTTTTACCCTAAAGATTGGAGGCACTACTTGTATGGAGAGAAGTGCGAGAATTACCTAAGCCATAAGTGCTCTAGTACATTTTCACGTAGAAAGAGCTCAACATATGCCAGAGGAGGCAGTTAGAGCTAATCAAGAATAATGATTGGGAGATTCTTTATCATTCGGTGAAAGCCAATGTGGTGGCTGATGCCCTTAGTAAAAAGGAGAGACTCAAGATGATAATGTCTTTGGGAGAGTTTATAAGAGATTTTGGAAATAGTAGTGAAGGTAACCGGAGCCGGTACCGAAAAGCTGTTTGAGATTGCAATAGAGACCGAATTATTGGAAAAGAGCATATTGTGCCAGTAAAAGTGATGAATGAAGGCAGAGAGCCAACAAATAGATATGAGATTAATACCGAGAAAGATGATAAAGGAATAATGAGGCATTCCTATAGAAATTGGGTTCCAAATGTTCAAGAGCCTAAAGATGAAATCTTAGATGAAAGCTAGTTTGAGGAATAAGATTTAGAGCAAACCCTGAACGTGATAATCAGGGAGGTCGCAATTAAGATATAAAGAACCCGGAAAATAATAAAGTGGAAAATGAAGATTTTAAATTAAAAGATGACTCCAAGTATGGGGAGTAGGAAGAAACATTTAGACTGAGGAAACAAAAGTCGAGCGAGATAAGGAGACCCAAGACGGTACTCCTATACGGAAATTCATGGACCTGTCTTAAAAGAACTTAGACTATTATCCCCAACCACCACCTTGAGGAAACAATGCGGTAGGAAATTCTTCATGACCTTTAAGTCGTTAAGCTCTCAGAGTTCCAAGGAACAGGTTGACCCAGTCGAGGCAATAGCCTGGCTAAAGGAAATAGAGGAATCAGTTGAGATTCTAAATGATTGACAAATCACAAAAGACTATTTTTATCACTTACCCTCCTAAGAGAGAGGCCACCTGCTGGTGAAAGACCAAGAAAGGCACGGAGCCAGAGGATAGAATAAACTGATTTAAGTTCAGTCAATTGTTTTCGGGAAAGTAATTCCCAAGGTTATGGAGATAGTGTAAAAGCTTTGGAGCTAGAACAAAAGTGGATGAGCATGATGAATTATGAATCTAAGTTATAAAAGTTATCAAGATTCGTTCTGAGGACACGAATCCAGAATGACGGGATGTTTGAAATCAATGCTTATGTTGTGTTGGTTCATGAAATAATGATAAGAGAAAGGAAAATAAAAGGAAATTGAAGTGGAAAAGAATATAACAGCAATAGAGTTTGAGGAACGATAAGGGAGTTGGGTATGAGGAAACCCTAAGAACTCGTAGTAATAGAAATAGAAAAGTATGTGATCGTCAGGATAAGGGTGATTCACCATAAGTTAAATTGATGGTTGAAGGCATAAGAGTTATGTATATTTTATCCCCTTTAAGTTGGGAGGATTTGAGGAAAACTTGAGATAGTTCGAAGGTTAAATATGAGACGCGGATAGACTGAGGAGACAAGGAAGTAAGAAATTAGGAAAATTGGATGAAGGAAGTAACCTTCAAGAATGTGAAGTGTAAGACCGGTGGCTTGATACCCAGGAAGGGAGACGCCAGGTATGAACGATATCCCAACATTGAGATGACTGTTGAGATAAACAACAAAAGTAAATAAGGAATTATTAAGAAGAAGTTCACGTTGAACACGACCAATATCTTCCAGAACATCCTTGTTATCGTTACCAAATTAGGCAAGACAAGCGGATGACCATTGTTATCTTTTGGAGGCCATATGGATTGACCTCAATTTGAATAAGGATGCTATTATGAAGTGAGGTATAGACTATCGAGATGGGGAATGTTGAATAAGATAATCTATCAAGGATATATGACTTGATTTATCCATGGAAGGATGCAGGTACCTTTTAAAGGTGGAATTAAGGATAGAACATCGGTAACTTAAAATGAATCCTAAGGGGAATGCATAAAGGTTGGCATTTCACCCTTAGTAGGGATAGTATGAGTTTGACAGTATGAATTGGGAAGGATTAAGGTATTAACAACCTTTAAGGATCAATGGAGAAATTTTTTCAGAAGTATATAGACTATGGTTCTAGTATTAGTAAATGGTATTTTGATATACCCTGTACCTAGGGAGTACCGAATGAAGAATTTAAGAATAACCTTAGAGGTTTTACAAGGAGAAAGGTAATATCCAAAATTCTCAAGAATAGAAATGATGATAAAGGAAATATGACGTAATTATGATGTTGCCAAGTGGGGCACGTGTTAAACCACGAGAAAGTATGGATCGAACCAGTAAAGGTTGAAATTGTCAGGGCAATTAGGGCCTAGGATAAAAGATGTTCTAAGTATGATTGAGAGTCAGTCGTGACAGTGATTAACCTCTAAAGATTGAGGCAATAACTTATGGAAAAATGGTGATATTTTTTTTTTTACTCATCAGATTTTAAGGAAAACATCTTCACATAAGCTGTGATTGAAATGAGGTAGAAAATTATTTGGAGGTGGTTAAAATGACATTGACTATAAGGAAATTGTACTATCAGGAAAGGCCAAAGAGGTGGCCGACACTTTAAAGGTAAGTGGATAATTATAGGCGCGTGTGCCAAAAGAATACAGTGATGATGGTTAAAAAAAAAAATGTGAAGGTTGAATTATGGTTTGGAAGATTGACATTCCTTCTGATGACTGTGCAATACCCAACCGTAATAGTAGTTGGTAAAGGTTTAATTCGTGTAATCGCCATGAACGGGCTATCTATCTTAGGAGGTCCTATCTTGGGATAAGCCAGGACCATGTTTCCAAAAGGACTAGACGAACCTTTGAGTAAGTCTTCTATTTAAGGCATATGATTTAGAATGGTATTAACCTGCTATCGTTGCTTTGAGCGAAACTCTTCTGCAAATTTTATCTGCTTCATGTCAGGTATGTATGTCAGGATCAGGAGTGTTCTTCATGAATCAGAAATGGTGATTATGTTACCTCCTTAGAAGGATTTGATACGACATGTATGGACTCCGTATGGTTAGCTGTTAAGATTTTATGGAAAGTGAATGATGACAGTGGGTCAGTGGTGGACCATAGTAAGGCAGCAATGATTCTGCGAGTAGTGAGCTGATTACAACCGTGAGAGTTGTATTGGAATGGGTGTTGAGATTGAGTACCACTAATCGGGTCGTGGTAGTGTATAAGTTATCATTGATAGACTAATTAAGTAGAGTATCTACCTGGTGAATAATTATTCTTTCTTATCAATAGAGAGTCGTATTATTATACGAGGAAGGTTGCGGTGCAAGCATAGAATTCTAGTAACGATGATGTCTAGAATGAGATCCCAGATTCGATTTTCGATGTCGAGGAAGTTTCAAAGGTAATTGTGTATAAGCTCAAGGAAGAGCATGGGTCCATAGAATGATGGACGGGATAGCGAAAATATTTAGGCATGGGAAATATGAGGCTATAATGCTTGATGCTGATATAAATACGTATATGTTTTGTTCTCCTATGACAAACCTCTATAGTTCAGAGGTAGATTCCAAGCCAGATATTTTGTGGCAGTATATTTTTTTTTTTCATATATACAATTCTCTTCAGTTCGTTCTTTTCTCTTCTTTTCATTTCATGTAAGCTGAGAAGAACAACCCTTCCAGAAGGGGAGGTATTGCCGAATGACTATCTATCTTTGTGATAGAAGCCTAGTAGGATACCACATGTTGTTTAATTGCTTGTCAAGTACTAAAGGCTGGCCACCTTCTGTACTAACTATGCAATAGGACAAGTGTTCGTGATCATAGTGATCTCTCAACAAATTCCTTTACTTCTATTTGATTGATCAAATTCCGGAAAATAGAAACAACTGAAAAAGGAGTAATAAAGTGGTGGTAGTATGCGGAATGGGAACACATTCGTGATACTAAGGTTGACGTGGTTATTAAAAGGTTATAGAACGCTAACGAGCAAAAGTATAACCCGTATAATATTAGGAACGGAAGGTAGTAGCGATTACGAACTGGAAAAGAATAGGTATTGAGAAGCAAAAGTTCTAATGATAAAAGCTATAATGAGAGTCTGTGCAATAGACTTGAAAGAATTTGGAATGATCACTTAATTCGGATTGAGTTATCTTACGACAATAGATCATATATCATTATCGAGATGTCGCCTTATGAAATCCTTGAGGGAAGACAATGTCGATCTCCCTTATGTTAGGATGAAGTTGTAGAGCGCAAGATGCTCGGACCCGCAGTAGTCCAAAGGACCAAGGATATGATAGATCTAATCAGAGGACGGCTGGTAGTAGCCCAAGATGGACATGATAAGTATGTTGATTTCACACGAAAGGATAAAGAGTATGAAATAGGGGACCTAGTAATGTTATAGGTATCCCTTAGAAAGGATTGATGAGGTTCGGAAAGAAAGGAAAGCTAAGTCTACAATTTGTTGGACCCTTGGATATATTAAGATGTTTGGGAAGTTAGCATATGAGCTAGCCCTAACCCCGAACATGTAGCAGGTCGTAACGTGTTTCACGTATCAATGTTAAGGAAGTGTAATTTAGATGCCAGATAAATAGAGGCATATGAGCGCATAGATATGCAACCCGACGTAACCTATATGGAGCAACCAGGAAGGGTTATAGAGTGAAAAAGAACAAGTGCTTAGGAGAAGGATTATTAAACTAGGCAGAGTTTGGTGGTAGGACCACAATGTGGTAAAATTTACTTAAGAGTTAGAAGGTGCAATGCTAGGAAGGTATCCCTATTCATTTTCTATCTGATTCCGGGACGGAATCCTTTTAAGGAGGGGAGACTGTAATAACCCCAATTTTTGGGAATTTTTGAAACCCTTATGAATAGTGTTTTTGCTGAATGAGAAAACTTTTCATGCCACGCTATGTAGGGGTTCTGTTATTGATCTTATGGGATATTATTAGTACTCTATGTGGTATATAAGTGTATGTAAAGATCGTCAGAATCCAATTCCGAACACTTTGATTTTTCCCGGAAATCCACAATATACGGAGAGAATTGAGTATAAGGTAACAGGATAAAAAGGATTTAAATTAAAGGATTATAAGAGAGGATCATAAAAGGAATATAATATATTGAGAAAGGTTAAGGGAACCTAAGTAATAAGATCCCGGGTATGATCCCTCAAACGATAAACGAGAACGAAAGATAAGCGAACCGTAAAACAAATAAGTGACCAAGAGACAAGCTTGTACAAGAAGCCAGGGATTGTGACATCATCAAACCACAAGGTGTGGACAAGTGGGAGCATAATGACATGTGCAAGGTGACACAAGCATGACATAGGGAAGGAGGAGGTGTGGTTGGTTTATAACCACACAAATAAAAGGTTAATTAAGTCATTAACCAAAAACAACACAAAAATCAACCAACCAAGCAAATCATTTCATTTTCATCAAACAAAACACAAAAATATCATTCTTCCCAAGCTAGCTCTCGGCCCATTTCTTAAAATTTGAAGATCCAAGCTCCACCACTTATTATTTAGCAAGGTAATTATCCTAGCTTCTCCTAGTTAAGTTACATACTTCCTATAAGTTTAAGCTTCTAATTCCAAGCCAATCTTTTTCTATAAATCAAGGAAAAAGATGGTGAATAGTAACCTTCAAGAAATAACTTTAGTTTTCTTGGATTTTTATGAAAGATTAAGGTTATACAAGCAAGGATCAAGGTTCTTTTAGGCATTCAAAGCTCTTGGGTTGTGTTAGGAAGCTTCAAGGAGGTATAAACAACTTTCACCTTTAACTTATAGTTTGAACTTTGAGTTTTGATGAGTTTATGGATGGATTAATGTCTATATAGAAATATCCATGTATGTATAGCAAGATCCATGTATGTTAGATAGTTGGGTTGGATTTGTGGTGATTTTGGATATGAATCTTGGTTAATGGTTAATGAATCTTAAGTTATGGATTAGTAGATCATGTTTGTGGTTGAATAAGTTGGAAAACCTTGAGATTATGGACTGACTTTGCCTTGATATAAGTTGTGTTTGATGTATTGATGATGGTTGGGTGGTTTGTAGTGAATTGGTAAAGAATTGGAGTGGTATAAATATTGCTAATCGCGTAAACATAGCCGTCGTAATGTCCGATTTTCTTTGGACTGTTTTTGTGCATAGCATTAGGACCCGAGAACCCCCTGCTAGATTGTGACCACTGCCATGTTTAGATAGCTCATGTTACGAGCTTCGTTTTGATATGTAGTTCGTTCGATTCCGATTTACGGTTTAGGAGAAACGACCGTTTCAAGTAACGGCGTTTCGCGAACGAAACTTTTTCCCTCGCCTTACTTTGAAATGTAGGTTAAAGACCAAAAAGGGTTAATTAATGCATGAAACATTTATGGTAAGTGTTTTAGGCAGTTGGTAAGTCACTCGCGAAGGAATCGCTTTAAAACTCGTAAAGGTTAAATTATTAAATATGGTGGAGCCGAGGGTACCCGAGTGACTTAAGCGAATCAGTGAGCGCAAAACAAGCGTTAGAGTCTAAGTTAGTTAAAGTATAGATTCACAAGTGACTTTGGTTTAATTCCAACTTACTTGTTGTTTATAGGTTACCAGACTCGTCCCGAGCCATTCGTAACCCCCAGTCGCTCAGGCAAGTATTCTATCCGTTATACTGTTGTTGTGATGTATACACTTGTATATGCATTATCTTGCGATAGATGCATGTTGGTTATTTAGCAAATTCTTGCGATATATTGTAGCATGTGATATGGTATATATGCATGCCTGTTTCATATTCTTGAAATATATATCTGTTGGTTCAGTTGATAATACCTATGCTAGAGAATAGCAGTAATTTGCATATACCCTTAGTATAGGGACCCAAAGGTGAAAATATTTTCTAAAACCGGGAGTCGAGGATCCCGAGTAGATTTTGTATATATATGGATATGGATATATATATATATTTATATATATATACATATATATGGTCATAGTTTTCAAAACTATTAATCGAATAAGGTTTATTCGATAACTTTAAACTTTATTTTATTATTGAATATTATTTCGAATATTATTCGAGGGCTTATGACTCTTTTATATTAATTATTGAATATTATTTGAATATTCATTTGAGGATGTATGACTCCTTTATTTTATTTAATGAATATTATTTATAATATTCATTCGAGGTATTATGACTCAGCTTATTTTTATTTATTGAATATTATTTGAATATTCATTTGAGGATCTATGACTCCGATTATTTGCTGAAATATATTCTTTATTTTATTAAAGAATAAGGTGTCAATAATCAAACTTATTTTCGATTATTCAAATAAAGATAGTACTTTCATATAAGTATATCTTTGGTTATTTAACACTCGCTTCAAGTATAAATTTTAATACTTCTACTTCAATTATTTTTATAAAGATTATTCTTTATGGGAATATTATTTAATTAATAATATTCAGATATTTTCTAATATTCTGGGGACTGATTTACTTCATTAAATCAGCCTTACTCCAAACACTCTTTAAAGTGTTTTCGAGTCTTCAAAATGATTTTTAAAAGTCAGAGCGGATCCCAAAACTCATTTTTATATTTAAGATCTTCCTTTTAAAGGGGATTTAAATACTCGCTCAAAACCTGGGGAATCCGGCTCTGTGGTGTATTTTATATTCGCAACGAGGTTGCAGATTTGGTAAATGAATTGATTACTTGCCCAACGTTCGGGAAGTAAGCCCATCTCATTGAGTCGGCATAAGCGACAGGCCGGGGTACGGTCTATTATTGTGTAAGTGGCTGGGTGGCAGTCCATCAACGCGTGAGGGACCGGGGTACGGTCGAGCGCGAGGTCCTAATGCGGCCAGGGTGATGACCGGTGAGGAATTCATCCATCTACAGTAGAAAAGGTTACTTATTGGTATCTTTGCCTGATCAGCGAGATATCGGGTTTATGCCAAAATTCTTTTCCTTTCCAAAATTCATTGGATGTTTCAAACTCTGTTCATACTTTGCATAACAGAGGTTCCAGGAAATGTTTAAAGGGATATATATATGTGGATATATATATATATCGGGGCTAAATAAAGTATCTCATAACTTTTTCATTCAATAATATTTCAAAGATTGAATCTATTCAAGTCTTATCTTGTGGTCTCATCAGTGGGATGAACTTTTGAAATTGATTATAACTTGAACGGTGGTAGTTCAAGTAGTATTTGGGAATGATATAAGTGTAGTGAAGTATTTGGTAACTTCATCCTTTAAACTTATATCTAATTAATAATTGTCTTATGAATGACAAAGATTTTCAGAAAAACGTTGAGACAAGGTTAGATATATGAGATCACCTTGCAACGATATTTTTATACACTGGGACTTTGTGTATATTATGCATGGAAGAGGACTTCCAATATTTTGAAAAGTATATATGTATATATATATACTGAATATTTTGCGACTTCATCGCATTAAGTTATCAACTTGGTTCATTTCTTTTGACCAAGACTTTCATGAGTATTATGAGTAGACTCATATACTGTAAATAATTATGCATATTATTTTGGTGGGCTTGCTGCTCACCCTTGCTTTCTTCTTTCATCACACAACATCAGATAGACAAGATGAACCGGACCAAGCTCCCGATTCGCAAGAGGTTAGAAAACGTTTGGCAGTCTTCTGGAAGCGTTGATGCTGCTGTAGCTGAGGTAGGAACTACCAATAGGCTAGGCTTTCAACTTTTGATGTACCAGACTTATGTATAATATGAATTGTAATAATGGCAAATAAAATGTAAATCTATTCAGAAAACCTTTTAAGGTGTATTGGCAGATAATTGTGGAATATAATTACTTGTGGTTATATTTTTTTTGATGTTCATCTCTGAGACTATAACGGGTTGTGGTGTGTGTTAGTGTGGGGTCACAGCATAAGGTTATTTTTATTAAGTAAGTGAAGTGGTATTGTGGAATGAAAGACCGTGACGACTCGGATCCCCGACCCCGGATCTGGGGGTGTTACAGGAAGCCAACTCTAAATTTTCTTCATGTCTTTGGATGCAAATGCTACATTCTAAGGAATCAAACTGAATAGCATGGAAAGTTTGATGTTAAAGCAGATGAAGGAATTTTTGTTGGATATGCTGTTGGAAAAGCATATAGAGTCTACAATCTTAGAACAAACATTGTTATGGAATCTGTACATGTTGTGTTTGAAGATAAGAAGATTGAAGGACTAAAAGATGAAGGTTTCCATGATAGCCTCAAATTTGACAATGTTAAGATAATTTGTGATGACAGTGATGATGATAGTGATCAAGAAATAGTGGCTAAGGATAATGCAAAAAAGTCTATCTCCAATGATGCACAAAATTCAGCATCAGTCAAGGTACAAAATGCATCATCTGTCGAAAGACAATCAACTTCATCCATTGGGATACAAAGTGCATCATCTGTCAGAATAATCAGAGAAGCTAAGAGTTAAAATAGATCACTTAAAGAAAGAACTTCTTCTTTAAATCAAAGATCCACAAACTCGGGGGGGTTCTTCTAATCAAAACTCAGTCACACATCAAGACAATGGTGAGGCATCTTCATCTAAAGCTAATCTACCACAACAGAGAAAATGGACTAGAGATCACCCTTTTGAGCTCATTATTGGTGATGCATCTTCTAGAGTTCAAACAAGAAAAGCAACTCAAGAAGAATGTCTATATAACGGCTTTCTCTCAAAGGAACGGCCAAAGAAGGTAGAAGAAGCTCTATTGGATCCTGATTAGGTTCTAGCTATGTAGGAGGAGCTAAACCAATTTGAAAGGAACAAGGTATGGAAGCTGGTACCCAAGCCTAAATGAAAGAATCCAATTGATACCAAGTGGGTATTCAAAAATAAGATGGATGAAAATGGCATAATTGTCAGGAACAAAGCTAGATTGGTTGCTAAGGGCTACTGTCAACAAGAAGGAATAGATTTTGATGAAACTTTTGCTCATGCTGCAAGAATTGAAGCCATCAGAATTTTCCTAGCATATGCAGCCCATGCCAATTTCAAAGTCTATCAAATGGATGTCAAAAGTGCCTTTCTAAATGGAGATTTGGAGGAGGTAGTCTATGTCAGTCAGCCTCCTGGTTTTGAAGACCAAATTTTCAAGAATATTTCTACTATCTTTTGAAAGCACTTTATGGATTGAAGCAAGCACTTAGAGCCTGGTATGATACTTTGTCAAAGTTTCTCTTAGAAAATCACTTCACAAGAGGTACTGTTGACAAAACTTTATTCTTTAGAAATGTTAATGGCTCTAGCATACTTGTTCAAATTTATGTAGATGATATTATATTTGGCTCTACAGAAGAAAAACTTAGCAAAAAGTTTTCCAAATTGATGCAAAGTAAGTATGTAATGAGCATGATTGGAGAACTAACTTACTTTCTTGGTTTACAAGTTAAGCAAGTTAGTGATGGAATATTCATTAGTCAAATCAAATGTATTTAAGATCTTTTAAAGAAGTTTGATCTAGTGGATTGCACATCTACAAAAACTCCCATGGCCACTACAACTAAACTTGAATTAAACACCACTGAAAATTATGTGGATGTTTCAAGCTATAGAGGTATGGTTGACTCACTTTTGTACTTAACAGCTAGTGGGCCAGATATAATGTTTGCTACTTGTCTCTGTGCTAGATTTCAGGCTGATCCTAGAGAATCTCGTTTAATAGATATTAAGAGAATTTTCAGATTTCTCAAGGGAACACCAAAACTTGGCATTTGGTACCCTAGAGATTCTGGTTTTGATCTAACTGGTTATTCAGATGGAGATTATGCAGGTTGTAAAATTGATAGAAAAAGTACAACAGGAACCTGTCAATTTCTAGGAAACAAGTTGGTATCCTGGTTCAGTAAAAAGCAAAATTCAGTTTTTACTTCTACAGCTGAAGCTGAATATATTGCTGCTAGCAGTTGCTGTGCAAAGATTCTATGGATGAAAAACCAATTGTTGGACTATGGTCTGCAAGTGGACAAAATTCTTATTTTCTGTGATAACACAAGTGCAGTTGCCATTACTGAAAATCCAGTACGGCATTCAAGAACAAAGCACATAGACATCAAGTACCACTTCATTAGAGAACATGTAATGAATGGTACTGTGGAACTTCATTTTATTCCAAGTGAAAAGCAACTTGCAGATATCTTTACCAAGATACTTGATAAATCCACCTTCACTAGGTTGGTAAGTGAGTTAGGTATGCTTAATTATTCTTTAATCATTTTTGATAATTTTGCAAGTTGAAATACAGCCAAAAACTTAATTAATTCTTCTGTTTTGGATGAAGATTTGGCTAAGTCAAAATCTACATATCGACAGATGTCATTATCCATCAAGTTTGATCATCCGTCGAAATAGAATAGCTTGGTAAAATTCAATTACTTTTCTGGACTATTTTAAACCCGACGGATAATTGTTTTATTCTCATCCGTCGAATTGTCCACATCTTAGTTGTTAAAGTTCTAAACATTATCCATCAGTTTTACTTACAGTCTGTAAGCATATCACGACGGATAATTGACAGAATTTTGATAGTCTATTTTACTTTTAAACGGCTATTTTGGGAAATTTTCATTGGTTCTTTAATTTTTACCTTTAATTTTTATCCCATTTTATCTGAGAATATATAAAAGCCTAATTTCAAGTTCATTTTAGCTTTTATCTTTCTCTATTGGAAATAACTGCTCTCTTCTTCCTCAAAGCAAAACCCTCTTTCTTTCTGCAATTTTCCTTGCTTAACAATGGCACTAGTAGTCAAGATCATGTCTCAATCAGGATTCATTTATGAGAAGAACAACTTTGTGGGTCTTGTGAACAAAGAGATTCCATCCTCTGAAGATTATCACAAAATGATGGATTTTGTGAAGGGATGCAAGCTTAACTATGCCATGCTGATATCACCCGCAATCTACTGTGAAGTTGTGGAGGTGATGTGGACCACTGTTGTGTATCAGGCAACTGACAAAACTATAACTCTCTCCATTAAAGGTAAGGACTTTGTAATAACAGTGATACTATCCGAGCATGCTTTAAAATTCCTGAAAATACTACTACTAAACCACACACAATGCTGATTTAATTAACTTGCTTAATTCTCTTGGCTATGCACTTCCTACCACTAAATTAAGTGAAATTAGAAGACTAGGTCTTAGAAAAGAGTGGAGCTTTCTGTGTGATGTAGTTACCAAGGTGTTTTCTGGTAAAATAAGCAACTTTGATTCTCTCAATACTACTATGCTTAACATGCTCTACGTGCTGCTTACTGATAATTACTATAACTTTAGTGATGCTATCATGTTTGAGTTTGGCTACAAGTTAGGGGAGGATAAAAAGAGATCTAGAAATATTTATTATGTTAGATTCTTTATGATTATTTATAACTATATTTGTGAGGATCTTGTGATTGAGAACCCAACCAACAAACTGGATTGTTGGGTTCGAGAAAGAAGAATAATTGCATATTTAAACAGAGCCAATCACCACAAGGAGGTGCCCCTTGTTTATTTGCCTATCATGGAGGCCCTCAGTTAAGTGAGGTAAATACTTATATCCCTACTTCGTCTACCTCTCAAGTTTCTTTGCCATTGACTGTGGCTATGGCATCCGTGTCAATGACCCAACAGATACCTACCCAAGCCACAAAATCCAAAAATTCAAAATCTAAATCAAAGAAACCACACTCTGGCGTCTCTCAAAAGATGCCAGTTTCAAAATCTATCAAAAACAAAGAGGGGAGTGTGATTGGTGAGGGATAGGGTGAATATCAACGAAGCCCTAAGAATAAGGATGGTGAGGTGAGTGTACCCAAACCTAGCCACACCACAGTGTAACGTCCCCAAATCCGGGGTCAGGAATCTGATCCGTCACGCCATCCTTCACTCAAGTGTAACCTGATATTGATTCAATAATCCAACAGACCCCAATCTCATACTCACACACACAAGTTATATCCTTAGAAATGACGTACAAAATATAATCTTCTTTTATTACACTCAAATGTACTTTACAGGATCTCAAACAATTATTTATAACCTCTACACGAAGTTACAATAATTACGACTGATATCTTATACCTATCTGATACTCTAGCACTCCTGAGACAAAGCTGCCAAGGATCCTCCCCATTACTGCCAGCGACTAAGTCCCACACCGGCATACTGGTCATCTGTTGTGTTGTGTCGTTTAAAAAAAAGCAAGAGTGAGCTATAATGCCCAGCATAATAATGTACAGTATGAAAATGACTGTATGATAAACTCAAGTAAAACGTCATATATGATAAATACATTTTCTTCAAAAATAGTTTTCCTTGGTGATATACACCTTCTTATGAAAATAATCCTTTGGTGGATTTTTTTAACCTGCGAATACCTTAATAGTAAACCCAGCACCTAGGCTTGGGTTACGGTATTGCATCACAATTCCAATTGGAAGAATAGGACATTCGTTGGAGCCACCGTATACGATGATCAGTCGTACTGCGATAAAGTAACATTTTCTACTAGTAGAAGGACGACACCTTCGTATTCCGGTTATCACCCTTGCCGCATTCGGGCTACGTGTCCCATTTTCGGGTATACACATACTTCACAAGTTCCTAAGTACACTGAGTACCTTCGCCTGCGGTACCTTTGGTAGTCCATCTAGCACACATAGTACCAGAGTCTACCCCTCCCTTGTCCTTTAAAAGAATTCTATCAATCTCGAGACTCGAACCACATCGAAGTTCCCCAAGCGTTTTGCTTGTTGATAGAAATAGCTTATCTCTCTAAGATATAAGTGTATATATGTATATACGTACTTCCGAGAATTTCGGAGGAAGTACTAAGGATGTGAGTTGACCGTTGTCAACATATAATTAATAAGGGGAAAAAGTTTCTCCTTGAAACTATATTCAACTGATTAAATAAGTCGGGATAATATTCACCGACGATCTGAAATTATTCGAATGATATTCTGAAATCAGAAAGTATATTTTAAATCAGGATCTATGATTTTTTTTAATCAATAATAAACCCTTTAAGAATAATAATTAATTAAATAATAGTCGATAAATAATTAAACCTCGAATGAGTTTACTCTCTAAAAGAATATTTAAAATAATATTCCTCAACTAGTTTGTGTCTACATAATTAATAATCTATAATGATTAATCGGGTTTGAAATAAATAATTATTGGAGTATACTACTCCCATAATAAGGAATAAGTATATAGTATTTATTATTCAAATAATATATCTAGTTGAGGGAATATAATCGTTGGGAAATCATTTTAATAAAAGTTCGAGGTATTTTAATATTTCGTAAGTGGACGATAAGTCCCTTTAAAACGTACCATTATGGACTTGTAATCGTCCTATAATATCACCGGAATGATTCCCGGGTTTTTATTTTATAAAAAACAAAACTGACCGACCCTCGGTCTTACAACTTATACATCACGCTCTACTATAGCGCTAATATTTTTAAATAAAGCACCTCCAGAATACTTCCGGATTTTCATCAATTTTTACTGACCGATCCTCGGTCTAAAATATATACATGCCACGCTACTCGCTAGCATAACGTTCTCAATTATAAACTCCTCCGGGATACCTCCGGGTTTTTATAAGCTTACACCGACCGACTCTCGGTCCAAATATAACATTTCGAACTCGGTATGAACATATACAAGAAATTATCAACAATTGAGTAATGTAATACATCTCAAACTTCGTAAAACAGTTTAAAGCAATCTCATGCATTGTGTTATCCCGTATTTTCAGAATTATTATTATTAATATTTGAATATGTTTATGTGATTTTCTGATTTAGAAGGAATAAAATGGTGGATATTTTATTCCTATTTGACGAGTTTGTGTTATTAAATGGTAATGTGCTAATTGTTGAGTGTTAAATCGATCCTTGTTAATTTCTAAAAATATTCACTTAAATGTATTATTTTCAAAAGTTTATTTGAAAACCGATCATTTTATTGGTATTGGTAAATTGAGTTCGTTTAGTAATATTAGGGATTGGATGGATATTCTGTCTGCTATGTGTTGTATGTAATATTAACTGTGTGGGACTTAGTTGTGATTGAGGATTATTTGTATTATTAATTACTGAGTCGTATCGTTTTGTTTTTGTCTTTAAAAGTGATTTTATTGAAAATTTAATTTCATAAATATTTAAATTATCTTTAAAATTATTTTTATGACTTTATAATTACAATAATTATTTTTGAGATTTTATAAAATTTGAAAATCAATATTTCATCAATTATTTAGCCCTATATGATTTTTAGATTTCATTTATTTGTAAAATCCGTATTTAATTCCAAAATTCTTCAAAAATTATGAAACTCGTATTTATTTAATTTTAGAATATTCTGAGAATTTTAAAATTATTTTGGGAATTTTTAGGATTAATTTTACCTGCACGTTGAATCGTTTAATTGCTAAAAGCGGGTATAAATTGCATTTCAAAAATTGTTTTAAAATTACAAAATTTATGTTTTTATAAACTTCGGGATATTTGTAACATTTTAAGACTATTTTCGTGATTTTATGAATTTGTTTCAAGTGCAACTCAGTTCGTTAATTGTAAAATGCGGGTATAGCGCGCAAGTCAAAAATATTTTAAAAATTATGAAAATTTTATTTTATTAATTTTTAATTATTCCGAGAATTTTAAAACTTATTTGATAAATTTCGGGTTAATTGTACCCGTAAGTCTGCTCGTTAAATTCTAAATTTCGGGTCAAAATTAGGCTTATATGTTGATAAGTACTGCAAATAATATAGTGGATAAAAGAAAAAAGAAAAAAAAAAACAAAACCAAAAATCCTACAAACTACCCACGTACCCCCACTCCCCCTTATCCGCGTGTCAACCGCCCCCCCCCAATATCTTTACCCAGCCTCCTTCTCTTTTGTCTCTCTGTCTCTCTCATTGTTTATATAATTTTTAATTTTCAAAAATTCATATCTTACAAACCGTTCATCCAAATTTCAATTATTATATATATAAACGATCAGCGCTTCGATACCTACGCATAGGTATATATACTGCAAGGTTTTGAGAAGAAAAATTGTGGGGCATATTTCCGTTATATTTCCGTTTTAATTTATTTTAGGGGCGTAGAAAAAGAGTTTGGAGGTGGTGATTACTCCATATGGTATCTCAGCGTGTATATGTCTATGACCATTAATTTCGGATTTTTCTGGAGATATTTTCCAGACATCAGATTTTCTCTTCGGGTTGATCAGAATTTATTTTGGGTAACGATTCCGAAATTCCGCCTTCGTACTTGTGTATATTATAGCATGTTAGTGTTTATATATTTATTTCATAATTTTTAAAAATTGATGGAGAAGTCACTTTTGGTCCGAGTTTTGGTTCAGGTGGCCGTGTTATTCATTTTTGGAGAGTTTATACGCGTAAATATAAACTGTTGTGTTGATTGTTGTTGGTTGTGTCGATATGATATCGACTGGCAGTCTGAGAAATAGAGGAGGTGCTGTCCGATTTCCAAGAGAATATTATTTTAAATTATTTTCCAGGCTAAAAAATTCTTATAAAATTATTTCGAGTGTTCGAGCATTATTATTTAGTTATAAATGATTCGGAGACCCGTTTTAATTCCGAAAAATGTTCAAAAATTCATAATAAATAAAACGTTCGTCCGTTTAATACGAAACGAACGCGTACAGACTCAGAAAAATATTCCGCTTTCATTAAAAATACTTTTGAGACCCAAATCATTTTTTTCGAAAGGTTACTTGTTTTACAAGTCATTCTAAGTCGATTATTGATCGATAAATTATATTTTGACCCAATTTCAGTTTTAAACGTAACGACTCCTGTGTTATATGAATTATATGATACGTGAGTTATGTGATTACGTGTTATATGAATTATGTGTGTATGTGGATCAAGAGTCCTGTGATTGTCTGTTATATTTATGTGTGGGCTATCGTATGGGTAGACGATAGGATTTTGACGCGTAGTTCGTCGAGTGATTATCGTTTAGACAATTAAAGCTATATCTTTTAATTATAGATGCAGATCTCTCGAGTTGATCAGGACAAGACGTTGGATAAAGAATGAGATGGAATGGCATTTGGATATTTGGCTTCTAGCAATCGCAGGACCAGCATATCGGTGAAGTGTTGAAAAGAAAGGCGGTGATGCTTTGAGACGGTATGCCAGAATGAGATAATTGTGTTTATACGAGTGTGACTAACTGCTAAAATCCAAAGGCAAGTATCCCTATCATCACTTATTGTTCAAGTGATATTTATTTTAAATCTTTTGATGCAAGTATTGCTTTCCCTATTCTCAGTTTAGAATTGATAAATGTTTTACATATCGCTAAATTAAATGATTCTGTTTACGCAAGTACCCTCTGCTATTCTATGTTGAGAATAGTCAAGTGATTTTACTTATCCAATTATCGGATTTATAAATGTTTTGGATTTTGAGAAAAGTAATTTGGTTGCGAATATTTCTACCCAAGAATTGGGGGAAATAAAATTATTTCGGGTGTCGATTATTATGACCCCATTTCAAGAAAAGGTTTTAAGATTGGATCATAATTGCGTAAGTGACCGGGACGGACGGTCCAGCGGAGGGCTATTGTAACAACCCCAAATCTGGGGTCAAGATTTGGTGTCACTAAACAATCCTTACATAGAATAAAGAAATAAATAAATAACCCCTTGAATCCGGATCGTTTACAGGTTATGGTATGAAACAAGAATCTAATCTTCTACAACTTACAACAACTAATATACAATTGTAAATACCTCTGAACTAATGCTCGAATCATATTCTTCTAACTTCTTCAACCTCTCGCAGCGGAGATTTCTCGATCTTCTGCTGTCTATCTAAGCTATTCATTTGTATCCTTATCTGTTTCTGGCAGAAATAAGAATTAACAAAGCAAGAGTGAGCCAAAAATGCCCAGCAAGTATATAATTTGAGTCTTAAACATTAATTTCAAAGAAAACTTTCAGACAAAATCTCGGAAATATTTTGAAGAGCGAAACACGAAATCATTTAAAGGATATACTTTATCAACTTAAAATCAATTTGATTTGCATTGCTATAAATCACATAGGATATAATGACATTTTTGTCAGAGCTTTTAGAGATCGCGTGTTTTCAAAATAGCTTCTGGTATCATTTCATAATTGAGCAATGGATGCAATAACTATTCATAAAACGACGTTCAAGAAATTCCTAACTATTCAGTATCCATCATTATCGACTAAGTTTCCATAGACTTAGCCTGCTAAACCAGCCTGATAAGGACGGGTTGAATAATTAAGAAGATCTCAATTCATTCGAGATCCTAACTATCACTGAGCAACTAATGCTGCAGCAACAATCTGAACCTCGAATATATTTAGAAACATTGTAATTTCCCAAAACTGAGTGCTAAGAAAGAATAACTTTAACCCATAATTACATTTTATTTCAAGAGGGAATGCCATTAATGGCGATCAACAACAAATTGGACTGAACACTAGAAACCAACATATGCACTATAACCTGCTGATCAGTCAGGAGATAGTGCGGATCTATACCCAACTGCATAGACCCAACCAACATATGGGGCACCCAGGCAACTATGGCCTAAAGGGTCCGGTCCATCTCCGGCCCATAGGATCCAGCTCATCACTGGTCCTCATAATAATCGTCCAGCCCGTAGAGTATTTTGATATCAAATCATTCTGATTTCAAAACATCCCAAATTAGGGTTCGCAAATAACCCGAACGAATGGGTATTTGCTCAAAAGAGCAATTTAATTATAGGAACAAGAATTAAAAGAACTGGCATAATAAGAGTAATTGCAGCGAAATATAAAACAGTTAACTATTCTGAACTTAGAATAGGAGCGAATAAATATTTGCAGTATTTAAGGAGAAAGGTTAGGAATACTTGAAGTATTTAAAAGAAACTCACGAATACTTGCATAAACAGAATTATTTAATTCAGCGATATGTTTATCGATTCTAAACTGAGAATAGGGAAAGCAATACTTGCATGATAAAATTTAAAATAAATATCACTTGAACAATAAGTGATGATAGAGATACTTGCCTCAATTGAGAATCCCTCTGATCTTTAACTAGCTGCCATATCACTCAGTCATGTCGCATCTGTACTACCCTTGACGGCTACTTGACCTTTCTTATTATTTACCTTCTTAGGTTTATCTTTATTCTGAATCCACTCGTTTCAAGTCTACACGCAATCAGGCTTTACCTTCTACAATGTCTATCTGGCTTCGAACGTCTCGCACTATATGCATTTATCACAAATAATACTATTCAATGAACTGACAGTATATAATTGACTAGTCTATACAATTATCCCTATCGTCTACCCGTCCGATAATAATAATATATAAGAATCACATCTCATTCAGATAACATTCAAAAGACATGCTGACTCATTATTTGCATAATACATACACATAGGGCAGTTAATCATATTATCCAGATAACACATAATCACGTAATTCACATAACCTATAAGTTTAATCGTCAAAAGATAGGTCTCGATATGTTTAGAGTTAAAATTGGGTCAAAAAGAACATTTATCAATCAATTACCGACTAAGGATGATTCGTGAAACAAACATCCTTTTAATACAAAAGAATTTAGGTCTCGAAAATATTTTTAATAAAAGCAGAATATTTTTCTGAGTCTAGAGGCGTTCGTTTCGTATCAAACGGACGAACGGTTGATTTATTATAATTTTTGAACATTTTTCGGAATTAAAACGAGTCGTTGGATCAATTTCGGAATAATAAACAGGGTTCGATTGGCCAATTCTTGTTCCGAAACATTTTTAGAATAATTATCGAGCCTTAAAAATAATTTAGAATAATATTTTAAAGCTCAAAACTATTTTTCGGAATTTTTAAATCATTTTTAAATAATTAAATCTAATTAAATAATTAATTAAAATCAATTAATAATTAAGTAAATCAATTAATCAATTAATTTTCGAATTAATTGACCAACTAAATAAAAATTAACTGAATTAATTAACTAATTAATTCAGATTTATTAAAAATAATTTTTGGAATTAAAATAAATGATTTTTAAAGTTTTAAAATAATTAAAACTATTTTCAAAAATCATTTTATAAAAAGAAATCTTGTTTTTAAAAATATTTAAAACAGAAATCCTAATTCTGAAAGTTTTGTAAACAGAAATCACATTTTTAAAACTTATAGAAAATACAGGGACTGATTTGTAAGGTTGATCAAACTACAGGGGTCAAACTGTAGTTTGACCATCTCCTTCACCAGGTCGCCGGCGTCGCCATTGCCGGCGACACCGAGCTCGCCGGAAAGCTTCAATCGAGGTCAGAACTCGATCAAACTTACAGGAAACCATCTACACCTTTCCAGAAATCTATTTATGCAATCAAATCGTCCTAACGATTAACAAAACGGCCGGAAAACCAACGGGAAAAACCCCTCACCGTCGTGGCTTCAGTTTTCCGATCTGCTAAACTATGACTCCTTAAATCAACTAAAAATCATGAATCGATTCCTCTCATCACGTTAAACATACTGATGACCTTCAAATATTCCCAGAATTAACAGAATAGAAATTCCCAAATCGAGCATAAACCCTAAATTTATGAATTTAAAAATTACCAATCCTCAGTTGATTTTGATGCTAAAATCAGATAGAACAGATTGAGGGATTCACATCGGTTACAAATACTTGTGATTTGGTGTTCAATAACACCTCCAAAATTGCCTTTGATTTTCAGAATTCTCCAAGAACACCAAGAACACATATTCAAATAATTTCCAGAAAATTCAAACCTTAATTTCTATATGATATTGAACTCTATTTCTGAAGTATAATATACCAAATAGACCAGAAAAACATGCTCTACAACATGGAAGCATCAAATCACATCAACAACATCAAAAACAAATTTTCATAATTTAATTATCAAATAATTCGAATGTAAATAAATAAATAAGAAAATTACCATGATTTCTGGGCAGAAACTGATGATTGATTCAGAAAGAAGATTTCGAGAATTTCGTTTTGATATGCTGCACGCCCGAATCGGAGTTCGATAACGCCTTCGTTCGTGTGTTTGATTCTCGGAAACGTATCGGTTTTCTCGGGTTTTTCTCTGTATTTACGGTGTTTTAACTGGTTGCAAATGAATAAACGGAATAAACGAAATAAGAAATAGGCTATTTATATTTATGGAATATTGGATCGTTCAGGATCATTTTGGATCATTTTGGATCGTTAAATTAGTTACTTAGCCGCTAAGTAATTGCAATAACGATCCGATTTGATATCAGTTTTGGATAATTATCCCAACTGGGCTTTTTATAAAATACTTTATACGGAAATAATGTAATAATATCCCGTCTTTTGAAAATACGGGTTTCGTTGGTTCACCGAAATGACTATCATATCGAAAATATTGCGCTGGGCCGCGCACGGGTCAAACCGTAATCCGGATCGAAAAAGTCAAAACACAGAAAATGTCCGGAATTACCAGATTAGGTTAGGAAGGAGGTTTCGGAAGAGTTTCGGGTTATAAAAACGTAAAAATGATTGAAGTCGGCTGATTCCCGGCTTTATAAAATAATTTTGTAATTATTCAGAAAATAATTAATAATTTCATAAATTATTATAAAATCATCTAACACTCCAAAAATTACCAGAAAAATACCTTAATTATCTATATTTTATTCTGAACATATTAAAATTAACATACTCACATTTTATTACATACAAACATTCAAATATTATTATCAAACACCAGATAATTCACCAAAAATTCATATAATATTCAAATAATAATCATATATTGATATAAATAATTATATGATATTTCCCAGATGTTACAGCTATTTCTAAGTGACATATGAAATAGTAAGACACCATTTTGCCACAGGCGAGTATTGCCTTTCATTTGAGTACTCGTGTTTTTGGGGTCACGTTTCTACAAATCATGACCTTGTGTTATCACACGGGCTGATCAGCATGTGATAGTACGTCCGTCGGAGAATGATCCTAATCTAAATTATCATATCATTTTTGATATTCTTAGAATAAATGATTTATCAACTGATTCTGTTTTAGATTAAAAGTACTGATTCTGTTTTGGATTAAAAGTGAATTGTGGCTTTGATTCAGTTTCTGATTTTGTGGATACTTAGGTTGTTGTTAAATATCAAAGGTGGAATTAGTATAGATGATTGATGTTGACTTCAGTATGGGATATTGTGAGCATCAAAGTTCGTATTGATATCTAATTTGATATAACAACAAAATAAGTATTAATTTCAAGAGTTCGGTTTTGAATAAAGTTTATGATTCATCCCATAATCATTGCTTCTTGTTGTTATCGTTTACGATATTTCCGTAAACACTGTTTTACGAGCTTTGCTCTCGTCAAGATTCAAAGTATTGCTGAAGCATTTCGCTCAAAAATATCATAATGGTTTTGAATATAATTAAGGAATTAAATCTGGGATTCCTCAACTAAAGTTTTATGATTCAGCAATTATGATTTTAAATGTGCTGCTCTGATGCAGATGTCAGTTTTATATCAAACGACCCTATATTTACTATAATGATCTTGCTGAGCATTTCTTCCACTCATACTTGCCTGTTTTTAAATTTAACCTCTAGTGAGGATTAGCTTGCGCTGTTTAGCTGCATAATTTGAGGAAGCAAAGAAGAAGCTCTTGGAAGGTGGTTGATATAGGGTTTGCGAGCTAGTGTAAGTTTTATTGTGTAAAGTTGTTTATATTATATTATATTATATTATAGTTTTGTATTTTATTTGGGCCTAGTATACTTCATTTCGAAGTTATACTAGTGGGTTTAGTTTTGAGTTGGAATTTATTGAAAAGAGTTTTAAAAGAAAGAGAAAAATTTATTGTGGAATTTGGATATCTTGTTTCTAGAACTGTAACCTTAAAAGATCTTGGATTAGTTTGGGGTCATAAATGATAAATATCTTCCGCTGGCATTTATTTATTGATTTAACAGGTTATTTTGGATTGAGGTTTCATCGTGACGACCAAATCCCTTGACCCCGGATTTGGGGGCGTTACAGGTTGGTATCAGAGCTGAGGTTATAGTAAACTAGAAATGAGAGTGTGTAGGAGTGTGTAGGAGTGTGTATAGTTATGTGAGGACGTTTGAGCTCATATCGAGTTCCTGTTGGACTATCGGATATAGTACCAACGAGTAAGTTAAGATAAGGCGTATTCGTTTGAGATGGTTGTGCTGAGCTGGATGGAACTCCTGGCAGTTGCAAAACTTCTATTATGGAATCTTTCGAGACTACGATTCGACGACGATGAAGATTATCGATATCCTTGGAATATGAAGAAATGTCTAGAATCAGAGGGCGAGTCAACTGAAGAGTTTAAATTGAAGATAAATATTAAGACTTTGGCAATACCTTCTATTTTTATAATTTCTTTTGTCATCTTTCAAAAAGAATTAATTGTTAGAGGATATTCCCTAACACCCGTTTGTTCATTTTGTGCCAGAATTTTTTTCTCTGGACTTCATTTCCTTCAGATATATCATCTTTGAAATCCTATCAGTTCTATTCATTTGATTTTGAATTCATTTTATATTCTTTTATTCAGACTGAGATGAACAACCTTAACTATAAGGGACACAAGGTATACCTGTCTGTGTGATAGGAGTTGGATGGGACGCCATCACTTGTGTGTATTGTGAATACATGAAGGTTAACAACCTTTAGTAGTGTCTTAATTTGGACACGCAATACCAAGTTCGTTTGGTCATATTGATCTCTCAGTTATTCTTTTATTTCAACAATATCTTTCTCAAATTCAGATTTTGGTTCCGTTATGGTATCAAATTCTTTTCTTTTAAAATTCCATGATTTTATCATTTCAAATAATCGAAGGTATGCCAATCAAGTTAAGCTGAGCATCCTGGCCAAGTCAAAGTAAGGCGATCTGATGGAATTATGAAGGATGATAGTGGAGTGCAATGCGATTAAACTATCACTGGCATATAGCGAAGTCAATCTGTTCTTTTATTTCTCTCTCTATCTTTCTTTCTTTTCTTCTCTCTATCTTTCTCTCTATTCTTCTTTCTCGCGATCAGTAAAAGTGATTCTATTGAGGAATTGGTCAAAGAATGTAGACGGAACAGTGGTACACAGTAAAGCTCCTGTAAAAGTTTTATTATGCAAGGAATACAAGATTTGTTTGAGATTATGGAAAATTGAGGTTATTTGGAAATGGAAAGTTGGTTAGAAAACCCTTAGTGCTTTCTTCTGCTGATTCTGAGGACAGAATCCTTATAAGGGGGGGGGGGGTATATTGTGATATCCCGTATTTTTAGAATTATTATTATTAATATTTGAATATGTTTATGTGATTTTCTGATTTAGAAGGAATAAAATGGTGGATATTTTATTCATATTTGACGAGTTTGTGTTATTAAATGGTAATGTGCTAATTGTTGAGTGTTAAATCGATCCTTGTTAATTTCTAAAAATATTCACTTAAATGTATTATTTTCAAAAGTTTATTTCAAAATCGATCATTTTATTGATATCGGTAAATTGAGTTCGTTTAGTAATATTAGGGATTGGATGGATATTCTGTCTGCTATGTGTTGTATGTAATATTAACTGTGTGGGACTTAGTTGTGATTGAGGATTATTTGTATTATTAATTACTGAGTCGTATCGTTTTGTTTTTGTCTTTAAAAGTGATTTTATTGAAAATTTAATTTCATAAATATTTAAATTATCTTTAAAATTATTTTTATGACTTTATAATTACAATAATTATTTTTGAGATTTTATAAAATTTGAAAATCAATATTTCATCAATTATTTAGCCCTATATGATTTTTAGATTTCATTTATTTGTAAAATCCGTATTTAATTCCAAAATTCTTCAAAAATTACGAAACTCGTATTTATTTAAGTTTAGAATATTCTGAGAATTTTAAAATTATTTTGGGAATTTTTAGGATAAATTTTACCCGCACGTTGAATCGTTTAATTGCTAAAAGCGGGTATAAATTGCGTTTCAAAAATTGTTTTAAAATTATGAAATTTATTTTTTTATAAACTTCGGGATATTTGTAACATTTTAAGACTATTTTCGTGATTTTATGAATTTGTTTCAAGTGCAGCTCGGTTCGTTAATTGTAAAATGCGGATATAGCGCGCAACTCAAAAATGTTTTAAAAATTATAAAAATTTTATTTTATTAGTTTTTAATTATTCCGAGAATTTTAAAACTTATTTGGTAATTTTCGGTTTAATTGTACCCGTAAGTCTGTGTTAGGTCACACACACTGTAGAGGGGGTGAATACAGTGTATAATACAATCAAATCGAACTTTAATATCTTAAGTAACAGAAAACAAACTTTATTGAAACAATAAACTCTGTTACAGTATGGAACTGTTTCCTCTCAGTGATGAACAAATATCACGAGAGCTGCTAGGGTTACAATCAATAATCTTCTCGAATATGATAACACTTATAGTGTAAACCCTATGTCTGTGTTTATATACTACACAGTTACAAGATAATCGCTAATTGATATGGAATATAATTCTGCTTCCTAAAATATATCAATCAGATATCTTTTCTTCCAAGTATTCCATTCTTTACGGAACTCCTTCTTCATGCATATCTCTTTTTATGTTTATCTCGATCTTCTTTCCTTTAATCAGCTACTGTCCTTATCTGAACATACTCCAGCACTTAAGTTCTGATATCTAACTTCTGATGATTATCTCCTGATAATATAAGTACTGATATCCTTAAGTCCTGACTTTCAGTATAAGTACTGATTGATGGTTAAATACTGATTTGTCCTGTTAAGTAAGATCTGAAATCTAAACATAAATCATATTAGCGATGACATTATCAAATATATCTAACAATCTCCCCCAACTTGTAAATTAGCATAATATACAAGTTTAATATATATTTGATGATGTCAAAAACATTAAGTACAAATGCATGAGAATTAGACTAGATAACTACAACTTACAGTCCTTAAAGCTTTACCAATATTTAACTTCTGATAACAACTTCAGTCTGTTCAAATATCAGAATTTAAGCAGTTGTAGATCTTTGACTTGGCTTCATTATCTGATCTCTCTGATGTCAGGAGTTGTTCTGAGATAGTTCTTCAACAAACATCTCTCAGCATATCTAAGTTCATCAATCATTCTCCTTTTGGCATCTTTAAGCTATGCAGTATCTTCACCAATTTGAAAGATTGCAGCTCTGAGATCATTGATCTTTGCTTTTCTTATATCCTGATCTAGTCTGATCAAATAAGCTTTATCAGACTCAAGATTGAATTCCACAGCCCTGTACCCTAGAAAGGTAGTTATAATTTGAGCAGAATTGGGCTTCATTTCAACTATATCACCCTTGTGATCTCTGTACTTTGGAACGCATGTTCTGTCAAACTTAACAGAATAAAGCCTTTTCTGTCTCTGAATCTGATCCTTCAAATAGTTTGCAGCAGTCCCTGTCAATTTGTCATCCACTTGAAGTAAGAATAGTACATGCTCCAATTCTTCAAAATACTTCAACGGAATGGCATTTTGCCTTATATGATAAACCCTACCATCTGTCATGAAATACAACAAGATGTATTCTTTCAAGTAGGTATGGTAAACCATTTGTACAGATTCCAGTTGATTCAATCTCTCAGGAGTTGCTCCAGTACCTGGTTCACTCAAGGAAGCTGGATCATTGGTAGTGTTTTGTATTCTCCTTTCATCAGCACTTCTCAATCCAGTTTTATCTCTTGCTTCCTTTCCAGTAACTACTCTAGCTTCAAAACCACTTACAGTAGTCTTCAAAGGTTGAGTCTGTTTTGCTTTAGTGAATCCTGGTAGGAGTGTCTTTGGTCTATCTTCTGATATCAAGTTAACTTGAGCTATGTCAGAGGTTACTTGCTTCTTCTGAATATCAGAACTTACAATTTCTTGACTCTAAACAACTTGAGCCATGTCAGAGGTTGTTTTAAGAACTTTTCTTGAAGTCAGAGCAAGATCATCCTTTTCATCAGTAATTTCTTCATCCTCAGGAGGTACATAAACCTTGATAGGTTCACCAACCTTTTCTTTACCCTTGGATCTTGGATCTATCTGTGGTTGTGATCTAGCCAATGTTGCTTCAGAATGTGTCCTTTCTTTGATCACAATGCCTTTGAGTTTTGGAAGTGGCTTTTTACCAGAAGCTTCAGATTTAGATGTGACTTTCTCTGATTTAAGCCTGGCTTCTTCTTCCATTAAACTCTCCAAGTCCATTCCTGGATTTTCCTGAAGAAATAACTGTCTTGACATTTCTTCATCAATATCTAAAAGTTCATCAGAACTTATCCTTTTACCAGTAGCAAAACTTATCCTTTTCCCAGTATCAGAACTTGTCCCGTGACTTGTGATTTCAGCTTATCTTAATGTGAATCCTCTACCTTGACTATGACCTCTACCCATTCCAGAGCTTCCTCGATCATCTTTTCCATCATCCTTCCCTTTCAGTGTCTTGTCAGTCTTGCATTTGGACTTAATTACTTTCTCCCCCTTTTTGGCATCAGCAGGTAATAGAAGAGAGACAAGCAATTCCATTGAAGATTGGATTTCATTAAGTTGTGATTGCTGAGAAGCTTGATTTTTCAGAATATCATCAATCTGAGCTTGTTGATTATCTTGAGTCTTCTCAATATAAGAAATCCTGTCAAAGGTAGGTTGGAAGAACTTTTTCTTATCAATCTTGTGAACTTGTTCTTGCTTCATTAGTTCTTCCCTTAAGAGATGTAACTCTGCATGAGTATTTGAATGAAGACCTTGTAAATGTTTAGTACTCAATACAGTGACTCTAAGCTGTGTTTTGAAATCATCAGTATTTAACATCTCATCAGCTTTTGTCAATTGCTCGGCCAGATTTTGTGCAGTTGGAACACAGGTGACTGAGTTTCATTCCTTAGTCCACTCCTGTCCTACAGGAGTTTCACTCCAAGGCACTGGTGCTTCTCTGGTAACAAACTTCTTAACAAGTTAAGACTTAAGAGTAGTTTGTTGAGGAGCATGTCCTGAAGGACCTGCTGCATCAGCATCTGCATTTGTAGCAGCATCACCAGTATCTCCAGCATTTGCAGCATCAGAACTTACAGAATCAGTATCTTCTGATAAAACATCAGTGTGAATAGCAATGGAGGCTTCAACATCCTCTAGTTGTTGATCTGGTTCTAAGTTCTGATCAACAGCCATATCCTGATGCTCACCTAAAGTCTGAGCATCAACATCTTGATGCAGAGAAGGTGTTGTAGATAACTCTGGAGTTTGAACAGCATCAGTAACAGGTGTTGTTGAAGGATTAGTTGCTGTTGGAGCTTCTAAGAGTATTACTTCAGGCACAACCAAGTTTTGAACATCAATACCAGCATTTGTACCTGGATCAACAGGAGACACAGATGGTGTGGTAGCCTTTTCAGAAACAGCTTTCTTAGATGGAGTTGATGGAGAAGAAGTGACCGTAGCAAATTCCTTGTCTTGTGAGATCAGAGATTCCTGATCCCCTTCCTTAGCTACTTCCTCTTCATCATCTGAAACTGGCCTTTTTGCCCTCTGTTTCTTGTATCTCGTTGTTGATTTGGATTCCTTGGGAGTTTCAGGAACTGTCATTCTTCTAAGCCATTTGAAAAGCCTAGATCCCCCAATTCCAGAATCCTTCTGAGAAGTCTTTTTCTCAGCTTCACTTACAACAGGTTCTGAAGAAGGAACCTGGTCCTCAGTATCAGATTCATCTCTCAAGGCAATCTTCCTTTTCTTCTGAAGAGTTTTAGGAACAGTCTTTGTCTTCTTAGATTTAGAAGATGAAGGCTTCACATTAGGTGTTGAGGGATGAGGTTCTGATGGTTGAACATCAGGAAAAAGTGCAGTGTACTTAACAGGGTCATAGGTGATTAAGGCTTGTTTGACAGATAAAGGTATTAAGAGGGGTCTTAACACAGCCTTCTTATTATCAGTAGATAATAAGTCAGTGAAAGCTCTTTTAGCAATTCTTAAGGATGGAATTAAATCACCAAAATTTTGGGGCTGATTACAATAGAACTTATAAATAAGCTGACAAAATCTGGCAAAATATACAGTATTTCGATCTTCTGTCATCCTATCCCCAATAAAACCTAAGACAACACTTGCATTATCAAAATCAGTTTGATTTATAAGAGCATACCCGATTTGTTGGCTGAATATGGGAATTGCATCAAAATTTGAGCATTTATTGGCGAAAGCCTTGGTAATGCAGTCAAAGAAGAAACTCCATTCCCTCCTCATGAAAGATCTCTTCAACTTTCCAAGTTTTGCCAATGTTCCCTCATATCCTAGACTGGCCATCATGTTCTGAAGAACTGGTTCGTCAACCGTAGAATAAACACAGTTCTCAGGTATCTGCAGTGCTTGTCGAACCGTAGACAAAGTCACAACATACTCATTTTCCCCTGATGAAAAGATAATACTCGGGGACCCTTGAGCACCACCATCATCATATACTCCACTCCTCCAGTACTTGAACTCCAGAGACTGATTCAGGCTTAGTTAAAGCGTACCCAATATCAGAATTAGTGAGAAAGTCCTGAATGAAATGAAGTTCAGAGGGTGCCTCTGACGTGTTGAGTATAGCAGAGAAGTTATTAGGAACAAACTTTGCTACATGGAAGATTATGTCCTTGGGTGCCATTAAAATTTCAGAGAAATATGGTTGCCTGTATTGTGTTTGAAAAAATGTCTATATGAAAAATTGTCAGTAGATGAGAAAGGATGAAAGTAAAGAGATAGATAAAAGAGAAAAGTAAATAAAAGATTTGACAATCTTTTCTCTCTATTACTTATACACAAAAAGTAACCGTTGGGACACCTGTCAGACATGCAGTAATAACGGATAGTTACTGGGCTCGAGAAAACAGTAATCATTACTTACCCACTTGCCTGTTTTCAAGGAAAAACCGTTCCATTTACCTAGATATTCCATTAATCAAGGTGAAACAGTTTTAATTCAAAATTGAAACCGTTCCCACTTATTTAATTAATTTTCACTGCAACTTTAATATTCTGAAAAGAAATCAAGTGAAAATGACCAAGATAAATTATATGAGTAAGTACTGATAAAGGAAAATCAGAACTTAAAGTAAAACAGAATTTATATGGTCATCAGAATATGAATATCTATCAGGATTTATCAATGCATTACAAAGTATCTCAGAGACAAAATCTTGAAACAAAAACAAATTTCATTAATATATCAAGTGAATACATTCATGAAATTGAAATTACATCAGCACTTGTACAAGATTTCCCTAAGCTACTAAACCTAACGTCAACAGCCTTTGTCCTAGCTCAAGAAGCAGGGCAAGGCTGATGATGAAGAAAAATAGGAAGAAGAAAATAAATCATTTCTTCTTCCTACTCTCGACAAACAGAATGGCGAGTCAGATGATTCGCTCTTGCTGGCGGAGAGCTTCCAGCCTTTCCTCCTCCAATCGCTCCAGATGGTGATGGTAATCCATATAGAAGAACAGGAGGTGGGTCAGTACCTCCTGTGGGACAGAGTCCCATATCTCCTCAGGAATGGTCGTGACGTGCCATTCCTGCTGCCAATCAGCACAGCTTAGCTCCATATTAAATGTTTGGTAATTCAAAAACATGTTGTATCTGACCATTGTGTGTTTGAAAGAAAAAGTATGAAGGTAAGTTTGTGAGAAAGAATTTGATGGGAAAGCTGATGTGAAGTGGTTGCTTATATAGGCAAGTGAATGCCAGAAGACGCAAAGGAATTTAATGCTGACAGGTAGAATTAATTCTACTTCGTCTCCCTAGACTTGGAAAAAGAATAACATTCATTGGAAAGAGAAAACATGATTTAATGCGCACAAGAAACAAGTAAAAGTAAACTGTTCAAGTACGAATACCATTAACCCTAACCATAGTGACTATTAATCTTCCACTTCAACATATTCTAGTTTGAACCGAGACTGTTATCAAATTTTATCCACAGATAAGTCAAGTAAAGAATTTAGACTGTAATATCAGAACTTAGACTTATATCAGAACTTAACAGTCATCAGAACATAATTTCTTAACTCGAAAAAGGAATGCTTATCTGAGTAAATCCTCATACAAGTTCTGAGTTATACTCTTCAGAACTTAATCTTCAGAATATGCAACCAGAACTTGTCCTCAGAATTAGTGCAAGGTGACACAATGACTGTTTATCTAAAACAACATAGACCACCATAGTAATTTTCATCATTCAGATGGAGTGATTAGTGTGTGCATCAAGCTAAATATCAGACAAAGAGTAAAGTCTGATTCACTTCAGTACATCTTAGAAATAAGGCATAACTAAAATTTTGCTAAAGAGCTGTCATTATCCTGAAACCTACTGATGAATGAGTTCATTCTTGAGTCCACCTCAACTGATTTGTGCTAATTTTATGCATCTTTTTAAATTCTATTTTACAATGGCTCCTCACTGTAAGTGAGTCACGACTGCTTATCAGAATTTATGCTTTTATCAGAGTATTTCTCCAGTAATCATAGAGTGTGAAAAGTCACCAAGAAAATATTTTTCTTTTCTAATGCATATTTACTTAATACCAGCAATGCACTTGGGTCGTCCCTTCCACATTTTTACTCTAGATCTCAAAGGAGTACCTGATTTTATTCTTTAATCCTTTTGTTTTTTTTCTTTTGATAAGTGAGGTTTATCAGAACTTAGTGCATTCAACAGTTTTACTAGTATCAGAACTTAACAGATGAGTAGCATTATTCTAATTTGTGACTTAGTAATAAGATACACAGAGTAAACTCAACTAAGCTCAATTATCAGAATTTGCTTGTGTCATAAGATTTCCACAGAAATAATTACTTCTTACATGGGATCATTTGTTTATTGAAGACTACTAGGTCAGTATCTAACACAATTATCCTCATAGGATTGAATGGTTACTTAGACAGACATATCACTTATCAGAGTTTAGAAACATATATCAGACAACAGTCAGTACTTAAACACATTTATCAATTAATCACAGAATACACAAAGAGATTAAATTCTGTAAATACTGATCATAAAGTCTAATAACACAGAACAAGACTAAGCGGCTTTAGAGAAAGAACCTGAAATCATTCCAAGTTCATTTACCAATCTTGTAAAAGTGGCTTCACACAATGGTTTTGTGAAGATATCTGCTAGTTGTTGATCTGTTGGAACAAAGTGCAATTCTACTGTACCTTCATCCACATGTTCCCTTATGAAGTGGTACCTGATGCTGATGTGCTTTGTCATAGAGTGTTGAACTGGATTACCTGTCATAGCAATAGCACTTTGATTATCACAGTAAATAGGGATTTTGAAATATGTTAACCCATAATCCACTAACTGATTCTTCATCCAAAGAATCTGTGCACAACAGCTTCCTGCAGCAATATACTCTGCTTCTGCAGTTGATGTGGAAATTGACTTTTGTTTCTTGCTGAACCAAGAAACCAATCTGCCTCCAAGGAATTGGCAGCTTCCACTTGTGCTTTTCCTGTCAATTTTGCAACCTGCAAAATCTGCATCTGAGTAACCTATTAGTTTAAAATCTGATTCTCTAGGATACCACAATCCCAGATCAGCTGTTCCTTTAAGATACTTAAAAATTCTTTTCACAGCTGTTAAGTGAGGTTCTCTTGGATCTGCTTGAAATCTTGTACAAAGACAGGTAGCATACATGATATCAGGTCTACTAGCAGTTAGATAAAGTAGAGAGCCAATCATACCTCTGTAATCAGTAATATCTACTGATTTACCAGTATCCTTATCTAGTTTTGTTGCAGTGGCCATGGGAGTGGATGCACTTGAACAATCTTGCATTCCAAATTTCTTCAGCAAATTTCTGGTGTACTTAGTTTGACAAATAAAAGTGCCTTCTTCATTCTGCTTGACTTGAAGGCCCAGAAAATAGCTAAGTTCCCCTATCATACTCATCTGATATTTTGACTGCATCAGTTTGGCAAACTTCTTGCAAAGTCTGTCATTTGTAGACCCAAAAATGATATCATCAACATAAATCTGGACCAGAAGTAAGTCCTTTCCATGGTTGAGGTAGAACAGTGTTTTGTCTATTGTTCCTCTGTTGAATCCACTTTCTAGAAGAAACTGAGCTAAAGTCTCATACTATGCTCTAGGAGCTTGCTTAAGTCAATAAAGTGCTTTATCAAGCTTGTAGACATAATCTGGATGTTTGGAATCTACAAAGCCTGGAGGTTGTTCAACATATACTTCCTCCTCCAATTCTCCATTGAGAAAAGTACTTTTCACATCCATTTGAAAGACAGTAAACTTTTTGTGAGCAGCATAAGCCAAAAATATCCTTATGGCTTCTAACCTAGCAACTGGTGCAAATGTTTCATCATAATCAATTCCCTCCTGTTGAGAATATCCTTTTGCAACCAGCCTTGCCTTATTCCTTGTAATTATGCCATCACTGTCAGTTTTGTTTCTGAATACCCACTTTGTACCAACAACAGATCTATTCTTTGGTCTTAGCACTAGGGTCCAGACTTTGTTTCTTTCAAATTCATTCAACTCTTCCTGCATTGCTTGCACCCAATCAGCATCTTGAAGAGCTTCTTCCACTTTCTTTGGCTCAGTCTGAGAGAGAAAAGAATTGTAAAGACATTCATTTGAAGTACCTGTTCTAGTTCTGACACCTGTATCAGGATTTCCAATTATCAAATCAGGTGTATGTGATTTTGTCCACTTCCTTACAGATGGAAGGTTTTCTCTAGAACTGGATGCTCCCCCATGATCCATGTTATCTTCATTTTCATTTTCTGATGCTCCCCCTGAAACTATGCTCTCTGAGTTGGATTCTTCAGAATTTAGATTTTCAACACTAGCATAACTTGGCTTATCAGAACTTGACGAATCAGAACTTGAAGAGCCATATGTATGTTCTGATGTTTCTTGAGATGTGGTAAGATCTTGAGTATGCTCCCCCTGCATAGGTGCATCTTCCTTTGAAGTAGTCACCACAGTTTCAATAACATCAGAGTTTAATCAATCAGAGTTTACAGTATCAGGACTTAGACTGTCAGGATTTTCAGTAACAGAATTTGAGTCTTCATTTTCAAATCTCAGCTGATCATGGTCAATGAAATCTTCAAGAACAGTAATCTTCTTGTCATCAAAAGAGACATTGATAGATTCCATGACCACTTTTGTTCTCAAATTATAAACTCTGAAGGCTTTTGTGGAAAGTGGATATCCAACAAAGATTCCTTCATCAGCTTTTAGATCAAACTTGGATAGCTGTTCAGGATGAGTCTTGAGAACAAAACACTTGCATCCAAATACATGAAAGTATTTCAGATTTGGCTTCTTTTTCTTCACCATCTCATATGGTGTTTTTCCATGCTTGTTAATGAGTGTTGCATTTTGAGTAAAACAAGCAGTCTGCACAGCTTCAGCCCAGAAATACGTTGGAAGCTTTGCTTCTTCAAGCATTGTACGTGCAGCTTCAATGAGAGTTCTATTCTTCCTTTCAACAACTCCATTTTGCTGTGGAGTTCCAGGAGCAGAAAATTCCTGCTTTATTCCATAGTTTTTGCAGAACTCTTCCATTATCAAATTCTTGAACTCAGTGCCATTATCACTCCTTAAGAATTTCACAGAATCTTTGACCAATTTATCCAGATGTTTGACATGATCAATCAAGATAGATGTAGTTTCACTTTTCGTGTGCAAGAAATACACCCATGTGTATCTGGTGAACTCATCCACTATGACCAACGCATATTTCTTCTTTGCAATAGACATGACATTCACTGGACCAAATAGATCAACATGTAGTAGATGATAAGGCTCAAGAATTGATGATTCAGTCTTGCTCTTAAATGAAGATTTTCTTTGTTTGGCTTTCTGACAGAAATCACAAAGGCCATCAGGAGCAAATACTGACTTTGGCAGTCCGCTCACAAGATCTTTCTTGACCAGTTCATTTATATTGTTGAAATTTAAATGAGAGAGTTTCTTGTGCCAATTCCAGCTTTCTTCAATTGATGCTCTACTCATCAGACAGATTGCAGAACCTACAGTACTTGTTGAAAGCTTAGCTTCATAAATGTTACCACGCCTGTATCCTTTCAGAACAACTTTGCCTTTAGATTTACTCACAATTTCACAGTGTTCTTGAAAGAAATCAACATGATAACCTCTGTCACAGATTTGACTTATACTCAGCAGATTGTGTTTAAGTCCTGAGACCAGAGCTACTTCTTTAATTATGACATTCCCAAGATTGATATTGCCATATCCCAATGTTTTTCCAATGTTGCCATCTCCATAAGAAACACTTGGGCCAGCCTTCTCCACAAAGTCTGATAGCAGGGCCTTATTTCCAGTCATATGTCCTGAACATCCACTGTCCAGAACTAGAATGTTTTTCCTGTTGCCCTGCAATCACAAAGACCACTAATTATTAGTTTTAAGGACCCAGACTTGCTTGGATCCTTTGGTCTTATTAAGTTTGTTAACATTTGCAGCGGATTTAGCATCAGAGTTTATGTTAACATTTTTCTTATCAGAACTTACACTATCAGACTTTGAATCAGAATTTACACTAGAAGGAACAATGGAAACTTTCTTCAAAGAAGGTTTTATTTGATAATAATCATAGTACAAACTATGATATTCCTTACAAGTATAAATGGGATGCCATAAACTACCATAATGAAAACAAGGATTTTGTGGTTTGTATCTAACAGACTGACTCTTAACTCCTGATTTTAAAGGTAAGGAGTTAATATTCTTATTCTTCCTGCAAAAAGAAGCCAGATGGTTAGAACTTCCACAGTTGTGACATGTTTTCCTAGGAGCATCAGGAACAGGTTTATAATCATTGCTTTTATTCACACCTTCCTTTCCATTCCTATTTTTCCTAGGTGATTTTACCTTGTTTGCATTCTTAACATCTTTCTGCTTATGCTTAAGCTGCTTCTTTGTCATTAAGCCTATGTTTACTTCAGCTGTCTTTTCCTGTTTTAGTTTGTCAGAAGTTAATTCCTCTTTAACTTCTGATTTCTCATTATCAGACTTTACAGTTACAAACTTAACAGGTTTTAACTTTGGCTTTTGCTTAACAACAGGCTTAATTTCTTCAGTTCCTTTATCATTCTTATCTTCTCCATAACCTAAGCCCTCTTTCCAGTTTCCACTACTTAGCAAGTTTTGAGTTGTTTTGCCAGAGTTAGTCCAAGTCCTGATAATCTCTCTTTCCTTTTCTAACTCAGTTTTTAGAGATTCATTCATTTTTAGCACTTCATCCCTAACATAAAAAGCATCATCTCTATCCTTCTGAGTTTGATGGAACATGACTAACTCTTTTTCTAAGAAATCATTTCTTTTCTTAAAAGCAAGATTTTCAGAAGTTAATCTTTCACATGTTAAAGTTTGATCTCTATAACTAACAAACATGGTTTTAAGATATCTTCTCAACTCATTAATATCATCAGTATGAAAAGCATAAGTAGTCTGAGGTACCTTTGTTTCAGCAGCTTCAGAACTGCTCTCAGCACTTTCTTTATCAGCATTTGCCATCAATGCATAGTTCTCCTCACTTTCAGAGTCTGAGGTGTCTGTCCAGCTTTTCTGCTTTGTGACAAGAGCCTTGCCTTTGTCACCCTTTGCCTTCTTGCAATCAGGAGATATGTGGCCTTTCTCACCACAGTTATAGCATTTAATATTGGTATAATCTCCTCTGTCAGACTTTCCTCCTCTGCCTTCAGATCTTCTGAAATTCTTCTTATCAGAACTTATGCCTTTCCTGGAAAACTTCTTTCCCTTCCTGAACTTCCTGTATGCAATCTTTGTGATTCCTTTCACCATAAGAGCACACAGCTTCATCATCTCCTCATCAGCATCAGTCTCAGGAAAGCTTTCAGAATCTGAGTCATCATCACTTTGAGAACTTGATGACTCAGTATCAGACTATATGAAAAGAGCTTTACTCTTGTCTTTCCTTGAGGAAGCTGCTTTGGGGGATTCTTCTTCAGCCTTAAGAGCAACTATCCTTGACTTTCCTCCTTTCCTCTTGCTTCTTTGTTCCATCTCAAGTTCATGAGTCTTGAGCATTCCATAGATTTCATCAAGAGTTATTTCATCAAGATTGTAGTTGTCTCTTATTGCCGTTGCTTTCAAATCCCAGCATTCCGGAAGAGCTAACAGGAATTTAAGGTTTGAATCTTCAAGATCATACTCTTTATCAAACAATGACAAATCATTCAAAAGTTTGACAAATCTATCATATAAATCATTCAATGACTCATTAGTCTTTGAGTCAAAATGTTCATACTCTTGAGTGAGTATTGTCTTCCTGTTCTTCTTAATTGTGTCAGTTCCCTGACACCTTGTTTCCAGAGCATCCAATATCTCCTTAGCAGTCTTGCAGTTGATTACCCTATTTGACATTACATTATCAATGGCACTATGCAGTAAGTGTCGTACCTTAGCATCCTTAGCAATTGATGTTATATCTTCAGCAGTATAATCACTCTTCTCCTTTGGTACGGTCTTTGCTGCTTCACCTGCAACTGCAACAGCGAGCTTGGTTGGTTTGTGAGGCCCTTCCTTGATTCTATCAAGGTATTCTCGATCTGTTGCTTCCAGGAACATGGCCATCCTTACCTTCCATATGGGATATTCAGATGGTCTCAGTATGGGAACTCTGATAGTCTCATACCGACTTTGGATTTGTGTCTTTGGAGGTTCTTCAGTTTTTGTAGGCTTAGTTGGAGTTTCTGTGTCAGACATGATTGTGTTTGGATCTTTAACTGTATGTGTGTTAACAGATTAGCTCTGATACCACTTGTTAGGTCACACACACTGTAGAGAGGGTGAATACAGTGTATAATACAATCAAATCGAACTTTAATATCTTAAGTAACAGAAAACAAACTTTATTGAAACAATAAACTCTGTTACAGTATGGAACTGTTACCTCTCAGTGATGAACAAATATCACGAGAGCTGTTAGGGTTACAATCAATAATCTTCTCGAATATGATAACACTTATAGTGTAAACCCTATGTCTGTGTTTATATACTACACAGTTACAAGATAATCGCTAATTGATATGGAATATAATTCTGCTTCCTAAAATATATCAATCAGATATCTTTTCTTCCAAATATTCCATTCTTTACGGAACTCCTTCTTCATGCATATCTCTTCTTATGTTTATCTCGATCTTCTTTCCTTTAATCAGCTACTGTCCTTATCTGAACATACTCCAGCACTTAAGTTCTGATATCTAACTTCTGATGATTATCTCCTGATAATATAAGTACTGATATCCTTAAGTCCTGACTTTCAGTATAAGTACTGATTGATGGTTAAGTACTGATTTGTCCTGTTAAGTAAGATCTGAAATCTAAACATAAATCATATTAGCCATGACATTATCAAATATATCTAACAGTCTGCTCCTTAAATTCTAAATTTTGGGACAAAATTAGGCTTGTATGTTGATAAGTACTGCAAATAGTACAGTGGATAAAAGAAAAAAGAAAAAAAAAACAAAAACAAAAATCCTACAAACTACCCACGTACCCCCCACCCCCCTTATCCGCGTGTCAACCGCCCTCCCCCCAATTTCTTTACCCAGCCTCCTTCTCTTCTTTCTCTCTGTCTCTCTCCTTGTTTATATACTTTTTAATTTTCAAAAATTTATATCTTACAAACCGTTCATTCAAATTTCAATTATTATATATATAAACGATCAGCGCTTCGATACCTACGCATAGGTATATATATTGCAAGGTTTTGAAAAAAAAAATTGTAGGGCATATTTCCGTTATATTTCCGTTTTAATTTATTTTCGGGGCGTAGAAAAAGAGTTTGGAGGTGGTGATTACTCCACATGGTATCTCAGCGTGTATATGTCTATGACCATTAATTTTGGATTTTTCTGGAGATATTTTCCGGACATCAGATTTTCTCTTCGGATTGATCGGAATTTATTTTGGGTAACGATTCCGAAATTCCGCCTTCGTACTTGTGTATATTATAGCATGTTAGTGTTTATATATTTATTTCATAATTTTTAAAAATTGATGGAGAAGTCACTTTTGGTCCGAGTTTTGGTTCAGGTGGCCGTGGTATTCATTTCTGGAGTGTTTATACGCGTAAATATAAATTATTGTGTTGATTGTTGTTGGTTGTGTCGATATGATATCGACTGGCAGTCCGAGAAATAGAGGAGGTGTTGTCCGATTTCCAAGAGAATATTATTTTAAATTATTTTCCAGGCTCAATAATTCTTATAAAATTATTTCGAGTGTTCGAGCACTATTATTTAGTTATAAATGATTCGGAGACCCGTTTTAATTCCGAAAAATGTTCAAAAATTCATAATAAATAAACCGTTCTTCCGTTTAATACGAAACGAACGCGTACAGACTCAGAAAAATATTCCGCTTTCATTAAAAATATTTTTGAGACCCAAATCATTTTTTTTCGAAATGTTACTTGTTTTACAAGTCATTCTAAGTCGATTATTGATCGATAAATCGTATTTTGACCCAATTTCAGTTTTAAACGTAACGACTCCTGTGTTATATGAATTATGTGATACGTGAGTTATGTGATTACGTGTTATATGAATTATGTGTGTATGTGGATCAAGAGTCCTGTGATTGTCTGTTATATTTATGTCTGGGCTATCGTATGGGTAGACGATAGGATTTTGACGCGTAGTTCGTCGAGTGATTATCGTTTAGACAATTAAAGCTATATCTTTTAATTATAGATGCGGATCTCTCAAGTTGATCAGGACAAGACATTGGATAAAGAATGAGATGGAATGGCATTTGGATATTTGGCTTCTAGCAATCGCAGGACCAGCATATCGGTGAAGTGTTGAAAAGAAAGGCGGTGATGCTTTGAGACGGAATGCCAGAATGAGATAATTGCGTTTATACGAGTGTGACTAACTGCTAAAACCCAAAGGCAAGTATCCCTATCATCACTTATTGTTCAAGTGATATTTATTTTAAATCTTTTGATGCAAGTATTGCTTTCCCTATTCTCAGTTTAGAATTGATAAATGTTTTACATATCGCTAAATTAAATGATTCTGTTTACGTAAGTACCCTCTGCTATTCTATGTTCAGAATAGTCAAGTGATTTTACTTATCCAATTATCGGATTTATAAATGTTTTGGATTTTGAGAAAAGTAATTTGGTTGCGAATATTTCTACCCAAGAATTGGGGGAAATAAAATTATTTCGGGTGTCGATTATTATGACCCCATTTCAAGAAAAGGTTTTAAGATTGGATCATAATATCGTCAGTGACCGGGATGGACGGTCCAGCGGAGGGCTATTTTTAAGTGCCATATGAAATATTATGACACCATTTTGCCACAGGCGAGTATTGCCTTTTATTTGAGTACTCGTGTTTTTGGGGTCACGTTTCTACGAATCATGACCTTGTGCTATCACACGGGCTGATCAGCATGTGAAAGTACGTCCGTCGGAGAATGATCCTAATCTAAATTATCATATCATTTTTGATATTCTTAGAATAAATGATTTATCAACTGATTCTATTTTAGATTAAAAGTACTGATTCTGTTTTGGATTAAAAGTGAATTATGGCTTTGATTCAGTTTCTGATTTTGTGGATACTTAGGTTGTTGTTAAATATCAAAGGTGGTATTAGTATAGATAATTGATGTTGACTTCAGTATGGGATGTTGTGAGCATCAAAGTTCGTATTGATATCTAATTTGATATAACAACAAAATAAGTATTAATTTCAAGAGTTCGGTTTTGAATAAAGTTTATAATTCATCCCATAATCATTGCGTCTTGTTGTTATCGTTTACGATATTTCCGTAAACACTGTTTTATGAGATTTGCTCTCGTCAAGATTCAAAGTATTGCTGAAGCATTTCGCTCAAAAATATCAAAATGGTTTTGAATATAATTAAGGAATTAAATCTGGGATTCCTCAACTAAAGTTTTATGATTCAGCAATTATGATTTTAAATGTGCTGCTCTGATGCAGATGTCGGTTTTATATCAAACGACCCTATATTTACTATAATGATCTTGTTGAGCATTTCTTTCGCTCATACTTGCCTGTTTTTAAATTTAACCTCCAGTGAGGATTAGCTTGCACTGTTTAGCTGCATAATTTGAGGAAGCAAAGAAGAAGCTCTTGGAAGGTGGTTGATCTAGGATTTGCGGGCTAGTGTAAGTTTTATTGTGTAAAGTTGTTTATATTATATTATATTATATTATAGTTTTGTATTTTATTTGGGCCTAGTATACATCATTTCGAAGTTATACTTGTGGCGCCCTCCAAACCCGGGTCAGAAGTTTGGGGTCCACACACACACCTTAATTATAACCTGCTTATAACAATAATAAAGATAATAATAATATATGCAATGACCCTACTTACCAATCACCACGGACTGCAACAGGTTAAAGTATGCACACAAGCCAAACACACTAATATATTACAAACCGTTCAAATCCCAACTATTTCAAATTCAAACTGAGTATTAAACATTATTACAAACTTTTACAAACTTAAATTATTCCAAAAGAAGCCTACTAGCTCAGCTTTCTCAACCTGAACCCCTAGCTCTCGCGCTGGACTGGGGATCCTCTTTACCAACTGGTTCCTTTTTAACTGGAAAGAAAATAAACAATATCGCACAAATGAGCTAACTAGCTCAGCAAGTCACAATGACAAAACTGAGAATAATGATCATCAGGTGAATATGGTTATGATATCAAGTGAACAATGGATTATGATTTAGAATTGGATATTATACTTTTAATTTAAAAACCAAGGTTAGGCTGCTGATCAGTAACGCACTAACCCCGAGCAAGGCACACAGCATTGCTCTAACTACTGGATCCAAGGCACACATTGGCCTAACTTGACCATTATATGGTCTGACCACGAATCTGGTCCACAATTTTATAAAAACAATCCAATTCTAACATAATAACAGAATATGCAATAGTAAACAATAACCGAAATCATTAACAACAATAAATGTTTAACAATGAAAGGGTTTTAATCCTTGTAAGGATCAATAAGGAAATTTAAAAGCTTGGATGCTGGGTAATGAAAGAATTGGATAACAAAGGAATCAACGTTTCAAGGTTTCAAGGATTCGATCTTTCAAAGTATAAGATACCATGGGTTGAGTATATAATAGTTCATTTCAGTGTTTGGTATTTAGTTTGTATGTATTTGTAGAGTAGTATCGTAGATTTGTGGTTCTTGTTTGGGTATACAATAATCAATGGATTAGAAAGAATATGATTCATGGCTCAAGGACAATAACTGAAATCAGGATTTAGGTTTTTGTGCTTCAAAGCACTTGCAATATCACGGGATTATCAAGTACTACAATATCTCGAGAAAGTTCAGAACACTTGCCTGGTATTAGCTTACTACACTGCACTCGCTTCCAATCACAACCGTTTTACTCCTCAACTACCTGTTTCCCTTTCCTACGTCTTGCCTCTTCTGCTCACATATCATAAGCATCTATCAATAATTTACTCATGGAATTCTATTCAACACATACTTCTATCTACCCTTCGTTTTACCCAAATCCGATTAACGGATTGAAAGTTATGCAATAATCAAGTAAACACCGAATATATAGACCGATAGTCAATTAACAAGTCACATGTGGCACATAATACATCACGTAATCAATGATATATTATTTATAAAGAAGTCTCGGGTCATAAATAGGCTTTCTGGTATTTAAAATGATTTTTAAAACATTTTTCGGAATTAAAACGGGTCGTTGGATCAATTTCGGGTTAATAAACAGGGTTCGGTTGGCCCATTCTGGCTCAGAAATAATTTTAGAATAATTATCGAGCCTTGGAAATAATTTAGAATAATATTTTAAAGCTCGAAACTATTTTTCAGAATTTTTAAATCATTTTTAAATAATTAAATCTAATTAAATAACTAATTAAAATCAATTAATAATTAATTAAATCAATTAATCAATTAATTTTTGAATTAATTGACCAATTAATCAATTATAAATTAACTGAAATTAATTAACTAATTAATTTAGATTTATTTGTGAATTAAAAAGAATTTTCAGAATTAAAATAATAATTTTTAGAATTTTCAAAAATTAAAAACGAATTTTTATAATAAAAATAAATAGGAAATATGATTTTTAAACATTTTATAAACAGAAATCCTAAATTTGCAAAGTCTGGAAACTTCAGGGACCTAACTGTATCGTCCCCAAAAGTCCAGGGACCAAATTGCAATTTTACACCCCGTCGCCGGAAAACAGTCGGGTTCGCCGGAGAACACGATTCTGACCTCCTCACCTTACCACAAGCTCCAGATCACATCTACAAATTACCAGGAATACAATCATGCAATCAAAACAACCTAACAATCCCTGAGTTGGCCGGAATTTGGCCGTGAAGTTTTCCAGTTTCCGGCGAACATCGGAAAACTTCAAAACACAACTCCCTTCTCTACAGACCTCGTTGGTTCATGAAACTTATACGACTAGATTGCAAATTTCACAGAGAACACAACCCACTATCACACAACATCAATCTATCACAGAATAAGAAACCCCCAAATTTCAATTAAGAACATTCATACGGGTTATAAACCCTAATTTTGAAATTCGAAAATTAAACCCACTTTTGAGCATGTTATTGAACTCCAAATCAGACGTATGACATATGAAAATCATCAGGAAAACAAGCTCTACAACATGCAATCATCAAATCATACAAACAATCATCCGAACAAAAATTCATATTTTTAATAAAATAAATTCGAAAATAAATAAATTTTTAGAAAAATAACCTTGATTTCTGCAGTGAAACAAAGCTCAGAATCTGATTGAACACCTCAAATCCTTCGTTTTGGTTACTCAAGCTTTGAAAACAGAGATCGGTAACGCCTTCGTTTTGCTGTTTGATTCTTAGAACAGTTTTAAGAAATTAGGGCTTTTCTCTGAAAATTATATAATTAACTATCTGCAAATGATTTTGATACGAAATAAAATACGGTAAAAGACTATTTATAATTATGGAAAATTTGTATCCCGTTGGATCATTCCGGATATAAAACGGTACGTTTATTTGTAAAAACTGATCCAAACGGTATCGGTTTTCGGGATAATTATCCAAATCAGTACAATTTATACTGCAGTCTTGGTCTCAGCGCCGGGTTACACGTATTACGAAGTGATAATTGGGATAGTTTAATAAAAAGCTCCCGTTTATCGAAAATATGGGTCTTATTGATTTACCGAAACAAATATTGTATCGAAAATGTTGCGCCGGGACCCGCGCAGGATAAACCGTAAGCCGGATCGAAAAAGTCGAAATATGGAATATGCTCGGAATATTACAATTAGGTTAGGAAGGAGTTCTCGAAAGAGTTTCGGGTTCCAAAAATGTAACAACGGTTGACGTCGGTTGGTTCCCGTTTTTATAAAATAGATTTTAATTACCCGGAAAAAGATTTTAGAAATTTCATATGATTTTTATAAATCCATAAACCAACATAAAAATAATTAGGAAGATATGACAATTATCTATATTTTATTTTGGACATATAAAAATTAAAATACTCAGTTAATATTATTTTTGAATATTCAAGTACAGATAACACTTAACAATTAGCTCATAGAATAGATACTGAACACACATAATAATTATATAATAGCAAAAATAATTACACGATCTATCCCGGATATTACAATACTAGTGGGTTTAGTTTTGAGTTGGAATTTATTGAAAAGAGTTTTAAAAGAAAGAGAAAAAATTATTGTGGAATTTGGATATCTTGTTTCTAGAACTGTAACCTTAAAAGATCTTGGATTAGTTTGGGGCCATAAATGATAAATATCTTCCGCTGGCATTTATTTATTGATTTAACAGGTTATTTTGGATTTAGGTTTCATCGTGACGACCAAATCCCTTGACCCCGGATTTGGGGGCGTTACATGCATATATCACAGTTTTGTAAAATATTCACAACACAACAGTTCTTAAAAGGTAGGGTTTGAAAACTTGCCTGGGTATCTCGAGGTGGAGGATGCTCTAGGTTCCGCTCAGAAATCTATAATCATAAACATAATTCGTTTTGTTAGATCCCGTCCTAATTTACGGCGACTCGCACTTCATGCGTTACTTATTATGCACCCTCTCAACTTATACTACCCTTATTATTAATTTAAGTTCTTATTCACATTATGGTCGCTTCATTTTTCTAAGTATCTTAGGTTCATTCTCTTTATCATCGTCGGCTCCGCTTATGGATTCTTATGGTTTCTACTCGCGCGGTCTTGGCTCCGATATTTTTATAAAATTGATAAATCATTATTTTCACTTGAAATTTTTATGGAAGTTAGGAAACTCAATATTTTACTCTCTGTAAATATTTCATGATTTATGAACACTTTTAAGTTGATCCTTTATATTATCAAAGTTCGTAATTCGTAGCAGTTTTTATCGCGTAAATCACTTTTAGTAAAACGACCATAACTTTTGATCCGTAATTCGGAATCAAGCGATTCAAGTGCCTAAACGATTCTTATAACATTGCCTATCAAAATCAAGGGTTATTTGCAAGAAACTAAAGTTTAAAACTTTGCGACTTTCTGCAGAAACTTAAAGTTGCGATTCGTTGGTTTTAACGGGGTTACGTTTACGATCGGGGTTTCGTTTACGCCCTAACTCTTAACACAACCACCAACAATCATCATTTCATCATCAAAACACAAACTCCTCTCAAGAACATCATGTTCTTGAGGCAACAATAATCAACCTTAAATCTACTTAACTTAAACTTCAAGATCTCAACAATACCACTTCTTAAACTAAGTTTTCTACCACATACTAAATGGATCTTAAAAATGAATCTTAAATAAAGTTGGGTCAAAGATTTTTACCTTTCTTGAAAGCTTGAGACGTGTTCTTGGGGATGGTGGAGGCTTGGAAGTGCTTGGTATGATATTTGGAACCTAAAACCGCCATTGTAATCAAGAAACCAAGGAGAGGTTATTATTCATACTATTCACTAGTGAGTTTCTTAATTTTATTTCACCTATCAAACCTTGATAAAAAGAGATGAAAGAATTTTCTTACCTTAGTTTAATTTCTAGGAAGCTTGAGAATTAATGAGATGATTTTACCATGGCTAGATTTTGAGATTTGAAATTGAATTCTCCCATTTTTCTTCAAGGGGCCGAATGGAAGCTTGATGGGGTGGGGGGTATTTATACTTGCTTCCCTTGGTTGCTTAGCTTGGTTGCTTTGTTAGGTTGCTTCTAGGAAATAGGGTGGGAGATCTTGCACTTGATTTTATAATCTTCCTAGCATAGCATTCTAGGTTTATTCTTGTTGCAAATCTTGGGGACAAATCTTAGGTAGCTTCCTAGAAACTACTTGTGTTAGCTTCCTTAGCACATTATTTGTATAGCTTGCTTGATCATCGTATGGTTAGCTTACTATTTGATAAAGTAACCATGGTTACTTTCTTACCATGGTTTAGTTAGTGCGTTACGTTTATTTAATCATTTACGCGTTCACTCGGTCGCTTAAACATTTTCGTAATACTTATTCGTAAATGGTTCGCGACGTAATTCCTTTAGTATTTATTCCTTGTATTTTTAATTATCATACTTGAATATAAATCCGTAGGGTTTTAATCTCGTAATTATATTATGATCCCCGTAATCCTCAATGGGTCGTAAATACGGTCGTTTTTCAAAGTTCATTTCCTTCGAAAACTAATAGCGTTTACATACACTCATTTGGTATGTATAATCGTAATATCAACTCCGAAACTTATTTTCTCATGCACTACATAGTGTGGGCGCAAAAGTTTTTCCCTTCCGTCAGGGTTACTATTCATTAAACGTTTTACAAGATCTCAAAAATTCAAGTTATTATATTACCATTCATAAAGGTCTTTTACCGATGTCAAAAATTTGGGTTCTTACAACAGTGTCCCAAAAAACTGTGGTGCTTAATAAGGAAATTAGCACATCTCTAGTTTCATCCTCCCAAAAGGATGCTACTATTGAAACAAGCTCCCAACCAGGAGCACATGCCAAAAGGGTTAGGGACACAGACTCACCCCATACTTATATAAGAAATACGAAGTCTAGAAAACTTGGGGATGCACAGGGACCACACACAGTGCAAACTGCAGCTAAAGACTCAGTCACTGCACCTTCTTAAACTCAGTTTGATATGGCTCCAATAAATGTGGAGTCACAGCCAAAATCTCTAACAATAAACATCTCACACACACTAGATACACAAAACTCTCCCACCAATTCTCTGGATGTGGATATGATTCACACATCAATTCCTGATTCTCCTTCTTTAACTCTGTTGGAGAAGCCAAAATTCAGTGCAAGTGAGCATCATCTTCTAGATGATCTGTTGGCTCACTCGCCAATTCTTTCAGGAACTATTGAGACTTCTGTGCCTAAATTATCATCAATTTGCACAGAGTCCATTATAGTTTCTACTCCAAACTCTATCATTTCCTCTATTCTGATGGATATTGTTCATCCATCGGTAAGTGATTGTATCCCGACGGATGTGCCTAACAGCAGTCATCTGTCGGCTATCTTAACTACTACCCCAATAGATGTTCTTCATCCGTCGGTTCTCACTACACAAGCTGAATTTTTAACAATTGTTACAAGTGTAGATGAGCTAGTAGTTGTACAATCACTCCTAGGATTGAGGAAAGGGAGTGCACAGAGTGAGAGGCTGATTTGCTCTCAGGCAAAAGGAGAGGAAAAGAGAGAAATTATGCAGGCTATTTCTTCCAGCCTGGCAAAAGTGAGTGAGGGGTGTTCCACCTTAGTAGGTGAGGGTGAGGGTGTGAGGGTGGTTAGCCAAGGGGAGCCCTTGATGCAAGAATATAGAGAACATGAGAGAAGTGCAGGTACTGAAGTTTGGGAAGAGCCTATTGTTAGTGAGTTAATGGATGTCAATGAAGCTGACAAAAAACAGCTATTTCAGCAAGATTATCAAGCTTTCTTGGATTCTGTTTCTTTTGATGCTGAGGCATTTACTCATCATGTTCCAGCTTATCAAATTCTAGCTGAACAGGGCAATGAGGCAGCTGAGAAAACTTTGAATCTGGTGCACACAACTGCTTCTATACAAAGGGCCAAGGATGCAGTCAATGCCTTGCCTACTATAACTGGTGTAGATTCTGATTCTCTCAATGGTGAATTTGGAGACAGTGGTGGAGATGAGGAGCCTATGGATTTAGGGGGAGAAGCTGGTTCAAGCAGGAATGTTGTAATATCCGGGATATATCGTGTAATTATTTTTGCTATTAAATAATTATTATATGTGTTCAGTATCTATTCTGTGAATTAATTGTTAAGTGTTATCAGTGTTTAGATATTTAAAAATAATATTAATTGAGTATTTTAATTTTTATATGTCCAAAATAAAATATAGATAATTGTCATATCTTCCAAATTATTTTTATGTTGATTTATGGATTTATATGGATCATATGAAATTTATAAAATCTTTTTCCGAGCATTTAAAATCTATTTTATAAAAATGGGAACCAACCGACGTCATCCGTTGTTACGTTTTTGGAACCCGAAACTCTTTCGAGAACTCCTTCCTAACCTAATTGTAATATTCCGAGCATATTCCATGTTTTGACTTTTTCGATCCGGCGTACGGTTTGTTCTGCGCGGGTCCCGACACAATATTTTCGATACAATATTCGTTTCGGTAAACCAATAAAACCCGTATTTTCGATAAACGGGAGCTTTTTATTAAACTATCCCAATTATCACTTCGTAATACGTGTAACCAGGCGCTGAGACCAAGACCGCAGTACAAATTGTACTGGTTTGGATAATTATCCCGAAAACCGATACCGTTTGGATCAGTTTTTATAAATAAACGTACCGTTTTATATTCGGAATGATCCAACGGGATACTAATTTTCCGTAATTATAAATAGTCTTTTCCCGTATTTTATTTCGTATCAAAATCATTTGCAGACAGATAATTATATAATTTTACAGAGAAAAATCATATATTCATAAACTGTTCCAAGAATCAAACCAACTTTTGAAGGTGTTATTGATCTTTGTTTGAAAAGCTCGAGTACCAGATTTGAAGGTCTTGAAGAGCTCTATCAGATTCCATAACCTATTTTACTGCAGAATCAAAGGTTGATTTTATATATTTTTATTTATTTTCGAATTATTTTGATTAAAAATATGAATTTTTGTTCGGATGATTGTTTGTGTGATTTGATTATTGCATGTTGTAGAGCTTATTTTCCTGATGATTTTGATATATTATACGTCTGATTTGGAGTTCAATAACATGTTCAAATTTGACTTTGATTTTCGAATTTTAAAATTAGGGTTTATAACCCGTATGAATGTTCTTAATTGAAATTTGGGGGTTTCTTATTCTGGAATAGATTGATGTTGTGATATAGTGGGTTGTGTTCTCTGTGAAATTTGCAATCCAGTCGTATAAGTTTCATGAATCAACGAGGTCTGTAGAGAAGGGAGTTGTGTTTTGAATATTTCCGAAGTTCGCCGGAAACGGGAAAACTTCACGGCCAAATTCCGGCCAACTCAGGAACTGTTAGGTTGATTTGTTGGCATGGGTGTGTACCTGGTGAAGTGTAGTTGTGATCTGGAGGTGGTGGTGGCCTGAGCACCCCTGGATCGTGTTCTCCGGCGAGACAGGGTGTTTTTCGGCGACCCCCTGTAAAAATTGCAGTTTGGTACCTGAACTTTTGGGGACGATACAGTTTGGTCCCTGAAGTTTCCAGACTTTGCAAATTTATGATTCCTGTTTTAATAATGTTTAAAAATTATATTTCCTATTTATTTTTATTAAAAAAATCCGTTTTTAATTTCTGAAAATTCTAAAAACTATTATTTTAATTCCGAAAATTATTTTTAATTCAAAAATAAATCTGAATTAATTAGTTAATTAATTTCAGTTAATTTTTAGTTGATTAATTGGTCAATTAATTCGAAAATTAATTGATTAATTGATTTGATTAATTATTAATTGATTTTAATTAATTATTTAATTAGATTTAATTATTTAAAAATGATTTAAAAATTCCGAAAAATAGTTTCGAGCTTTAAAATATTATTCTAAATTATTTCCAAGGCTCGATAATTATTATAAAATTGTTTCGAAGCGAGAATCGGCTAACCGAACCCTGTTCGTTACCCGAAATTGAACCAACGGCCCGGTTTAATTCCGAAAAATGTTTTAAAAATCATTTTAAATACCAGAAAGCCTATTTATGACCCAAAATGTCTTTATAAATGATATGTCATTGATTATGTGACATATTATGTGTTATATGTGATATGTTAGTTGACTTTCGGTTTATATATTCGATGTTTACTGTTTATTGCGTAACTTTCAATCCGTTAATCGGATTTGGATGAAACGAAGGGTAGATAGAAGTATGTGTTGAATAGAATCCTATGAGTTAAATATTGATAGATGCTTATGATATGTGAGCAGAAGAGGCAAGACGTAGGAAAGGGAAACAGGTAGTTGAGGAGTAAGACGGTTGAGAGTGGAAGCGAGTGCAGTATAGTAAGCTAATACCAGGCAAGTGTTCTGAACTTTCTTGAGATATTGTCGTGATTGATATTCCTATTTTATATTGCAAGTACTTTGAAGCACTGTACACTAAACCTTGATTCCAGTTATTGATCTTGAGCCGTAACCTAACTCTTTCTAGACCATTGATTGCTGTATACCCAAACACGAACCTCAAGTATACGATACTACCCCACAAATACATACAAACTAAATATTAAATACTGAACCAGATTGCTTACACATTCAAACCTTTGTATTTTACGCTTTGAGAGACCAAATCCTTGAAACCCTGAGACATTGATTCATTGTTAGCCAATTCTTTCATTACCTAGCATCCAAACTTTGAAAATGCTCTTTTGATCCTTATGCAGATTAAAACCATTTCATTATGGAACATCAAATGTTGTTAATGATTCTGGTTATTGTTTATTATTGTTTATTCTGTTATTATGGTAGAATTGGATTGTTTTTATAAAATTATGGACCAGATTTGTGATCAGACCATATAATGGTCAAGTTAGGCCAATGTGTGCCTTGGATCCAGTAGTTAGAGCATTGCTGTGTGCTTTGCTCGGGGTTAGTGTGTGACTGATCAGCAGCCTAACCTTGGTTTTTAAAATAAAAATATAATATCCAATTCTAAATTTTAATCCATTGTTCACTTGATATCATAACCATGTTCACCTGATGATCATTATTCTCAATTTTGTCATTGTGACTTGCTGAGCTAGTTAGCTCATTTATGCGATATTGTTTCTATTCTTTTCCAGTTAAAAAGGAACCGGTTGGTACCGAGGATCCCCAGTCCAGTACGAGAGCTAGGGGTTCAGGTTGATTGAGCTGAGCTAGTAGGCTTCTTTTGGGATAATTTAAGTCTGTAAAAGTTTGTAATAATGTTTAATACTCAGTTTTGAGTTTGGAATAGTTGGGATTTAAACGTTTGTAATATAATAGTGTGTTTGGCTTGTGTGCATACTTTAACCTGTTGCGGTCCGTGGTGGTTGGTGAGTAGGGTCACTACATATTATTATTATCTTTATTGATATAAGCAGGTTATAAATAAGGTGTGTGTGTGGACCCCAAACTTCTGACCCAGGTTTGGAGGGCGCCACAGGTTTGGTATCAGAGCTAGAGGTTATAAGTCACTGACACAAGCCTAGGTTGACGGGAATGGGTAGAGGGTTAGGATTAGAAGTAAGAAATAGAAAGATAGAACGTCGAAAGGTTGAGTGCTTCGGTATATCAAGTATTAGTGTAATTCGCGTTATGGTTCGAGATTCTTATATTGCGATATGATTTCAGATAGCAGCGATGGCCGACTCTTTTATTCCCGTATCAGCTGATCGCTCAGAGCCTTCGGTTGGAGTGCTGTCTTCAGATCCATGTCCTGTTGTTCCACCAGTGTTGGCTATTCTACCTCCACCTGTGTTGCAGCCCGTACCACTACAGGCTATTCCACTTCCAGGCATGAGGCCACCTGTCAGAGGACCCCCAACTGCTGATTCAGGCTTTACCGGTCATTCAGTCACAGGAGTACCTTTCCAGTTCTCTTCTTACCCTGTCCCATATCATCAGTTTGAGGCTTGCCTTATGGAGCAGCGATTCCTTCAGGGTCAGATTCAGTTACTACATATTATACGTACCAGAGAGGTTGGGGGTGGTGAGAGGCGACTCAGAGAGAGGCTACAGGCATTTCGTAGGACAGCTGTAGTGAGGATTGCTGAGGCTACACATGAGGACATCACCCCTGATTTCTTAGTAGAGTGGGCTAAGTGGGTTCTAGAAGAGCTTGAGGAGATTGGAGGTCCAAACTTGCCATGAGTCAGAGATTCAGAGATGGAGATGCTGAGTAGTGTTGTTATGGTTATGTAGTATGTACAGTAGTGTGTAGTGTGTATCAGTAGACTTTTGAGTTGTATTTATAGACTAGCTATGCTGACTAGTGAGTAGGTTGTTGTACCTTTTTGCTTTTACTTCTGAAGCGTCTTTACGCTTGTACTACCTAAAACTTTTGATCTATATATATCAGTACCTTTTTCCTTTCCAGCACTGTCATTTACTGTATTGCACCTGTTTTACCTTACCTTATTTATTGTACCAGTTATACCCCTGTGATACCATGTACCCTGTTTTCCATAACTGTTTATATTCTGTAAAGAAGCATGCAATTTACTTAGTTACAACTGTTTTCAAAAAGAGATATTTCTGTTTTGCAAAACTGTTCTTTTATGCAAAAGATTGATTCAAAAGCTAAATAAGTTGATTGATTCTTTACAGAATAATGCCTCCCAGAAGAAATACCCGCACCAACACCCAGAATGAAGAAACCAACAACAATAACAACCAAGATGATACAAATCCAAATGTGAACCCAGGACCCATGGACCCAGCAAAAGCCCAGATCCTTCAAATCTTGGCCCAACAAACAGTTCACCTGGCACAACAACAACAAAGATAGACCAACCCCCAGGTAACTTTTAAAACTTTTCAGGCAGTAAACCCACTAGAATTCAAAGGTTTCTTAGAGCCAATTGAAGCAAATGTTTAGTTAAAGGAAATAGAGAAGGCATTTGGCTTAGTGAAAGTAAAGGAAGAACAGAAGGTTGAGTTTGCAAGTTACTATCTGAAGAATGAGGCCACCTATTGGTGGGAGATGGTGAAGACATTGGAAGGTACAGATGTTATTACTTGGGAAAGGTTTAAGAAATTGTTTTTAGAAAAGTATTTTCCTCAGTTTGTTGAGGATCAAATGGAGCTGAAGTTTTTAGAATTAAAGCAAGGGAACATGTCGGTAACAGATTATGAGGGTAAGTTTGAGGAATTGTCAAGGTATGTACCGTCGTATGTGGATACTGACAAGAAGAAGGCTAAAAGATTCCAGCAAGGTTTGAAACCATGGATCAGAGGGAAGGTAGCCATTTTTGAATTGGATACCTATGCAGGAGTAGTACAGAAGGCTATGATCGCAGAGACAGAGAGTGAGATGTTCCAGAAGGAAAAGGAAAGCAAGAAAAGGAAATTTGAAGGGAATGAGGGCCATTCACAACTAGGGAATTTTCCAAATTTTAAGAAGGGCAAGTTTCAGCCAGGGAGGAATCTTAATTTCAGGAGATAAAATGCAGGAGACGGAGGCCAGAGCAACCGACCAGTTAATACGAATCAGCCGAATCAGTTGAGACTAACTTTTCCGGATTGTCAAGTATGTGGGAACAAGCATGGGGGAGTTTGTAATAAGTTGAATGTGGTATGTTTCAAATGCAACCAGAAAGGGCACTATTCGAGGGAGTGCAGAAATCATCCAGCAAATAAAGATCAGCCTATCCGGAATCCAGCAGTAAGGGTTCCAGCCATTGGATTTACGTGCTTTAAATGTGGGAAGCCAGGACATATGGCCAGGGATTGCAAGACACCAGCCCCAGTCAGTAATGTATTGAGGATTATGGGATCTACCCCAACAGTGAATGAGACTCCAAGGGCTAGAGTTTTTGATATGTCTGTGAAGGATGCTATCCAGGATATGGATGTCGTGGCAGGTGCGCTTAATGTGAATTCTTTATGTGCCAAAGTGTTAATAGATTCGGGAGAAACCCGATCGTTTATTTCACAAGATTTTGTTAGTAAGTTAAATTGTCCAGTTGAGTGTTTAAATGAAATAATGACTGTGGAATTAGCAAATCAAGAACGTGTATCTGTTAATCAAGTTTGTGGGAATTGTGAGATTGAGATTTTTGGTAGTAAGTTTTGTGTAGATTTGATACCATTTAAGTTAGGAGAATTTGACGTTATATTAGGGATGGATTGGTTATCTAAGCATGATGCCCAGATAGATTGTCGAAATAAGAAGGTAATAGTGAAAATGCCATACGAAAGGATAGTAACGTTCAAGGGCCAGAAGCAAGTAAAGAAGTTCTTAACAATGATTCAAGCTAAGAAGTTATTACGGCAAGGATGTGAGCATTTCGTAGCATATGTGATCGATAGAAGTCAGGAACCAGCAAAAATTGAAGATATCCCAGTAGTAAATGAATTTCCAAACGTGTTTCCCGACAAATTACCAGGACTTCCTCCAGATAGAGAAATTGAATTTGCGATCGACTTAGCACCTTGAACAGAACCAGTATCCAAGGCCCCGTACAGAATGGCGCCTGTTGAGATGAAAGAGTTAGGAAAGCAATTGCAGGAGTTGTTAGAGAAAGGAGTAATCAAACCCAGCGTATCCCCGTGGGGAGCCCCGGTATTATTTGTCAAGAAGAAAGATGGAAGCATGAGACTGTGTATCGACTATAGTGAGCTCAACAAGCTTACAATCAAGAATAAGTATCCATTACCCAGAATTGACGATCTGTTTGACCAATTGAAGGGAGCCAAGTACTTCTCCAAAATTGATTTAAGATCGGGATATCATCAACTAAAGATCAAGCCAGAAGATATACCAAAGATAACTTTCAGAACAAGGTATGGACATTACGAGTTTTTAGTGATGTCTTTTGGATTGACCAATGCCCCGACAGCGTTTATGGACCTGATGAATAGAATTTTTAAGGAATATTTGGACAAGTTCATTATTGTGTTTATAGATGATATTTTAATTTATTCAAAAATGGAAGAGGATCATGCGGAACATGTGAGGACGGCTTTGGAGATTTTAAGGAAAAAGAAGTTATATGCTAAATTCTCGAAGTGTGAATTTTGGTTACAAGAGGTTTAGTTCTTAGGACACATAGTCAGTAACGAAGGGATCAAAGTGGACCCAGCAAAGATCGAGGCAATTACGAATTGGGAGAGACCGAGAACACCCACTGAGGTAAGAAATTTCTTGGGATTGGCAGGATACTATCGACGATTCGTTCAGAATTTCTCAAGGATTGCAACACCATTGACAAAGCTTACACGAAAGAATGAAAAGTTTATATGGAACGATAAGTGCGAAGAAAGATTTCAGGAGTTAAAGCGGAGATTAATCACGGCACCTGTTTTGTCACTTCCAGACGATCAAGGGAATTTCGTAATTTATAGCGATGCTTCTCACAAAGGACTAGGATGTGTTTTAATGCAGCATGAAAAGGTGATTGCGTATGCGTCAAGGCAATTGAAATCACATGAACAAAAGTATCCTACTCATGATTTGGAGCTAGCAGCCATAGTTTTCGCTTTGAAGATTTGGAGACATTATCTGTATGGAGAAAAGTGCGAGATTTTCACGGATCACAAAAGCTTAAAGTACATATTCACACAGAAGGAACTTAATATGAGGCAAATGAGATGGTTAGAATTGATCAAGGATTACGACTGTTCGATTAATTATCATCCCGATAAGGCGAACGTTGTAGCAGACGCGTTAAGTCGGAAGGAAAGGTTAAATGAGTTATCAGTACCTGAAGAGATATATATAAGGAATTTCAGAAATTGGAATTGGAGATTAGAGTTTGCAAGCCTGAGGAAGCGAAAGTGTACAGTATGACTTTCCAACCGGAGTTATTGGAGAAAATAAAGAAATGTCAGGAAGATGTAATGGATCAAGATTTAAATCATTTGGTAGGTGAAGAATTATGTACGCAAAAGGATGATCAAGGTATTCTGAGGTTTTCATCTAGAATTTGGATTCCACCGGTGATGGAGTTAAAGAATGAAATTTTACAAGAGGCACATAGTTCAAGATATTCCATCCACCGAGGGAGTACCAAAATGTACAGGGATTTAAAGGAGAATTATTGGTGGCCAGATATGAAGAGGGAAATTGCGGAATGGGTTAGCAAATGTTATACCTGTCAGAGAGTTAAAGCAGAGCATCAGAGACCAGGTAGATTGTTACAGCCATTGGAGATTCCAGAGTGGAAGTGGGAACATATTACCATGGATTTCATAGTTGGATTACCAAGGACAAGGGCTAATCATGATGCCATTTGGTTTATAGTGGATAGACTTACCATGTCAGCTCATCTTCTGCCTATAAATGAAAGATTTCCGCTCGACAAGTTGGTCCATATATACCTGAAGGAAATTGTAGTTTGTCATGGAGTTCCTGTGTCTATTGTATCTGATCGAGATCCAAGGTTTAATTCAAGATTTTGGAAGAGTTTTCAAGAATGTTTGGGAACAAGACTGAATATGAGTACAACCTATCACCCCCAGACGGATGGCCAACGTGAAAGAACGATCCAGACAATCGAGGACATGTTGCATGTTTGTGCTATTGATTTTAAAGGAAGTTGGGATGAGCATTTACCTCTGGTAGAGTTTGCTTATAACAACAGTTATCACGCCAGTATTGGGATGCCACCCTATGAAGCCCTTTATGGACGTAAATGCAGATCTCCAGTGCATTGGGACGAAGTAGGAGAACGCAAAATACTTGGACCTGAATTGGTGCAGCAGACAAAGGAAGTTGTTGAAATTATCCAGAAGATATTAATAGTCACACAAGATCGTCAGAGGAAATATGCAGACCAGTCAAGGAAAGACATGGAATTTGAAGAAGGAAGCTTGGTATTACTGAAAGTATCACCATGGAAAGGACTAACGAGGTTTGGAAAGAAAGGGAAGCTAAGCCCAAGATATGTCGGACCTTTTGAGATCCTAAAGCGCGTTGGCAAAGTAGCTTACGAGTTGGCTTTACCACCGCACATGGAGCACATTCACAATGTTTTTCATGTATCGATGCTCAAGAAATATAATCCAGACTCCAGACATGTAATATAATATGAGCCAATAGAGCTTCAGGCAGATTTATCATATGTAGAGAGTCCGATAGAGATTCTAGAAGAAAGAGAGAAATCATTGAGAAATAAAGTGGTAAAGTTAGTAAGAGTATTGTGGAGAAACCCAAAGGTTGAAGAGTCAACCTGGGAGTTAGAAAGTGATACAAGAGAAAAGTATCCTCATTTGTTTTCTTAGGAGATTCTGAGGACAGAATCCTTTTAACGGGGGAAGGATATAATATCCGGGATATATCGTGTAATTATTTTTGCTATTAAATAATTATTATCTGTGTTCAGTATCTATTATGTGAATTAATTGTTAAGTGTTATCTGTGTTTGGATATTTAAAAATAATATTAATTGAGTATTTTAATTTTTATATGTCCAAAATAAAATATAGATAATTGTCATATCTTCCAAATTATTTTTATGTTGATTTATGGATTTATAAGGATCATATGAAATTTATAAAATCTTTTTCCGAGCATTTAAAATCTATTTTATAAAAACGGGAACCAACCTAACCTAATTGTAACCCGAAACTCTTCCGAGAACTCCTTCCTAACCTAATTGTAATATTCCGAGCATATTCCATGTTTCGACTTTTTCGATCCGGCGTACGGTTGGTTCTGCGCGGGTCCCGGCGCAACATTTTTGATATAATATTCGTTTCGGTAAATCAATAAAACCCGTATTTTCGATAAACGGGAGCTTTTTATTAAACTATCCCAATTATCACTTCGTAATACGTGTAACCAGGCGCTGAGACCAAGACCGCAGTACAAATTGTACTGGTTTGGATAATTATCCCGAAAATCGATACCGTTTGGATCAGTTTTTATAAATAAACATACTGTTTTATTTCGTATCAAAATCATTTGCAGACAGATAATTATATAATTTTACAGAGAAAAATCATATATTCATAAACTGTTCCAAGAATCAAACCAACTTTTGAAGGTGTTATTGATCTTTGTTTGAAAAGCTCGAGTACCAGATTTGAAGGTCTTGAAGAGCTCTATCAGATTCCATAACCTATTTTACTGCAGAATCAAAGGTTGATTTTATATATTTTTATTTATTTTCGAATTATTTTGATTAAAACTATGAATTTTTATTCGGATGATTGTTTATGTGATTTGATGATTGCATGTTGTAGAGCTTGTTTTCCTGATGATTTTGATATATTATATGTCTGATTTGGAGTTCAATAACATGTTCAAATTTGAGTTTGATTTTCGAATTTTAAAATTAGGGTTTATAACCCGTATGAATGTTCTTAATTGAAATTTGGGGGTTTCTTATTCTGGAATAAATTGATGTTGTGATATAGTGGGTTGTGTACTCTGTGAAATTTGCAATCCAGTCGTATAAGTTTCATGAATCAACGAGTTCTGTAGAGAAGGGAGTTGTGTTTTGAATATTTCCGAAGTTCGCCGGAAACTGGAAAACTTCACGGCTAAATTTCGGCCAACTCAGGAACTGTTAGGTTGATTTGTTGGCATGGGTGTGTTCCTGGTGAAGTGTAGTTGTGATCTGGAGGTGGTGGTGGTGTGAGCACCCCTGGATCGTGTTCTCCGGCGAGACAGGGTGTTTTCCGGCGACCCCCTGTAAAAATTGCAGTTTGGTACCTGAACTTTTGGGGACGATACAGTTACGTCCCTGAAGTTTCCAGACTTTGCAAATTTAGGATTCATGTTTTAAAAATGTTTAAAAATTATATTTCCTATTTATTTTTATTAAAAAAATTCGTTTTTAATTTCTGAAAATTCTAAAAACTATTATTTTAATTCCGAAATTTTTTTATAATTCAAAAATAAATTTGAATTAATTAGTTAATTAATTTCAGTTAATTTTTAATTGATTAATTGGTCAATTAATTCGAAAATTAATTGATTAATTGATTTGATTAATTATTAATTGATTTTAATTAATTATTTAATTAGATTTAATTATTTAAAAATGATTTAAAAATTCCGAAAAATAGTTCCGAGCTTTAAAATATTATTCTAAATTATTTCCAAGGCTCGATAATTATTATAAAATTGTTTCGAAGCCAGAATCAGCTAACCGAACCCTGTTCGTTACCCGAAATTGATCCAACGGCCCGTTTTAATTCCGAAAAATGTTTTAAAAATCATTTTAAATACCAGAAAGCCTATTTATGACCCAAAATGTCTTTATAAATGATATGTCATTGATTATGTGATGTATTATGTGTTATATGTGATATGTTAGTTGACAGTCGGTTTATATATTCGATGTTTACTGTTTATTGCGTAACTTTCAATCCGTTAATCAGATTTGGATGAAACGAAGGGTAGATAGAAGTATGTGTTGAATAGAATCCTATGAGTTAAATATTGATAGATGCTTATGATATGTGAGCAGAAGAGGCAAGACGTAGGAAAGGGAAACAGGTAGTTGAGGAGTAAGACGGTTGAGAGTGGAAGCGAGTGCAGTATAGTAAGCTAATACCAGGCAAGTGTTCTGAACTTTCTCGAGATATTGTCGTGATTGATATTCCTATTTTATATTGCAAGAACTTTGAAGCACTGTACCCTAAACCTTGATTCCAGTTATTGATCTTGAGCCGTAACCTAACTCTTTCTAGACCATTAATTGTTGTATACCCAAACATGAACCTCAAATATATGATACTACCCCACAAATACATACAAACTAAATATTAAATACTGAACCAGATTGCTTACACATTCAAACCTTTGTATTTTACGCTTTGAGAGACCAAATCCTTGAAACCCTGAGACATTGATTCATTGTTAGCCAATTCTTTCATTACCTAGCATCCAAACTTTGAAAATGCTCTTTTGATCCTTATGCAGATTAAACCCATTTCATTATGGAACATCAAATGTTGTTAATGATTCTGGTTATTGTTTATTATTGTTTATTCTGTTATTATGGTACAATTGGATTGTTTTTATAAAATTGTGGACCAGATTTGTGATCAGACCATATAATGGTCAAGTTAGGCCAATGTGTGCCTTGGATCCAGTAGTTAGAGCAGTGTTGTGTGCTTTGCTCGGGGTTAGTGTGTGACTGATCAGCAGCCTAACCTTGGTTATTAAAATAAAAATATAATATCCAATCCTAAATCATAATCCATTGTTCACTTGATATCATAACCATGTTCACCTGATGATCAATATTCTCAGTTTTGTCATTGTGACTTGCTGAGCTAGTTAGCTCATTTGTGCGATATTGTTTCTATTCTTTTTCAGTTAAAAAGGAACTGGTTGGTACCGAGGATCCCCAGTCCAGCGCGAGAGCTAGGGGTTTAGGTTGATTGAGCTGAGCTAGTAGGCTTCTTTTGGGATAATTTAAGTCTGTAAAAGTTTGTAATAATGTTTAATACTCAGTTTTGAGTTTGGAATAGTTGGGATTTGAACGTTTGTAATATAATAGTGTGTTTGGCTTGTGTGCATACTTTAACCTATTGCGGTCCGTGGTGGTTGGTAAGTAGGGTCACTGCATATTATTATTATCTTTATTGATATAAGCAGGTTATAAATAAGGTGTGTGTGTGGACCCCAAACTTCTGACCCAGGTTTGGAGGGTGCCACAGGTTTGGTATCAGAGCTACAGGTTATAAGTCACTGACATAAGCCTAGGTTGACGGGAATGGGTAGAGGGTTAGGATTAGAAGTAAGAAATAGAAAGATAGAACGTCGAGAGATTGAGTGCTTCGGTATATCAGGTATTAGTGTAATTCGCGTTATGGTTCGAGATTCTTATATTGCGATATGATTTCAGATAGCAGCGATGGCCGACTCTTTTATTCCCGTATCAGCTGATCACTCAGAGCCTTCAGTTGGAGTGCCGTCTTCGGATCCATGTCTTGTTCTTCCACCAGTGTTGGCTATTCTACCTCCACCTGTGTTGCAGCCCGTACCACTACAGGCTATTCCACCTCCAGGCATGAGGCCACCTGTCAGAGGACCCCCACCTGCTGATTCAGGCTTTACCGGTCATTCAGTCACAGGAGTACCTTTCCAGTTCTCTTCCTACCCTGTCCCATATCATCAGTTTGAGGCTTGCCTTATGGAGCAGCGATTCCTTCAGGGTCAGATTCAGGAGTTACTACATATTATGCGTACCAGAGAGGTTGGGGGTGGTGAGAGGCGACTCAGAGAGAGGCTACAGGCGTTTCGTAGGACAACTGTAGTGAGGATTGCTGAGGCTACACATGAGGACATCACCCCTGATTTCTTAGTAGAGTGGGCTAAGTGGGTTCTAGAAGAGCTTGAGGAGATTGGAGATCCAGACTTGCCATGAGTCAGAGATTCAGAGATGGAGATGCTGAGTAGTGTTGTTATGGTTATGTAGTATGTACAGTAGTGTTCTTTTATGCAAAACTGTTCTTTTATGCAAAAGATTGATTCAAAAGCTAAATAAGTTGATTGATTCTTTTTACAGAAAAATGCCTCCTAGAAGAAATACCCGCACCAACACCCAGAATGAAGAAACCAACAATAATAACAACCAAGATGATACAAATCCAAATGTGAACCCAGGACCCATGGACCCAGCAATAGCCCAGATCCTTCAAATCTTGGCCCAACAAACAGTTCACCTGGCACAACAACAACAAAGACAGACCAACCCCCAGGTAACTTTTAAAACTTTTCAGGCAGTAAACCCACTAGAATTCAAGGGTTCCTTAGAGCCAATTGAAGCAAATGTTTAGTTAAAGGAAATAGAGAAGGCATTTTCCTTAGTGAAAGTAAAGGAAGAACAGAATGTTGAGTTTGCAAGTTACTATCTGAAGAGTGAGGCCACCTATTGGTGGGAGATGGTGAAGACATTGGAAGGTACAGATGTTATTACTTGGGAAAGGTTTAAGGAATTGTTTTTAGAAAAGTATTTTCCTCAGTTTGTTCAGGATCAAATGGAGCTGAAGTTTTTAGAATTAAAGCAAGGGAACATGTCGGTAACAGATTATGAGGGTAAGTTTGAGGAATTGTCAAGGTATGTACCGTCATATGTGGATACTGACAGGAAGAAGGCTAAAAGATTCCAGCAAGGTTTGAAACCATGGATCAGAGGGAAGGTAGCCATTTTTGAATTGGATACCTATGCAGGAGTAGTACAGAAGGCTGTGATCGCAGAGACAGAGAGTGAGATGTTCCAGAAGGAAAAGGAAAGCAAGAAAAGGAAATTTGAAGGGAATGAGGGCCAGTCACAACTAGGGAAGTTTCCAAATTTTAAGAAGGGCAAGTTTCAGCCAGGGAGGAATCTTAATTTCAGGAGACAAAATGTAGGAGACGGAGGCCAGAGCAACCGACCAGTGAATACGAATCAGCCGAATCAGTTGAGACTAACTTTTCCGGATTGTCAAGTATGTGGGAACAAGCACGGGGGAGTTTGTAATAAGTTGAATGTGGTATGTTTCAAATGCAACCAGAAAGGGCACTATTCGAGGGAGTGCCGAAATCAGCCAGCAAATAAAGATCAACCTATCCGGAATCCAGCAGTAAGGGTTCAAGACATTGGATTTATGTGCTTTAAATGTGGGAAGCCAGGACATATGGCCAGGGATTGCAAGACACCAGCCCCAGTCAGTAATGCATTGAGGATTATGGGATCTACCCCAACAGTGAATGAGACTCCAAGGGCTAGAGTTTTTGATATGTCTGTGAAGGATGCTATCCAGGATACGGATGTCGTGGCAGGTGCGCTTAATGTGAATTCTTTATGTGCCAAAGTGTTAATAGATTTGGGAGCAACCCGATCGTTTGTTTCACAAGATTTTGTTAGTAAGTTAAATTGTCCAGTTGAGTGTTTAAATGAAATAATGACTGTGGAATTAGCAAATCAAGAACGTGTATCTGTTAATCAAGTTTGTGGGAATTGTGAGATTGAGATTTCTGGTAGTAAGTTTTGTGTAGATTTGATACCATTTAAGTTAGGAGAATTTGACGTTATATTTGGGATGAAATGGTTATCTAAGCATGATGCCCAGATAGATTGTCGAAATAAGAAGGTAATGGTGAAAACACCTGACGAAAGGATAGTAACGTTCAAGGGCCAGAAGCAAGTAAAGAAGTTCTTAACAATGATTCAAGCTAAGAAGTTATTACGGCAAGGATGTGAGCATTTCGTAGCATATGTGATCGATAGAAGTCAGGAACCAGCAAAAATTGAAGATATCCCAGTAGTAAATGAATTTCAAAATGTGTTTCCCGACGAATTACCAGGACTTCCTCCAGATAGAGAAATTGAATTTGCGATCGACTTAGCACCTGGAACAGAACCAGTATCCAAGGCCCCGTACAGAATGGCGCCTGTTGAGATGAAAGAGTTAATGAAGCAATTGCAGGAGTTGTTAGAGAAAGGAGTAATCAAACCCAGCGTATCCTCGTGGGGAGCCCCGGTATTATTTGTCAAGAAGAAAGATGGAAGCATGAGACTGTGTATCGACTATAGAGAGCTCAACAAGCTTACAATCAAGAATAAGTATCCGTTACCCAGAATTGACGATCTGTTTGACCAATTGAAGGGAGCCAAGTACTTCTCTAAAATTGATTTAAGATCGGGATATCATCAACTAAAGATCAAGCCAGAAGATATACCAAAGACAGCTTTCAGAACAAGGTATGGACATTACGAGTTTTTAGTGATGTCTTTTGGATTGACCAATGCCCCGGCAGCGTTTATGGACCTGATGAATAGAATTTTTAAGGAATATTTGGACAAGTTCGTTATTGTGTTTATAGATGATATTTTAATTTATTCAAAAATGGAAGAGGATCATGCGGAACATGTGAGGACGGCTTTGGAGATTTTAAGGAAAAAGAAGTTATATGCTAAATTCTCGAAGTGTGAATTTTGGTTACAAGAGGTTCAGTTCTTAGGACACATAGTCAGTAACGAAGGGATCAAAGTGGACCCACCAAAGATCGAGGCAATTACGAATTGGGAGAGACCGAGAACACCCACTGAGGTAAGAAGTTTCTTGGGATTGGCAGGATATTATCGACGATTCGCTCAGAATTTCTCAAGGATTGCAACACCATTGACAGCTTACACGAAAGAATGAAAAGTTTATATGGAACGATAAGTGCGAAGAAAGATTTCAGGAGTTAAAGCGGAGATTAATCACGACACCTGTTTTGTCACTTCCAGACGATCAAGGGAATTTCGTAATTTATAGCGATGCTTCTCACAAAGGACTAGGATGTGTTTTAATGCAGCGCGAAAAGGTGATTGCGTATGCGTCAAGGCAATTGAAACCACACGAACAAAAGTATCCTACTCATAATGTGGAGCTAGCAGCCATAGTTTTCGTTTTGAAGATTTGGAGACATTATCTGTATGGAGAAAACTGCGAGATTTTCACGGATCACAAAAGCTTAAAGTACATATTCACACAGAAGGAACTTAATATGAGGCAAAGGAGATGGTTAGAATTGATCAAGGATTACGACTGTTCGATTAATTATCATCCCGGTAAGGCAAACGTTGTAGCAGACGTGTTAAGTCGGACGGAAAGGTTAAATGAGTTATCAGTACCTGAAGAGATATATAAGGAATTTCAGAAATTGGAATTGGAGATTAGAGTTTGCAAGCCTGAGGAAGCGAAAGTGTACAATATGACTTTCCAACCGGAGTTATTGGAGAAAATAAAGAAATGTCAGGAAGATGTAATGGATCAAGATTTAAATCGTTTGGTAGGTGAAGAATTATGTATGCAAAAGGATGATCAAGATATTCTGAGGCTTTCATCTAGAATTTGGATTCCACCGGTGACGGAGTTAAAGAATGAAATTTTACAAGAGGCACATAGTTCAAGATATTCCATCCACCCAGGGAGTACCAAAATGTACAGGGACTTAAAGGAGAATTATTGGTGGCCAGATATGAAGAGGGAAATTGCGGGAATGGGTTAACAAATGTTATACCTGTCAGAGAGTTAAAGCAGAGCATCAGAGACCAAGTGGATTGTTACAGCCATTGGAGATTCCAGAGTGGAAGTGGGAACATATTAAAATGGATTTCATAGTTGGATTACCAAGGACAAGGGCTAATCATGATGCCATTTGGGTTATAGTGGATAGACTTACCAAGTCAGCTCATTTTCTGCCTATAAATGAAAGATTTTCGCTCGACAAGTTGGTCCATATATACCTGAAGGAAATTGTAGTTCGTCATGGAGTTCTTGTGTCTATTGTATCTGATCGAGATCCAAGGTTTAATTCAAGATTTTGGAAGAGTTTTCAAGAATCTTTGGGAACAAGACTGAATATGAGTACGGCCTATCACCCCCAGACGGATGGCCAGAGTGAAAGAATGATCCAGACAATCGAGGACATGTTGCATGTTTGTGCTATTGATTTTAAAGGAAGTTGGGACGAGCATTTACCTCTGGTAGAGTTTGCTTATAACAACAGTTATCACGCCAGTATTGGGATGCCACCCTATGAAGCCCTTTATGGACGCAAATGCAGATCTCCAGTGCATTGGGATGAAGTAGGAGAACGCAAAATACTTGGACCTGAATTGGTGCAGCAGACAAAGGAAGTTGTTGAAATTATCCAGAAGATATTAATAACCGCACAAGATCGTTAGAGGAAATATTCAGACCAGTCAAGGAAAGACATGGAATTTGAAGAAGGAAGCTTGGTATTACTGAAAGTATCACCATGGAAAGGACTAACAAGGTTTGGAAAGAAAGGGAAGCTAAGCCCAAAATATGTCGGACCTTTTGAGATCCTAAAGCGCGTTGGCAAAGTAGCTTACGAGTTGGCTTTACCACCGCAAATGGAGCACATTCACAATGTTTTTCATGTATTGATGCTCAAGAAATATAATCCAGACTCCAGACATGTAATAGAATATGAGCCAATAGAGCTTCAGGTAGATTTATCATATGTAGAGAGTCCGATAGAGATTTTAGAAGAAAGAGAGAAAGCATTGAGAAATAAAGTGGTAAAGTTAGTAAGAGTATTGTGGAGAAACCCAAATGTTGAAGAGTCAACCTGGGAGTTAGAAAGTGATACAAGAGAAAAGTATACTCATTTGTTTTCTTAGGAGATTTTGAGGACAGAATCCTTTTAAGGGGGGAAGGATGTAATATCCGGGATATATCGTGTAATTATTTTTGCTATTAAATAATTATTATATGTGTTCAGTATCTATTCTGTGAATTAATTGTTAAGTGTTATTTGTGTTTGGATATTTAAAAATAATATTAATTGAGTATTTTAATTTTTATATGTCCAAAATAAAATATAGATAATGGTCATATCTTCCAAATTATTTTTATGTTGATATATGGATTTATAAGGATTATATGAAATTTTAAAATCTTTTTCCGAGCATTTAAAATCTATTTTATAAAAACGGGAATCAACCTAACCTAATTGTAACCCGAAACTCTTCCGAAAACTCCTTCCTAACCTAATTGTAATATTCCGAGCATATTCCATGTTTCGACTTTTTCGATCCGGCGTATAGTTTGTTCTGCGCGGGTCCCGGCGCAACATTTTCGATACAATATTCGTTTCGGTAAATCAATAAAACCCCTATTTTCGATAAACGGGAGGTTTTTATTAAACTATCCCAATTATCACTTCGTAATACGTGTAACCAGGCGCTGAGACCAAGACCGCAGTACAAATTGTACTGGTTTGGATAATTATCCCGAAAACCGATACCGTTTGGATCAGTTTTTATAAATAAACGTACCATTTTATATCCGGAATGATCCAACGGGATACTAATTTTCCGTAATTATAAATAGTCTTTTCCCGTATTTTATTTCGTATCAAAATCATTTGCAGACAGATAATTATATAATTTTACAGAGAAAAATCATATATTCATAAACTGTTCCAAGAATCAAACCAACTTTTGAAAGTGTTATTGATCTTTGTTTGAAAAGCTCGAGTACCAGATTTGAAGGTCTTGAAGAGCTCTATCAGATTCCATAACCTATTTTACTGCAGAATCAAAGGTTGATTTTATATATTTTTATTTATTTTCAAATTATTTTGATTAAAAATATGAATTTTTGTTCGGATGATTGTTTGTGTGATTTGATGATTGCATGTTGTAGAGCTTGTTTTCCTGATGATTTTGATATATTATACGTCTAATTTGGAGTTCAATAACATGTTCAAATTTGGGTTTGATTTTCGAATTTTAAAATTAGGGTTTATAACCCGTATGAATGTTCTTAATTGAAATTTGGGGGTTTCTTATTCTGGAATAGATTGATGTTGTGATATAGTGGGTTGTGTTCTCTGTGAAATTTGCAATCCAGTCGTATAAGTTTCATGAATCAACGAGGTCTGTAGAGAAGAGAGTTGTGTTTTGAATATTTTCGAAGTTCGCCGGAAACTGGAAAACTTCACGGCCAAATTCCGGCCAACTCAAGAACTGTTAGGTTGATTTGTTGGCATGGATGTGTTCTTGGTGAATTGTAGTTGTGATCTGGAGGTGTTGGTGGCCTGAGCACCCCTGGATCGTGTTCTCCGGCAAGAGAGGGTGTTTTCCGGCGACCCCCTGTAAAATTGCAGTTTGGTACCTGAACTTTTGTGGACGATACAGTTAGGTCCCTGAAGTTTCCAGACTTTGCAAATTTAGGATTCCTGTTTTAAAAATGTTTAAAAATTATATTTCCTATTTATTTTTATTAAAAAAATTCGTTTTTAATTTCTGAAAATTCTAAAAACTATTATTTTAATTCCGAAAATTATTTTTAATTCAAAAATAAATCTGAATTAATTAGTTAATTAATTTCAGTTAATTTTTAATTGATTAATTGGTCAATTAATTTGAAAATTAATTGATTAATTGATTTGATTAATTATTAATTGATTTTAATTAATTATTTAATTAGATTTAATTATTTAAAAATGATTTAAAAATTCTGAAAAATAGTTTCAAGCTTTAAAATATTATTCTAAATTATTTTCAAGGCTCGATAATTATTATAAAATTGTTTCGAAGCGAGAATCGGCTAACCGAACCCTGTTCGTTACCCGAAATTGATCCAACGGTCTGTTTTAATTCTGAAAAATGTTTTAAAAATCATTTTAAATACCAGAAAGCCTATTTATGACCCGAAATGTCTTTATAAATGATATGTCATTGATTATGTGACGTATTATGTGTTATATGTGATACGTTAGTTGACTGTCGGTTTATATATTCGATGTTTACTGTTTATTGCGTAAGTTTCAATCCGTTAATCAGATTTGGATGAAACGAAGGGTAGATAGAAGTATGTGTTGAATAGAATCCTATGAGTTAAATATTGATAGATGCTTATGATATGTGAGCAGAAGAGGCAAGATGTAGGAAAGGGAAACAGGTAGTTGAGGAGTAAGACGGTTGAGAGTGGAAGTGAGTGCAGTATAGTAAGTTAATACCAGGCAAGTGTTCTGAACTTTCTCGAGATATTGTCGTGATTGATATTCCTATTTTATATTGCAAGTACTTTGAAGCACTGTACCCTAAACCTTGATTCTAGTTATTAATCTTGGGGCGTAACCTAACTCTTTCTAGACCATTGATTGTTGTATACCCAAACACGAACCTCAAGTATACGATACTACCCCACAAATACATACAAACTAAATATTAAATATTGAACCAGATTGCTTACACATTCAAACCTTTGTATTTTACGCTTTGAAAGACCAAATCCTTGAAACCCAGAGATATTGATTCATTGTTAGCCAATTCTTTCATTACCTAGCATCCAAACTTTGAAAATGCTCTTTTGATCCTTATGCAGATTAAAACCATTTCATTATGGAACATCAAATATTGTTAATGATTCTGGTTATTGATTATTATTGTTTATTCTGTTATTATGGTAGACATGGATTGTTTTATAAAATTATGGACCAGATTCGTGGTCAGACCATATAATGGTCAAGTTAGGCCAGTGTGTGCCTTGGATCCAGTAGTTAGAGCAGTGTTGTGTGATTTGCTCGGGGTTAGTGTGTGACTGATCAGCAGCCTAACCTTGGTTTTTAAAATAAAAATATAATATCCAATTCTAAATCATAATCCATTGTTCACTTGATATCATAACCATGTTCACCTGATGATCATTATTCTCAGTTTTGTCATTGTGACTTGCTGAGCTAGTTAGCTCATTTGTGCGATATTATTTCTATTCTTTTCCAGTTAAAAAAGAATCGGTTGGTACCGAGGATCCCCAGTCCAGCGCGAGAGCTAGGGGTTCAGGTTGATTGAGCTGAGCTAGTAGGCTTCTTTTGGGATAATTTAAGTCTGTAAAAGTTTATAATAATGTTTAATACTCAGTTTTGAGTTTGGAATAGTTGGGATTTGAACGTTTGTAATATAATAGTGTGTTTGGCTTGTGTGCATATTTTAACCTGTTGCGGTCCGTGGTGGTTGGTATGTAAGGTCACTGCATATTATTATTATCTTTATTGATATAAGCAGGTTATAAATAAGGTGTGTGTGTGGACCCCAAACTTCTGACCCAGGTTTGAAGGGCGCCACAAATGTAAACACTCCATCATGGATGTTTAACAAAGAATGTAGTGAGCATCATTTCAAGTCAATCCTGATCTCTCTCATCAAAGAGACCAATATAGCTCTTCAAGCCTTCACGGATACCAACACCAAAAATCTGCTACAAGCTCATCTCAACTCCCTTCAATTACATCAAATATCAAATCTCAAACAGACTCGGGAGGTAGATGCACTCAAAGCCTCCATAGCTGATATCAAGAGGGATGTATCTGACAGACTGGAGTCTAAGCTTCCTGAAGCTACAATGAGAGATCTACATCAAAGACTCAGGAAGGAGTCTGAAACAAACTCCAAAATTGATATTATTAATAGAAGGGTGATTAACCTAGAGAGTGAGATCACTAAAATCAGAATTAATCAAGCTCATCAAACTATACTTCTTCAACAGCTGGTGGCTGAACATACCAAACCTAAAACTTCCCAACTTGATGCTAACAAAAAGGGGGAGAAAGGCTCATTTACCTCAGTTAGTCAAGGTGTTGCAAGTGAGGGGGAGACAGTGCTGAAGATAAATGCCAGCAAGGTAATTGTTCCATAAATCACCTTCACTAAGTCGCCAGTGATGGAAAGTATAGATTTGATCAATATCAGGCAGCTGAACTGATAAAAAGTGGGAGGAATTTGACAAGAAGATTGAGCAGAAATTTGGTCAAATAGAGAAACCAGACAAGATCTTTCATCACTTATCTCAAGTCAAGCAAATCTCAGTGAATGAAATGAGTCTGGGTAATATGAAAAAGGGCCAACCTTCATGTATAAAGTCTCCAAAAGCCAACTTGGTTTTGATGCCCGAACAAAATTATCCAAAGTCATCTGACAAGAACCCCTTGGATCTTATGTTTGAGACTCCAAGGCCAGATGAAAAGAAGCTGTTGGCAAGGTCCATTGCATTCTTCAAGGATCCAACTGACTTTGTACTAAAGAGAAGAATTGCTAAGATCTATAGGAATGGGAAAGAAATCTGTGTGGTGGCTGGACACCCTCAGTTTGGAGAAGCTAAGAAGGAAGAAAAGGAGAGAATTAAACAAGAAAAGAAGCAAGCTGCTTTAGATGCTAAGAAGCTCAAACAGAAGAAAAAGCAAGCTGCTATAGTAGCCAAGCTCTAAGCTGTGAAGACTGCAACTGAGATTTCTAAGACGCAACCTGTAATAGCTGAAGCTTAGGATCAGAAAATGCATAAGGAACCTCAACAGACAAAGAAGCCAAGATACAAAGTCAGGGTCAAAAGAAGATTGGACTTCAATGATGATGATATGGAAGATTACATTCCCAACCAGTCTACATCTGCAACTCAAACATCCAAGCCCTCAGTGGTGCAGGAGGAATTTAAGGTGGATCGTACAAGGAATTATCATGGTGAGCCAATAGTTCCCAAAGATGAGCCAGTAGAATGGGATAGCTTGCCTCTTTCTGAGCTCAATTTACCAATCTTAACAAGCTAAAGAGGACAAAGACAAGAGAAATCAAGAAGGTCAAGCCTGTGAGACTCAAAACCAAAACCTTAACAAAAACTCAACCAATTGTCAACAAGGGAGATCTTTTATATATCAGTGACATCAAGGAATTTTCAGATATAAACCTCTACATGGATGAGATAGAAGAAGTAAGAGCAATTGATGCTCACAAAAATCTCCCTGAAAGACCGGTGTTCAAATACAAGGGTGGGTAAGAGATCATATGGCCCCTTCATAAGATTCTTCAAGAGAGTTGTTCTATTTTGATAAAGATCTTCTCATCTTTCAAGAAAAGTTTTGGATTTAATGTGACTACCAAGAAAATGGTTCTAAAGAAGATAGAAGAACTAAGGAGCAGCAGAAAAGCCTCAGATGCACTCCCAAGGACTCTATCAATTACATTCACAGGAAATAGAATGCACTTGAGGCCTTGCTGGCTGATGGAATTCATGGATGAAAAAGGTGTTAAGAGATTCTTCAGACTGGATGACCAATTGAGCATCTCAAGCAATGAGACTCTATTGGAAATGCAAGAAAAGATGGATCTATCAAATGCTAAAGAACTTGAATTTCATAGACAACTTCAAAATCAAATAGAAGAAAACAACAGGAAGCTTGGGAAGAAATCAAGACAATCAAGGAGATAGATCACATCTGCTCATACTAGAGGAGCACCTTGAAAATGATTGTGAGAACTCTTTGTACACTTTACTTTGTTCAATTTTCAAATAAACTGTAGCACTTACTAGTTTTATCTACCATAATTCAATCAATACATTTAGGGTGTTTTGTTATCATCAATTTTCTCTAAATTTATGGCTACAATTCCAGTAGACATAAATTGGGGGATATTGTTAGGAATATGTTGTGAACTTGATGATAAGTTGAACCAAACACCTTAGTAGATTTAAATTAGTGTTTTTGTAGCTCTCGACTGATGTTCTATAATAGTCCCAACGGATGAACTTTATAGTCCTGACGAATGACCACTGAACATCCATCGAGAGTGTAGCTTATGTTATAATAAGTCTTGTAGCACATGTCTACAAACAGCAATGTATTAGTCGAGTAGATGTTGTAGGATTCTTTAAGTCATGTTGACTACTAGATTGATATGCAGAATAGGGTGGCTAAATATAAATATAAGACGTCTTGTAATTCTGTATAAGTGAAATAGAGTCAAGTGGCAGAAAGGCTCCCGACGGATGATCTACAAAGGCTCCCGACAGATAATCAACAAGGAATCCGACGGATGACCATCATAGTCTCGACGGATGATACTATTTCCATGCAATTATGAAGATATTCAAAGATGATGGATAGTGTAATGAAGTAGCATGAAATTAGACTAGAAACAATTTTTATTTTACTTGTTTGTCTTTTTATCATGTAACTTGGTAGTATATAAATCAAGTGTAGCGAGTAGGACAAACAATAAAGTTACTAAGCATTATTTTTAGGAAGATAGAAAAGGTTGTATCTATTAAGCATCTCTTTGTAATTCTACAAGTTCACTTGTAAGCAGCTGTGTGATATTCAAGCATCACAGAGTTCTCATCTTAAAGCCTTGTGTTTTACTTCTTTGTGTTTGATTTTCTTATCTTTATCATTCCGCAACATAGAAAAATCTGCACAGTTATATTATTAAGTAAGGACAATTTTAAAATCAGAAAAAGAAACCAGAATTACATTCAACCCCCCCCTTCTGTAATTCTTGTTGTATTGTTTGGGAATAACAATATATAAGTTTTGTAAAACTGCTAACACCAACTAGTATTAAAGTACAAGAGTGGACTGGACAACTTAGCTAAAATATCTCTGATTCTTTGGACTTTTTTTATATATAAGTACTATTAAACCCCTCCCCCATACCTAAATCATGCATTGTCCTCAATGTATGCAAATAAGAGAAAAATGAAAAAGTAAAAAGATGAGAATACCTGATAAGGATGTGGCGGAGAAACAAAATTACCTATAACACACACACACAGACTCACACACACATAATTACTCCCCCATGCCTACACTTCACTATGGGAGACACATAAAAAATATTTATTAACCAATACCAGATCCAGGAAAACTTTCTTCACAACACAATCAACACACATGTGAGACTCACCCATAAGAACAATATTATCAACTAGAGAGATAAAATCATGCATCAAAATAAAACTCATAGCACTAACATAAACCATAGACCAATTAGACACTTCTGAATGTTGTTTAAGCAGATTAATGACTTGAAATTTGTAGTTATGAACTTCGCTACTAGAAATAACAACATGATGAGTTTTATTATTAACTACCAAGGATTGTTCAAGTCTGGAAAATGAAAGAATGTGATCGATTATGGGTGGATCACCAACAGAAGTCTTAACAACGGTCTTAGGATCAAAACAACTATCCTCAAGTTGGGTTTCATGCTCAAAATAAATGGCATTCAATTCCTCAAACATCTCATCACAAGTGAAATTCCTATATAAGTCATAAAATCCTCTATTACTCTCATACTCACGTGAAAAATCTTCCTCAAGAAGAGACTCAATTTCATTATCCTCAAGATCCGACCAAGATACAACTTCATCTATCAAGTTAACTCCTACAGGTTGTTCAAAAAGCTCATTAGGTTGATTTCCTACATTAAAGATATTCAGATTTATCGACATATTTCCAAATGTTAGTTTCATCAAACCATTTCTACAATTAATCAAAGCATTATAGGTGGCAAGAAAAGGCCTTCCTAAAATGATGGGGATTTGATTTTTGAGATTTTTTACTTGTTCAGTTTCTAGAACAACGAATTCAACAGGAAAGACAAAATCACCAATCTTAATCAACACATCTTCAACTATACCCTTAGGAGTTTTAACAGAACGGTCAGCTAATTGAAGAGTGATACTAGTATTTTTTTTCAATTCACCTAAACTCAATGTTTGATAGATAGATAATGGAAGAAGATTCACACTAGCTCTTAGATCGAGTAAAGCTTTATCAATGAAGGTATTACCTCTGGCACAAGAAATGGTAGGACAACCAGGATCCTTTTTCACAGAGATTTATTCGACAAGATAGAACTAACATGAGAGGTTAGGAAATATTTTTTAGGAACATGAGTGGTTCTTTTATGAGTACACAAATATTTTAGACACTTAGTATAAGAGGGAACTTATTGAATTGCATCTAAAAGAGAAATTTTAATCTTGACTTGTTTAAAGACTTCCAAAATCTAATCTAAATAAGCAGATTGTTTGTTTGAGATAAGCCTTTGAGGAAGCGGATCTTTTGGCTTAAAGACTTTTTCACAAGACACGTCAGAGTGGGATTTTGAAGGTGGTTCTTTGGATGGTGATGACTTATTAGATATATTTTCCAAAGTTTTAGCATTTAGATTGGGAGATTGTTGAAGACTAGGATTCAAAAGTAGAGGATTTGGTTCATATATAAGATTATTGTCCTCGTGAATATTAACACCAGCATGATTGTTGAATTGATTACCAGACCTTAAAGAGATGAAAGAGTTCACATTCTCATAAGACTTTTGGTTTTGATGAAATTTAGTATTAATCTCGTGTTGACTAGGGAAACGATTTTTCTCTCTCCCGCTAATTGTGTTCGCCAATTGACTAACTTTTACCTCTAGATTAGATATGGCTTGTGTTTTTGAATTTAGAAACTGCCTATTTTGGGTCATAGCTTGCATGAAATATTGTTGAGATTTGAGTAATGCTTCCAAAATCTTTTCAATGGAATTCAATTTCTTATCAAATTCACTAAAACCAGGAGGATTCAAGGGGACTGAGTTAGGATAATGACCAAGATTTTGAGGAGGATATGGGTTGAGATTTTGAGTTAGGTATGGACCAGGATTGGGATTTTGAAAAGTAGGTTGAGAATTTTGAGTATATTGACTTGGTTCCATGAGGAATTCGGGTGATTCTTCCAACTAGGATTGTATGTAGGTGCATATGGATCATTTCTAACTCTAAGTTGAAACATGGCATTGACTTATTCAATTTCAGGGCACTTGTCTATCACATGATTAGGATAACTAGAGTTTGCACATATAAAAAATCAAGAAGACGCGTTGTTGGTTTCTAAGGCTTTTAGACGTTTAGTGAGAGTAGCTAACTTAGCTTAGGTTGCAATAGAATTACCAACTACGAGCCCTTAGATCTTTATGGTTCCGAATTAGGTTCCCCTAATTTACTCCCACGACATTGTTTTTCAAATAAATCCTGAAATTATTGTCAATCTTCTTCCTCATTTTTATCCATAAATTTACCTTAATGCATAGATTCTAACAAAGCAGTGGTTTGACTGTCTAAGGCTTCATAAAGAATTTTACAAAGTCACCATTTTTCTATGCCATGTTGAGGACACTTAGATAAAAGCTTCATAAAGACTCATTTTAATTTTGTTGAATTGGTTGATTTCATTCCTATGTCTGTTTGCCTTATGGTTTGGAAAATATTTTTTAAGAAAGATAGAAACAAATCCCTTCCACGTGGAAATAGAATTAACAAGTAGACTATACAACAATTGTTTAGCCTCTTCTTTTAAAGCAAAGTTAATAAGTCGGAGCCTAATGGAGTTTTCACTAAGTTGTTGGAGTTTTTGTAAAGCACACACTTCCTCATATTCTCGAATGAAAAGATATGGATCATCTCCCTCTACCCCAGCAAACCTAGGTAACATGCTAATATTGTGATGTTTAATTTCAAAATTGCCAATGATTACTTAAGGTTGGATTATGCACGAGGGTTCAGCGGAATACGTGGGGTAACAACGGACTTTAAGTGAGACAGGCATGATTACAAGTGTAATTTCTACTTCTTTTGATTCAATTTTATTGGGTGAAAAGAACTTGATTGGCCTTACTACTTTAGGAGATGAAAGGTTAGAGTGTCCTATTAATCTAGATGAATGGTCTCGATCCCAATTACTTTGCATAGAGCTGGCGATTCGTTCATTGCGTGTACTTTCGTGTCGTGTACTTTCGTGTCTCGTGTCATGAATGCCTAACCCAAACCAACCGTTAAGGATTCGTTTTGTTTCATGTTCGTGTACCTTCATTTCATGTACGTTTCGTGTTGTGTTTCATGTAATTTAAATTTTTAATAAAAATGAATATTTTATATGTAAATATTAAATTTTTTCTATTCGAGTCTTAGTCAATAAGTCATAAAAACTCAAGTGTAGTCAAGTCTTTTAAAATTTAAATTTAAATCTATTTTTTGTAAAAATTATATGTAAAATATTATTATACGATACAAATATTCATATAATTTTGATAAATTTATGTATATATTTATTTATTTCGTGTACTTTTGTTTTGTGTCGTGTACCTGAGGGTAAAACCAAAACCGACATTAAATCCATCTGTGTACTTTCGTGTTCGTGTACCAAAAATATCAACCCAACCCTATTATTTTCGTGTAATTTCTGTGTCATGTTATCGTGTCATGTTCGAAATTGCCGGCTCTGTCTTTGCATATAAAACAAGTAAATACGTAGCAGACAAGAGCTATAAGTAAACACCCAAGAAAAATTGGAAAATCAAAAAGAAAAATCTTAGATCTATGGGTAATCCTAAAAAAATCTAGACAACTCCTAACTTTTGGACCACCAAAAAGTCTATAAATCTAGATTTATTCAAACCGATTGTCCAGGTAAGCGGGGGCACTTCCTTATAAACAAGGCACTGAATTAGAATACTGCTAGCTTAGGCACCAATCCAAATTGGCCAGGTAAGTGATACACTTGCCTTGTCACCAAAAGTTCGAATAATTCCAAATTTACTTTCCCTTTTAGGTACCTTCCTAATTGAACTCGAAATCCTAGGGGCCAACGTTTACTTAATTTTATTAAGGTAGGTGAATGCAAGATGAAGGAATTAATGATTTGTAGGCCAAGAAAAGGGTGGTGGAATCCCTCACCTTATCTTGAAATTGGGTGGCGCCCTTAAGATTGATTAGATGATGCAACACACAAAGAATGAGTTAATAAATACTTATGGATGCACTATACTATGTGTATTATTCTAAATTGTACGTACCTCTTTCCTCCAGCAATCACCACAATTGTATAAGATGAAAAGCAGTAAATACAAAAAGAAAATCTAGATGATGTGATCCTATATGAAAGAATGAATGATGCAACAAATTGGTTTTTAACAATTAATTAACTATTTATTTTTGGGTTTTTTCTAATATTTAATTTTTTTTGTATTTTTCAATAATAGAAATGGGAGAAAAAAATAGAGAGAGGTGATACGGAATACCGAAAAATGCTTTCAAAAATTCCAAAAGAGACGGCGAAGCCTTCTAACGATCTTCTTGTCCAAGCTTTACTTGGCTTCACGATTCCCTAAAAAATAAAGAGAGAACAAGAAACTAGTCCGAAGAATTAAATATCAAGGAGTGAAAATTACCAATAGTCCCCCGTAGCGGCGCCAAAAACTTGATATGTCAAATAATAAGAACTGCAAGCGCACAGTATTTAGTTGTAACAATTACAGGTCGATCCACAGAGACTATGAATTTTCAAAACCCTAACAATTTAAATCAGGCGAACTAAAAAAATATATTTGAGATGAGATTTATTTAACCTAATTAGCAAATATCAAATAATATGGAAAACCTAGAAATCTGAATCTGTTAATCAATCACAATTAATATCAACTCCCCCTAAAATCAATTCTCTTTTCTTCACAAAAATAATGTATATCAATTAACGAGACAAACATATACTATGAAACTTTTTATCTAACAATAACCCATCAAAACTTCATGAAGCAAGCATAGGCTATGAAAAAAATCCGGTAATAATAATATATCAAAATTACTTTGTCAATTGAACAATTAAGCACCAAGAAAAATCATGAGAATCAAATAATAGGAATGAGAAGATATCAAAACAATTAAATTAACTTCATCTTCATTCTAGGGAAGGAGATTTAGCTAGACATGATAAAAAGATGAACAAAACAAATAACTAATAAAATTCTTACTCTAGATTGGTGTTCTAGATGTTAGGTGTTGGATGTCTAAAATACAAGAGGGAAGACCCATATATATAAGGAAAATATGAGGGCTTGGGTCTTGGAATTATCAAATCCTTCTTAGGATATATTTCCTTTTTTCTACTTCTTTTCCAAAAAGTATTCGAATTTCTTTAGCTTCAAGTATTCTCCACCTCCTTGCCTTTTCACCTTTTCTTGCTCAAATTCTGATTTTATTTATTTTCCTACAAAATAAGGTAAAACAATTTATTTATTAATAAATTACGAAAACAGACATAAAATAGGTATGAATAATATGCATATGGACCTATCACGCGCTTCATTCTTTCTAGCCCATCAGCGTCAAATAGTACCGCTCTTTCATATTCAGCATCCAATTTTACAATCAGTCGTACCCTTGACATTCTTCATAATATTTAAAATAATCATGACTACATGGAAGAGAGAGGAAGAGAAAATGATAACATATCCAATATAACCTAACGTTATTTTTTAGCGCATGATTTTCCAAACCCAAGTATGGTTGGTGTCCTTTGCGATGACATATTTGTTCAAGATAATCAAAGTGCGGGTCTGTTTTGAATAGTTTAAGGATTTTGGAAGCCTTTAAACTTCTGGACAGAGGCTGCATTGGCTACTGGTGGTTGCTGGAGGCTGCTTGCGATGGCTTCTAGGAGTTTTTTTAGGATGATATTTGATAAAAGGTTTAGGTGAAGGAATGATGTCTATTGATACTAGTTGATGTCAGACATGGGTAATGAAGGGGTAAAATAAGGGGGATATAGGTTTATCTCTGCAGAGAATCAGCAAAAATACACAAATCCGCAGATTTAATTTATAATAATTCAACCCAATTCTGATATAAGAGGTTATAAAGTTTATGTAGATAATCAATTACTTGGGAGGCAAGTAATTTACTAAATCAGATCCTTATTTATTCACTAATTGAAATCCTTCTATTATTCTAATAGAATAATCTAGAATCTTCTTAATAAATATACTTAATATAAATAAAATACCTAGTCAACTATAATTACTTTTAAATCTAGTTAATATTGTAAAATATATATGAATCAATTCAGTTTTTCCTTGTTTCACATCACACAATATTTATGGAAAAAAGTGCTTCGCGGTTATGAAGAGAAGTGCTTCATGTTTATGGTGAGAAGTGCATCATGCTTGTGGAGAGAAGTGATCCACGATTATGGAGAGAAGTGCTTCATGTTTGTGGAGAGAAGTATTCCACCTCATTTGGTTGATGATGGGAAGTACATCATCATTTTTAAATTTTTTAATAAGTTTTACAATTTTGAATCAAAGAGTGCTGGTATTATGATTCAAAATTGTAACCGAAGTATTAAATAGTTTATGTGTTTTTAATGTTTCTTGATTGTCAAAGATTTGTAATTGATTAGGCTTGATGTGTGGCACTGATCAAGCAAATTTGTCTTGTAATAGCTCTATATATTTGAGCATTAGAATGAATAAAAGTATAAGCTTCCACCAAAATAATATATCTATCTCACTCTTGTATAAAAATTAACAACATGAAGTTAAAAGACTTCATGTGAAATACATAACCAGTTTCTCTAGTCAATCTCGATATTATGGAAAACAATTAACCGATTATATTGATATAGAAAAATTGGTAGCATGGTTATATGTGGAGAAACAAAACAGAAAGGAAATTATTTTATACTATTACTGGGAAATCATCACATATGTTTCCTATTACGATCTTTATTTGCTTATGTGAGTATTTGACTTGAATTGTTTAGTGTAGCAACAACTAAAGTTCATGTCCTCCTTGATAATTTAGTCACATATATTGAGTTTTTTTATGGAAGGTGATAGCTTAATATCTAAAAGTATGAAAGATTCCATAATTTCTTTAATCAAAATTTTCTTATTAGCCATCTTCTCAAGGCCTCATTCTTTTTCTTGTTATTATCTGTCAGGAATCCTTCGATCATATACACCAATAAAGTTGTTAGTTGTGACAACCCTTACATACTAGCACTCTATAAGGACTATAATTTTATTCTAGGCCTTACTCGGTTACAAGCACTAATGTGAAATATTTCAAACCGAACAATTGGTGAGTGCCAAAAATGAGAAGCCCATTTAAACTTGTCTCTATAGACCTCTTTACCATCATGTTTATGTAATTCTATTTCAATTACTATCAAGAACAGTAATGACATATCAAATTGCTCCATAAACCAGTTAAAATTAAGATGCTGATGACCATTATCCATCATCATGTTCATCTTTGCCGCATAAACAAATCAACATTGTAATTGTGGATATCTCATCATGAGTAAAATACTCTCCAACAGGGTATATGGCTCCTAATCAAATTTAAAACCTATACAGAATATATAAATATCAAAAACACTTCAGACATTAAGGACATGTGACAAATTTATTTTGACATAGGAAAAATAGTTACATGGTTATATAATGATTCACCCATCTTGCTAACAATAATCTAGATGATAGTTATGAGCAAATTGAAATTAATTTTTTAAAAGTTGTATATATATAATGACTTGGTACAGTTTTATTTATAGTTTTTACTAACTTATCAAGCGAGTGTGAATCCCTAAAGCATCTATAAAGTTAGTATGCCGCAACAAGTTGTCTTCTCAATTTGGTTAGCGTATTTGTACAATATTGTTGTACTACCAACATATTTATTAATGACACGCTACTTTTTGAATGAAATAAGTGAATATAGCATCGCATATCATGTGGGCATGTAAGGCACAAAGCATAGTTGGTATTTTGATTTAGTGAGCTTGATTCCAATTATTTTGGGGTTTCACCTTATAATAAAGTTATTAAAAATATTAAAATATCTAAATTAAATGTATTAAGTATATCCCTCTTAGAGAGGGGTCGGAGGATGATAAGATCTATGTGTAATATGCCGCTATTTCAAAAAATAGGGTGGCTGATTTCGTGAAGATCCCTACTTAGTACAGGACAATATACATGTATGCATGTGCGATATCTGAGCCCATTGGTTTATTCACATGGTACTTACCCATATAACGATCAATGAAAATCTTCTTCACAAATATGAACCGACCGATTGACGAGAATATTGATACATTTAAAATGTAACCAAGTATAACATCATATATATACATGAAACAAATTGGAAATAACACAATACCTGTGACGATCGTCGATGATCGTCCTTATCAAAGTAGATATGATGAAAATAGTTGAACCCTCAAACCAAATTCTCATATAATTCTGACCCGTGGATTTTAAGAAGTGATCTCATTCTCTTGGAAATTAATGATGAACTATTATTTTGATTGTTATAGTCGTTTTCGATTAAGTTCAGTTTAGAACACCAAGTCTTCAATCGTTGTTTCTTGTGGATATTTTTGTTTTGGGATAATTTGACACTACACCATAAACAACCTACGATAACCAAGAAAAATGTTCCAGTAGGACGGCTTAAATGTTACCCCGGGCCATTTTTTAGCTAAGGTAACATAAAATATATGTTAGTTAAGTGGATGATACCTTAGGGTACTTAAGATAACTTAATTTTCCCCTAGTGCAACATGACATGTTATGGTACCTTAGAGTCATATTGTAACATATATAGGACTACTGAAATATATATATGTTACCTTAGAGTGTTTCATTTTTCTAAAAGAGTGGGGCCCACATGTGGACCCGATAGGACTGAGGTGTCTTGATGACGTGGCACATGGGTCCTGTAGTGGGCACCACTAGCTGACGTGGCAGTTGACCTATCAGCTGACGTGATATGCTGACATGGCAAGTGGGGGGTGGCAATATTTATTGTACAATATATAGAACCTAGTGTAATACTTTGAAAAACTGTAGTAACATTTATAAGTAGCCTACTAAATTTTTTTTAACATGTTAAGGTAACAGTTTAGGAGGCTATTGTAACACTTCAGCAGAAAAAAGTTAAAATACTCATACTGAAAACTGGAGAATCCCAATAATACAATTTCATTAATGCAACATATTGCATCCAACCCAAACATTAAACATCCAAATATATAACCATCCAAATATCCAAACATCCATACCAACTAAAACTACTTAAATAAACCATAATAACTCAAAACTACGACAACCACAATGTTTTAACTTAAACTAGTTTGCGATTACTTAGTAGTGGCATTAGAAGTTTATGAAATTAAAAAAACAATCATACTAGAAGCTACTGCCTCCAGTCAAAGGTGTGCCATCCTCATTTTCACTTGCGACAGTTGCACACAACTCTAGGATATCAATTCTGATGTCCGGTTTGGCTTCTCCAAGTTTTTTAAGAGCAAATGCCAAATTCTGTTGCACCTCATGTCTTGAATTTCTTAACTTTTTCCTGGAATTCAGACTCGACTTTCTTAACTTTCTCCTCCAACTCAGCAGCATGTCCTTCCTTTATCTTTATGGTCAGCTCTTTCACATATGCATTTGTTGGTGCATTAGAGATATACATTCATGTCTTAATGCATCACCCTTTAAGCCAATTAGGACAATGTTTTGCACCGAGTTCATCAGAACAGCATCTCTGCTGCCGATTTTTTTGCTAATATTCTCCTAAAAAATGATGCATATAAGAAGTCAACCGTTAATTGATTAAACGTAAAATATTTAACATTCCGTCAATGAATATGAAATTAATTAATTACAATTTTTTCTTATTTAGTTCAGGATTGGTCTTGTACTCGCGTCCTTCAATTCGCCCTCGAGTTTCAATAAAAATCTATGCATCACATGGTTCACATTCAGCTGCCACCTTTTTCTAGTAAAAAAAGAAGGAACTAGACAAAAAAAATCAAACTTTAGACATATACATTGAACAATTGAAATCAAACTCAACAATCAAGTAAAAAAAATCACATTTAATAATGTCATACCATCTTATTCCGATGTTGTGTAAAACTTTTTGGACCAAAAGTGTGAGTATCAATATATGATTTACAACTTTCTGCATTTTTCTTTGCACTATCCTAGAAAAATTATTGAAAAGATAATTTTTTTATGATTCCGAACAGCCTAAATGAGTAAATTCATAATTATATCCGTACACTCTCATCATTCCAATATTTCAAAAGCATTTTGAAAGTCTGGAAAGGAATGTCATCTGGCCTATTTGCCAACCTCATTTCATCATTTTCATACGCTGTAAAATGACCCGCCTTTGTTAGACTATTGTACGCCTTCCAAGATGAATGAATTATCTCGATCGCTCAATTTTCCAACTCATCAGGAATTATATAGTGGTCTTTGCAAAGATCAATAAAAAATGATAAATAAAACACTCATACTTAATCAGTTTTAAACAAATTATCGTAATCTCTCTTTTTGAAAATAATTAGAATTAGGAGAATCCGGAATAGAGTACGTAAATTCATGTACAGTATATAGTTAGTAAATATTTGGTGAAGCTTAAACTTTTAAAAATTTGAATTTGTTATTTGACGAGAAACAAGGCAATATATGGTGTTTTAGTTTTAATGTAAACAACCTAAACTTGCACAACTAAACTATTGGCTTGTCTGATCAAACTTTGGCGCTTTGATTTTATCAAGAAGAGTTTACCCATAACTCTATCTGATTCAAATAAAGTAGATCCTTATAATTTAGCATATTCTAATTACTGGTTTAAAAATAAAGAGAGTACGAAACAGTTAGAAGCCAAATTTAAACATATATCTTGTGTAAAAAAATATGAAAATAATTGAAAGTCAAAAACTTGTTATTGATATATTATCAGTTTTCTTATTAATTCTCTATGACAATATTTAAATTTTCTTTCAATTACTCATTGACGGATGAGTCAATTTCCTTTAAATTACTGAATTTAATTAAATGTCCCTAACTAAAACTGCTCTAAATTATGAAATATAAATTCCACAAAAAATACCTTGACATAGTTCCACATAGTCATCCTCAAATATTTTGGAACATGACGCCAAGTAACATAAGTTAGCGGCACACATCATTTAACAAGTGTTCCAAGGAAAGAACTTAATTCTGACAATACATTGTCATTTTCTGCAATGGGTTGGAGATCTTCATTCATCCCGATGACTACTCTCTTGTCAAAGCTTCTCGTAAGAACTTTGTTCATGATGGTTTTTACTCTCAAACTCTGAGGAACCGGAACTGCAAGTTTTTGTGAATTTTAAAATTTTTTACTTAGAAATAATAAAATGGCAAATAAAATAATCAGCAAATAGTAGCCTTATCACAATTCTTACCAAAATTCTAGAAAATTTCAAGTAAAAAAATAGTTAAGAACATGGAAAAACGATCAGGCAGGCATGTCAAAAATTAAAACTTAAAATCAAGAAAATATAAGGAAAATATCAGGAAGACATGTCAAAAATTAAAACTTAAAATCAATAAAAAATAAGGGAAATATCAGGCAGGCATGGCAAAAAATTAAAATTAAAAATCAAGAAACTATTAGGAAAATGTAAACTTAACCTTTCATATCTCCTTCCACATTGTATTCCTCAATATCAGGAAAGATATTTTCCTCGACAACCATCTTACTTGCACTTGCTGCTTTTTCTTGTTCAGCTTTTTCCTTTTCGTATTTTTCTTTTTAGCATTTCCGCATTGTTAGATATATTTGATAATGTCATGTCTAATATGATTCGTGTTTAGTTTTCGGATCTTACTTAATAGGACAAATCAGTACTTAACTGGAAATCAGTATAAGTACTGATTTCCAGTTAAATATTGATTTGTCCTGTTAAGTAAGATCTGAAAACTAAACACAAATCATATTATTCATGACATTATCAAATATATCTAACAATCTCCCCTAACTTGTAAATTAGCATAATATACAAGTTTAACATATATTTGATGATGTCAAAAACATTAAGTACAAATGCATGAAAATTTGACTAGATAACTACAACTTACAGTTCTTGTAGCTTTACCATCCTCAAGGTCTGATAACAGCTTCAGTCTGTATACACATCAAAATTTAAGCAGTTGTAGATCTTTGACTTGGCTTCAATTACTGAACTCTTTGATATCAGGAGTTGTTCTGAGATAGTTCTTTAACAAACATCTCTCAGCATATTCCAGTTCATTAACCATCCACCTTTTAGCATTCTTCAATTCAACTGTATCTTCACCAATTTGAAAGATAGCAGCCCTGAGATCATTTATTCTAGCTTTCCTTATGTCCTGATCTAGTCTGATTAAATATGCCTTGTCAGACTCAAGATTGAATTCCACAACCTTATAACCCAGAAAAGTAGTTATAATCTTGGCAGAGTTAGGCTTCATCTCGACAATATCACCTTTGTGATCTCTGTACTTGGGACAGTATGTGCTGTCAGACTTTACAGAGTAAAGCTTCTTCTATCTTTGAATTTGAGTCTTCAAATAATTTGCAGCACCATCTATTAATCTGTTCTTCACTTGAAGTAAGAATAGAACATGTTCCAGTTCCTCAAAATACTTCAGTGGTATAGCATTCTGCCTAATATGGTATACCCTTCCATCTGTCATAAAATATAACAAGATGTGTTCTTTTAAAAATGTATGGTAAACCATCTGTACAGATTCAAGCTAATTCAATCTTTCAGGAGTTGCTCCAACACCTGGTTCACTTAAAGAAGTTGGATCATTGGTTGTGTTATGTATTATTCTTTCATCAGCACTACCCAATCCAGATTTATCTTTGGCTTCTTTTCCTGTAACAACTCTTGCTTCAAAACCACTTGTTGCAGTCTTCAAAGATTGAGTCTGTTTAGCTTTGGTGAATCCTGGTAGGAGTAACTTTGAAGGTTAAACATGAGCAATGTCAGAGGTTTCCTTTCCTTATCTTCTGATATCAAGCCAACTTGAGCTATGTTAAAGGTTGCTTGCTTCACTGTTATATCAGAACTTACTATATCTTAACTCTGAACAATATGAGCCATGTCAGAGGTTGTTTGAGAGATCTTCCTTTTTATCAGAGTAAGACTAGCATCTTCATCAGATATGTCAGGATTTGTCCTTTCTTTTATCACAATGTCTTTAGCCTTAGGAAGTTTCTTTTCAACAACAGAAGCTTCAGTTTTGGAGTTGACTTTTTCTAACTTAAATCTAGCTTCTTCTTCCTTTAGACTCTCAAAGTCCATTCCTGGATTTTCTTTCAGAAATAACTGTCTTGAAATTTCCTCATCAAGTCTCAGATGTTTATCAGAACTTATCCTTTTACCAATGTCAGAACTTATTCTTCTCCCAGTATCAGGATGTTTATCAGAACTTATCCATTTACCAGTATCAGAACTTATTCTTCTCCCAGTATCAGAACTTGTTCTTTGACTTGTAGTTCCGGCTTTTCTTGATGAAAAACCTTTACCTTGAGCATGACCTCCACCCATTCCAGAGTTTCCCTGGTTATCTTTTTCATCATCCTTTCCCTTCAGTGTCTTAACAGTTTTGTATTTGGACTTAATTACTTTCTCCCCCTTTTTGGCATCAGCAGGTAAAAGAAGAGAGAGAAGCAATTCCACTGAGAATTGAATCTCATTGAGTTGATTTTGATGAGAAGCTTGATTCTTCAAAATTTCATCAATCTGAGCCTGTTGCTTCTCCTGAGTTTTCTCAATGTATTCAATTCTGTCAAAGGTAGGTTTGAAAAACCTTTTCTTGTCCAGCTTGACAAGCATATCTTGCTGATTTATGGATTCTTAAATCTTGTCTAACTTGGCCTGAGTTACAAATTGTTGACCTTGAAGGTGCCTTGTACTTAGTGCAGTAACTCTGAGCTGTGTCTTGAAATCATCATTGAGTAACATCTCATCAACTTTGGTCAAGTGATCAGCAAGTATGGTTGAAGAAGTAATAAAATCAACTTTGTTCCATTCCTTAGTCCACTCCCTTCCTCTAGGAGTTTCACTCCAAGGTACTGGTGCCTCTTCTCTAACAAACTTCTTGATTAATTCAGCTTTGTTTGGAGTTTGTTGAGGTGCATGTCCTGATGGACCAGCTGCATCAGCATCTACATTGGCAGCAGCTGCACCAGTAAATTCAGCATTTGCAGCATCAGAACTTATAAAATCAGCATCATCAGCATCCTCTGATAAAAGAATAGTATGAGAGGCTATTGAGGCTTCAACATCATCCTCTAAGTGCTGATCTCCAACTAAGTTCTGATCAACAGCCAAACCTTGATGCCCACCTAAAATCTGATTGTCATCATCCAGATTCAGAATTGGTGTAGTAAGAATATCTTCATTAAAATCAGCATCTAGAATTGGTGTTGTTGGTGGAGTGATTTGAGTTGGTGGAGCTTCTAAGTACAAAACCTCAGGCACAATCAAGTTATGAATATCAATCTCAGCACTTATGCCTGGGTCATCAGCATGTACTTGTTCAATTATAGGTGACACAGGAGGAGTAGGTACTCTGTCTTTAGTAGTTTCTGGTTGTGCTGAAGGAAGTAATTCAATAACAATTGTTTTTTTTGGGATCAGAGATTCCTAACCCCCTTCCTTAGCTGCTTCCTCATCTTCTGATACTGACTCAACTGTGTCCCTGTGAGCTCTTTGCTTTTTCTGTTTCTTCAAGGGTGGAGACACTGTAGGCTTTATCATCAGGATTTAGCTTTCTAAGCCTTTTGAGAGGCCTAGAACTCCCAGTTACAGTGTCTTTCTGAGAAGAAATCTTCTCAACTTCTACTCCAACAGGTTCAAACATGGGAACCTGTTCCTCAGTGTCTAACTTATCTCTCAGAACAAGTTTCCTTCTCTTCTGTTGAGTCTAAGGTACTGTCTTAGTCCTCTTGGGTTTGGAAGATGAAGGCTTCACAGGATGTGCTGAAGGTTGAGATTGAGATGACTGTGATGGTTTGAAATATGTCCTGATTGAGGGTTGAGTAGGTTGAGGTTGAGAAGTTTGAGGTGTTTGTGTAGATGTGGTATGTTCTAATGGCTGTTGTGGTGGCCGGAATGTGGGTTGAACATCAGGGTAAACAGATGTGTAGGTTTGATGATCAGCATTTACCAGTATCTGTTTCACTAACTGAGGTATTTGTAAGGGTCTAACCACTCGTTTCTTAATATCAGCATTTAGCAAATCATTAAAAGCCCTTTTTGCAAGCTTAAAGAGTGGAATTAAATCAGTGGTAGGTTGGGGTTCATCAGCACAACAAAAATTATATATAAGCTGACAGAATCTAGCAAAGTATACTACATTCCTATCCTCTGTCATCCTATCCCCTATGAAACCTAGCACAGCACTTGCAAAATCAAAGTGAGTTTGATGAATAAGAGCATACCCGATTTGCTGACTCATGATTGGAATAGCATCAAAATTGGAGCATTTATTGGCGAATGCCTTAGTGATGCAATCAAAGAAAAAGCTCCATTCTTTCCTGATATTTGCTCTTTTCAGTTGCCCAAGCTTTCCCAGACTTTTCTCATAACCCAAACTGGCCATAAGTTGCTGTAGAACAGGGTCCTCCACTATTGAGAATGTACAACCTTCTGGTAAGTGGAGAGCTTTGCGAACTGCCCTAGGAGTAACTACATGTTCAACATCATTTACTTCAAATACGATGCTTGGAGTACTAGTAGCACCACCATCATCAAAAATCCAAGTACGCCAAAACGTCAGTACTTGTTGGCTTGAAATGGCTTGAGGTTGGGTCAAAGCATACCCAATCTCACTATTTGCTAAGAAATCTTGCACAAAGTGCAAATCTGATGGAGCTTCAGCCTTGTTCAAGATTGCAGCATAGTTATTTGGTACAAACTTGGCTCCATCAACAATTAAATCCCTGGGCGCCATCAGAAATTAGTGAGAAACTTGTTTTCCTGAAAGGTGTTTGTTGAAATGTCTGTAGAGTGAACCGTCAGAAAATGTGAGAGAATAAGAAAAGAGAGAGAGTGAAATAGAATAAAAATATGAATAAATGATTTGAAAATCTTTTATCTCTTTTACTTAGACAACCCACGTTATAGCAGTTAATGAGGAGTGGAACAGACCTTTACACCTGTCAAACATGCAGCAGTTAAGGCAAAAGTTAATGGGCACGGTAAATAAGCAATTATGACTTTGCATGTTCAGTTTTTTTAAAAAAACTGCTCCCACTAAACAAATAATTATTACTGCTTTATCTCACATAAACCAATATTCAAAAAATATGTGACCGTTAAGGTAATGACCAAAAATGAACAAGTAAATAAATACTGCCACATCAGCATCAGAACTTGATTATTATCATAATTTAAAAGTTGTCAGAATATGGCTTCCTAACTCGAAAAGTGAATGTTTATTCCTGTAATTCTTCACACAAATACTGATATGGGTACATCAGAACTTATCATCAGAACTTCCATCAGAACTTGTCCTCAGAATTTGTGCAACTAACACTTAAACAGTTCATCCAAAATAACATTTATCACCACAATTATGTTCATCATTCATATGGAGTGTATGTGTGTGCATTAAGCTAAATATCAGACAAAGAGTAAAGTCTGATTTACTTCAGTACATCTTAGAAATAGGGCATAACTAAGAACTTTGCTTAAAATCTGTCATTTTTCTGAAGTCTACTATAGAATGAGTTCATGCATGAGTCCACCTCAACTGTTTTGTGCTCATTTTATGCATCTTTTGAAATTTCTTTTTACAGTGGCTTCTCAGTGTAAGTGAGTCACAACTGCTTATCAGAATTTATGCTATTATCAGAGTATTTCTCCAGTAATCATAGAGTGTGAAAAGTCACCAAGAAAATTTTATGTTGCTTTTCTAATACATATTACCTAATACCAGCAATGCACTTGGGTCTTCCCTTCCACATTTTTACTCTAGATCTCAAAGGAGTACCTGATTTTTATTTCTTTTCTTTTTCTTTTAATAAGTGAGGCTTATCAGCACTTAGTTCATTCACCAGATTTACTAACATCAGAACTTAACAAATAAGAAGCACTAGTCTAGTTTTGACTTAGTAATAAGATATACAAAGTAAACTTAACTAAGCTCAATATCAGAATTTGCTTGTGTTAAGAGATTTCCACATAAACAATTACTTCAGACATGGGATCTTTAGTATATTAAAGACTACTAGTTCAACATCTAGCACAATTATCCTCATTGGATTGAACAGTCACAGAAACATTCATATCACTATCAGAGTTTAGAAAATCACACCAGACAACAATCACCATTTAAGCAACAATTTAGGCATAGAATTCATAAAGATAGTAATATCTGTAAATACTGATCATAAAGTCTGATGTATCAGAACATAAAATAAGCAGATTTAGAAAAAGAACCTGAAACCAATCTTGTAAAGGTTGCTTCACATAGTGGTTTTGTGAAGATATCTGCTAGTTATTGATTTGTTGGAACAAAATGCAATTCCACTGTACCTTCATCTACATGTTCCCTTATGAAGTGGTACCTAATGCTGATGTGCTTTGTCATTGAGTGTTGAACTGTATTACCTGTCATAGCAATAGCACTTTGATTATCACAGTAAATAGGGATTTTAGAAAATTCTAACCCAAAATCCAGTAACTGATTCTTCATCCAAAGAATCTGTGCACAACAGCTGCCTGCAGCAATGTACTATGCTTCTGCAGTTGATGTGGAAATTGACTTCTGTTTCTTGCTAAACCAAGAAACTAATCTGCCTCCAAGAAATTGGCAGCTTCCACTTAAGTTTTTCCTGTCAATTTTGCATCCTGCAAAATCTGCATCTGAGTAACCTATTAACTTAAAGTCTGATTCTCTAAGATACCACAATCCCAGATCAGCTGTACCCTTAAGGTATTTGAAAATTCTTTTCACAGCTGTTAAGTGAGGATCTCTTGGATCTGCTTGAAATCTTGCACAAAAATAGGTAGCATACATGATATCATGTCTACTTGTAGTAGATAGAGTAGTGAGCCAATCATACCTCTGTAATCAGTAATATCTACTGATGTACCAGTATCCTTATCCAATTTTGTTGCAGTGGCCATAGGAGTGGATGCACTTGAACAATCTTGCCTTCCAAATTTCTTCAACAAATTTCTTGTGTACTTAGATTGACAAATAAAAGTTCCTTCTTCAATCTGTTTGACTTGAAGGCCCAGAAAATAGCTAAGTTCTCCCATTATACTCATTTGATATCTTGACTGCATTAGCTTGGCAAACCTTTTACAAAGTCTTTCATTTGTAGAACCAAAAATGATATCATCAACATATATCTGCACCAAAAGTAAGTCCTTTCCATGGTTGAGATAAAATAGTGTTTTGTCAATAGTCCCTCTGTTAAATCCACTTTCCAGAAGAAACTGAGCTAATGTCTCATACCATGCTCTTGGAGCTTGCCATAAAGTGCTTTGTCAAGTCTGTAAACATGATTAGGAAATTTTGAATCTACAAAACCTGGAGGTTGTTCAACATATACTTCTTCTTCCAATTCTCCATTAAGAAAAGCACTTTTTACATCCATTTGAAAGACTGTACACTTTTTATGAGCAGCATAAGCCAAAAATATCCTTATGGCTTCCAATCTAGCAACTGGTGCAAATATTTCATCATAATCAATTCCCTCATGTTGAGAATATCCTTTTGCAACCAGCCTTGCTTTATTCCTTGTAATTATGCCATCACTATCAGTTTTGTTTCTGAACACCCACTTTGTACCAACAACAGATCTGTTCTTTGGTCTTTGTACTAGGGTCCAGACTTTATTTCCATTCAAATTCATTTAACTGTTCCTGCATTGCTTGCACCCAATCAGCATCTTGAAGAGCTTCTTCCACTTTTTTGGTTCAGTCTGAGAAAGAAAAGAGTGATAGAGACATTCATTTGATGTAGCTGTTCTAGTTCTGACACATGCATCAGGATTTCCAATAATTAAGTCAGGTGTATGTGATTTAGTCCACTTCCTTGCAGATGAAAGGTTTTCTCTAAAACTGGATGCTCCCACATGATCCATGCTGTCTTCATCAACCTTTTCTGATGCTCCCCCTTAAATTATGCTCTCTGAGTTGGATCCTTCAAAATTGGAGTTCCCAGATTATCAGGACTTGGACTAACTCTGGCAGAACAACTCAGAATTTGTTAAGTAGTGGAAACTAGAAAGAAGGCTTAGGTTATGGAGATGATAAGAATGATAAGGGAACTGTAGAAATTGAGCCTATAGTTGTTAAACAAAAGCCAAAGGTAAATCCTGTTAAGTTTGTAGCTGTAAAGTTTGATATTGATAAATCAGAAGTTAAAGAGAAATTAACTTCTGACAAACCAAAACAGGATAAGCCAACTGAAGTTAGCATAGGCTTAATGACAAAGAAGCAGCTTAAGCATAAGCTGAAAGATGTTAAGAATGTAAACAAGGTAAAGCTCCCTAGGAAAAATAGGAATGGAAATGAAGGTGTGGATAAATGTAATGATTATAAGCCTGTTCCTAATGCCCCTAGAAAGAAATGTCATAACTGTGGAAATTCTAACCATCTGGCTTCTTTTTGCAGGAAAAATAAGAACATAAACTCCTTACCTTCAAAGTCAGGAGTTAAGAGTTAGTCTGTTAGATATAGGCCACAAAATCCTTGTTTTCATTGTGGTAGTTTATGGCATTCCATTTATACTTGTAAGGAATATCATAGTTTGTACTATGATAATTATCAAATAAAATCTTCTTTAAAGAAAGTTAGTATTATTCCTTCTAGTTGTATATTATGTTAATTTACAAGTTGGGGGAGATTGTTAGATATATTTGATAATGTCATGACTAATATGATTTGTGTTTAGTTTTCAGATCTTACTTAACAGGACAAATCAGTACTTAACTGGAAATCAGTACTTATACTGAAGTCAAAACTTAAGTTGTCAGAACTTAAGTTATCAGGAGATATTTATCAGGAGATAATATTAGGACTTAAGGAGACTTTCAGATAAGGAAGGCGGCTGATTGAAAGGAAAGAAGATCAAGACAAACGCAAGAAGAGATATGCATGAAGAAGGAATTCTATGAAGAATAGAATACTTGAAAGAAAAGATAACTAGTTGATATATTTTAGGTAGCAGAATCATATTCAATATCAATTAAAATTTATCTTGTAACTGTGTAGTATATAAACACAGACATAGGGTTTACACTATATGTGTTATCATAATCGGAGTTATTATTCATTGTAACCCTAGCAGCTCTCCTGATAAATTGTTCATCACTGAGAGAGGACAGTTCTATATTGTAACATAGTTTATTGTCTTAAATAAAATCTGTTTTCTGTTTTCTTATATTTGATTTGATTGTGATAAACACTGTATTCAACTCCCTTCTACAGTGTGTGTGACCTAACACGCATAGCATTCCAAGCAGCCATTAAACCTTGTCCAATGTCTGTTTGTCGTAACACAACAAATAGAGGTGGAGATATTACAGGTTCTAGAGATGGGCTTGTCTCAATATTCTCAGTTGCACCCTCAGTTACAGGCTTGTATATTCGATTGGCTCGGGAACGTGTTGTTTGTCCACATCCTGTTAGAAGATTGTTTTTGTTTATTTTTTATACCTTGTAGAAATACAACCGCTTAGGTAATATGATTCTATTCATAATGTAGAAACATTTAAAAAAACAGAGAACTCTAGCTACAAAGTAATGCCCCCAAATATGCGGTCAGAGAATTTGGCCGTTACGATGAAACCTCAAAATAAAATAACCTATTTAATGATAAACAAATGCCATCAACTGCTCAACAATTAAAATAAATAATATTTGAACCCAAACCATAGGTTTTAGTTCTAGAAATGAGATTCCAAATTCCACAAATATAAATTTTCTGTTCTTTTAAACCTTTTTTACAATAATTTTCAAACTCAAAACTAAACCCACTAGTATAACTTTGAAAAGAATTATACAAGATGTTAGATATAATTGATGATATCGGGACATAAACTATTAGGAGTTCTATCGGGACTTAATATAAATATTTACCGAAGAGTGACGTTATCAGTACTTGATGATCAGTAGTTGATGTCATCGGGATTTGTCATGTCAGTAGATATTCGAGGAGGAAAAGGAAAGCATAAATTCATGGTGGTGAAGGACTTTATCTCAGAAGCAATCATACATGGATATGTAATAGGTTTCCTTATTCTAATAGAATAGGAATCCTTATTGATTGTGTAATTGTGTACTATATAAGCACATATTAGGTTTATGTTTTAAGTGTTGCGTACATTGATATATCATTCGCATAACCTAGCAGCTCTCAAGGATAATTGTTCATCCTGTGAGAGAGTACTTTTGTAATCAACTTTTATCTTTTAATATAAAAACTATTGATTATGTTAAAGCTTTGTCGAATTGTTTGCATAAACTGTATTCACCCCCCCTCTACAGTTGATTATGGGCCTAACAATTGGTATCAGAGCTTTCTGTTGACATACAAATAGTTTAAGATCTGAAAATTAATCTTTAATGGCAGACAAGGAAGCACCACATAATCCACCACCATCACCCCCAGCCACTTTACAGATTAGCAATAATATGAGTAGGTATGAATCCATCAAGGTTCCAATCCTGAAGATACATGAATATCCAATCTGGAAAGTTAGGATGGTCATGTGCTTGGAAGCAACAAATCCTGAATACCTGAGCAGGATATATGATGGTCCTCAGAGACCAATGAAGGTGGCTGTTGTTGTTGTAGGAGAAGAAAAAAAGATGGTGAAAAGACAAGAAGGACTATATTCCTGAAGATGTTTCATCTATTATGAAGGATACAAAAGTCAGACATATCCTGCATAGCAGCCTTGATAGTGTTATGTCCAATAGGGTAATTGGATGTAAAACAGCAAAGGAAATTTGGGATGCTTTAGAAGTAAAGTGTCAAGGTACTACTGCTATCAAGAAGAACAGGAGGACAGTACTTACTCAAGAATATGAGCACTTTGACAAGAGAGATAATGAGTCCTTAACTGAGATCTATGACAGATTTCAGAAGCTGTTGAATGACTTATCTCTTGTTGACAAGGAATATGATTTAGAGGACTCAAACTTGAAGTTTCTACTTGCACTCCCTGAAAAGTGGGACTATAAAGTCACATCAATAAGGGATAATTTTGAACTTGATGAAACACCTCTAGATGAGATCTATGGCATACTGAAAACTCATAAACTAGAGATGGAGCAAAGAAGCAAGAGAAAAGGATCCAAGTCTAGACCAGTTGCACTTAAAGTTAAAAAGAAGCCAAATGAGAAAGCTAGGAGAAAAGGTTACTCCAAAGGAAAAGCTATGATTGCAAATTCAGATACTGAATCATCAAAATCTGATGATGACTCAAATACTGATAATGAATAAGATACTGACAGTGATCATGACAATAATGAAGACATGGAACAAATGGCTACTCTATTGGTTAAAAGCTTCAAGAAGATGGTCTACAAGAACTTCAAGAAAGGGAAAAGGTTTTCCAGAAAAGGTTCCAGTTCCTCAAACTCTGATAAGAGGAATGACAGAAGAAATACTTATAGGAAGGAATCAAAGTTTGGAAAAATCTGACAAGTCAAAGGAAAGATGCTCCAACTGTGATGAAATTGGACACTTTGCAGCTAACTGCAGAAAACCAAAAGTTAAGAAGAAGCAAGGCTTAATATCAAAGAAGAAAACCATAGTTGACACCATCATCAGATTATGATGGTGTCAACTATGCTCTCATGACAAATGCTGATACTGAGGCTGATAATGTTGAACTAAAGGTACCTCAGACTACCCTTGCTTTTGATACTGATGATATCCATGAATCTTTTTTTATAAAAGTTGAGTCTACCACACCATATAGTTAGCCAATCACATATTTTCTCATAATTTTCAGCCAATCAAAAGCCACCATTTTAATTTCAACCAATAAAAATTCACGAAATTTTTTCCTTTTTTAGAGACTCAACCATGATGTTAACCACCTTGGGTTAGCCTTGAACCACTCTAATTAATATTTATACTTTTTGTTACGACCGGCATTTTATGTAATATTATTTGTGAATTTGGTATAATATTAAGTCAAATGAAAATATATTCAATGATTGTACGATTGTGTGAGTGAAAATTTCTGCATTATAAATTTGCTTTGGGTAGTATATGATTTTTCAAAGCAAGAGTTTATTTAATTTCTTTATTTTTGATTTATAAGGAATATTCTAAGCTTTGGAAAAATCTTCTTTTAAAAGGCATTTTGTTCACAAATTTTGAAAATGATTTTATAAAGTCTCTAAAAATCCAAGTTATTTTATGGTATAAATTTTATAATTTTTGAACTTGTATTTTATTTTATAAAAATAAATCTTTACAAATTTTATTTGTTATAATTATCAAATTACATAAGAGACCATGCATGCAAATCATCTTTCTATTCTCTCAAAGGGCAAATAAGACTTTTCCAACCCCACTAACTCATTTGATTATTACCAAATTACTACCTTAGCCTTGCATGCAAAATGGCCTAACTTTAGCCAAGGGACATTTTTGTAAGTTCTCACTTCCACTCATTATTTGTCAACCAAATAGCATAAAACAAACAAATCAAAGTGGAGAGAAGTCATTCATCATTTCACACTCCAACACACCACAAAAATTTCTCTCTTCTCCCCCCTCCCACCTTACTCTCGGCCGAAGGCCAATTCCCCCCCCCCCCTTCCATTTTTCAATTCATTCTTCACCTTCCCAAGTGTAAATCTTTTACCTACATTCATATTACATACTTTCCAAGTATTTTGTGACTTGGAAGTTGAAGTTCCATGGATGCATGTGTAGTTCTTATGTGATCTCCAAGGACAAACTCTTGATTCTTGTGAATTCAAGAGCTCTCTATGAGATATATTATATATATGTGCTAACTAAGTGTTTTATGGAGATATCATGCTTTAAAATCCTTTGCATGCTACTGAAATCTCATTATAAATTTATGTTTAGCCATGCATGCTAGTTTTAAGACATTAAAATGATGATCAACCATGTTTTGCATGCTATTCTTTTCGAAATCATGTTGTTATCTATAAAATTCGAAATAGATGTGCTTAAATAGATTGTTTCCATGATGAATTTCTTATTAATACTTAAAAGGAGTTATATTTCATAATTATTAAGGATAAGTATTAGGTGCAAGTCAATTTTGCAAGCATTTACAACTTTATGCCTAGCCGAAATCTTGTTATGTGCTTTCCATGAGTTGCATGTTATATATTTAGTTGCATGTTGTTGTTTTTAGGCATGGATGATCTCACCCAATGTTATTTTGAGAATAAAGGAGTTAGTTCAGTAGATTACCATGTATAAGTCTTGGTTTAAGTATTGAGTTTTTGTTAGTTGAGTTGTCAAGTCAAAACCTTGGAAAAATGAGAGTTATAGTTTCTGCAGAAAAATCAGTTTAGTACCCTGAGGTTTAGAGTGAGTTTTGACCATGTCATTGATGTGCACTTTGAGGCCCAAGCTACCAGAAGTTAGTATGGGGAGTATATAATAGGTTTTAGGAGTTGGTTGGAGGTTTGCATGTCATTTGGTTAGGTGCACAAGTAGAATAACAAAATCTGTCCAGCAGGGGACAGTTTTGTTGCAACTTAGAAATAGGGAGATTTGACCATGTCATGGGTAGGCCCTCATTAGGCCCAATTGGGCCTTAGTTAGAGGGTATGTCAGAGAAGTTTTTCCAACCATAGTTCATAGGATATGAGCTAGAACCATGTGTCACAAGTTAATTCAAGTCAGGGCATTTTCTGCCCAGAAAAACAGGGGAACCTTGGACTTTTAGCTTAGGCCCAAGAAGGCCCAAGCCAGGCCTTTGAGCCACATCAAGCTTGTGAGATGCCCTTAGGTCAGGAGAGTCTTGTGTAAAAAATTTTGAAGAAAAACTTGTAGTTTAAGAGTGTCTAATGCACTCAAGAAACCTTAGTTACCATTCTGAAATTTGCACCAGTGAGCACTTTCACTTATCACATAGCTTTAGAACACTTAGAAGTGAGTATTAGGTCGACCACCATAGTTGTAAGATAGTATAAGGTCAGTAGAGCAAAAGGCACAAGTGAGGGTCAATAGGTTTTGGATAATTTAGGAAAGGCACATTGAGTTAGGAAGCCCAAATTTGAAGACTTTGTTTAGTTAGTGACCAAGTGACTTAAGTGGTGAGTCGAGATCATCCAAGCCTAGTGTGGCATTATGGTGTATATGATGTTATTTGGTATTAATATACGATATGTGATTATGTGGCTACGTGTGTACATTTGAAAATATAATGGTGGATATGAATTAAGTGCGTATAGGCCTAAGTGCCATCCATGTTTAATTTCGGGTTGTAAATAGGTTAAGATGGTAAGAATATATTATAATGAGGATTATTATTATTTATGTAGGATCTCGAGACGAGGGAAAACTTGCCATAAAAGTCGAGTGAAGCTCCGGTTGTTGCTCCTACCAGTCGGACCAGACCAGTCTATCTCAAGGCAAGTGATTCAACTTGACCTTCGTATCTACTGTAAACAGTTCATATATATATCGATGCAATTATCCTGAGTCATTTTGATATATTTAAATCAAGCATATCTTTTGTTTATCTTTGAGTTACATAGAGATGCCATGAACCCTCGAGTACGTATTGCAAGTAGTTCAAAAGTCTTTCATGATAGTTTAATGCCATGATAAAATAGAGATTTGTTATAATACTTTATTGATCCTTTTGATTATCATGCTATTGATCCCTGAGAAATCTTGATATTGCACCCTGATGCTTTGATTCAACTCTTGAAATAACCTCGATAGAAACTTTATCTTGATACCTAAAAGCCAATCATTTCTTAAATTCATTCATGATTGTTTGATAACCCTATCCTTACCCTAAAGCTTGATACCCTGTTATATCTTGAGCTGATGATCACTTTCTTTATATTTTAACACCTCAATCCTATTGGAACCAGTGATGCTTATCTTCTTGATGTTCTAATACCTATACCTTGTCTACAACCATTGCTTTAAGCCTAGTTTGGCATTACTCTTTCATATTATCCAATAGCCTTGCTCAATTTCCTTGTCAAAGTTCTTGTTTATGGAAACCTCTCAATTACCCTAATATAGTAAAGTCTAGTGGATCATGGCCCTGAGATTTAGTGTCATATTTCAAGTGTTTCAAGTTGATCTATAATCCCTTGATAAAAATGATTACAGTCGAAAGAGATTTTGTCATAAATCGGCATCAGTTTTTAAAATGATTAAAATGTGGATTTTTCAGTCCCAAAGGGGGATAAATGTTTTCATTAAATGGTGGATCTGGACTGAGACGCGAGTCCTTTCCACACTTATATTAGGCTTAAAAGTTGCCTAGGGATTCCCAATAATGTTTTAGAACCCAGCGAGGTTCGGGATTACTTCACGGCTGATCACCGGCTGTAATCCGTAGCGTCATAAAATGATTTTGATTAAGAATGATTTTAAAATTTGTTTTGATGCAAGCAAAATGATGCCAACTCACATAAGTTTTATCTCTCGTTATCATTGATTATGTCTTTCCATTGTCATTCCTAAAGGTATATCTCGATTTATGTTTTACGTTGTACTGTTAGCACTTGTTGAGCTTTTGGCTCACTTCTTGCTTTACCCTGATATTACAGCTAGCAGCTATGGTTAGATTCAAGCAGACTGCCCGTAAGACCTGTGATGCTGATGCTGATGCTTATGTTCGAGCTCAGGTAGAATAAGTAATAATAGCTGTGAGGATTCGGTATTTGTAATCAGATGTAATAGCTGGTAGTAATGGGCTGTTCCAAACCCTAAACTGTAAGATCTTGGATTGGTTGTGTATCCTTCATTAAAATGATGTAATAACTATATTTATTTCGCTATTTAAGTTGGGGGTGTGACAGGTTTTGGTATCAGAGCTACGGTTTAGAGTCCCTGGACAGCCCAAATAGGTTATAGGATTTGTGTGTAGGTTATAGATATTATGCGAGAGAGTAGGTTAAGTGAATTATTATTAATACTCCTCTTATTGGTTGTCAGCAAAGGGCGCATTCCTCGTCATCCTCTGGGTCGGACGACACTATTACTTTCTCCGTGTATGCTGAGTTGAGGCGCGAGTTCGACATGCTTCAGGGCAAGTACGACCGACTGATAGACCGACTGAAGAACGTGTATCCGGACAGCCGAAACTACGAAGGGAAGCCCAAGGAGCAGATGACTGCGAGACTTGAGACCTTGGTTCAGTACGTCGACACTAAGCTTGAGGAGATGCCAGCGCACCGGGACCGTACCAGCCAGTATGTCATTCAGATGGTGGCGGATGAGCTCCAGAGCATTGTGAAGACGCTTCGAGAGGAAAAGACTACCAAGCCCCGTTCAGATGGAGTGGAGCCTTAGTTCTTTCCATTTACCTTTCATGTTGTTGTACTATCAGACTCTATGGAATCCCCAGTTGTTTCCGTCTTTCCTTTAAATAAGCCTGTTATTCCTAGAATCAGACTATGTCCCAATCTTATGTACTGTGACCTTTAAAATTTCAATAATTATGTGCTATTGTTCCATTTGCTCTCAACTGTTATTTTGTGTTTTTATCATCATATCTGCTTAATTTGGAAACTTGACCCCAAATGTAAACGAGAATGCCATGCGATACCCTCGAATCATTTTATCATTCATATCTGTTTTGACACAACTCTTATTTCAGGATCATGCCTCCCAAAAAGAAGAACCCAACAACCACCTTCACCACAGACCCAAATATTCTTCGACTACTGGAAACCTTGCAACAGCAAACCAATGCTATAGCTCAACAACAACTAACCCTTCAACAACGAATTGAAAACCAAGATAACCGTGAGCCACACCAACCACCTGAACCACCAGTACCACCTAGACAAATTGTCACTTTCAAAGCTTTTCAGAATGTGAATCCACCTGTATTTCATGATACCACTGATCCAGTGATAGCAAACACATGGATCAAGGAGATGGAAAGGGCTTTTGAGTTGGTACAGTTAGGAGACGATCAGAAGACGCCGTATGCCACTTACTTCTTGAAGGGAGAAGTCATCTATTGGTGGGAATCAGTAAAAGCTATGGAAGTCACTCAGCAGGTTTCTTGGGAGAGATTTAAAAAGTTATTTCTGGACAAGTATTACCCTAAGTACATGCAGAATCAGATGGAACTAAAATTTCTTGAGTTGAAGCAAGGGAACATGACTGTATTAGAGTATGAGAAGAAGTTCACTGAGTTGTCAAGGTTTGTGACAAAGTAAACCAGCACTGAGGAGGAAAAAGCAAAGAAATTTCAGCAAGGATTGGAGCCTTGGATCAGAGATAGGGTGGCTATGTTTGAGCTTGAAACTTATGCGGGAGTAGTACAGAAAGCTGCTCTGATTGAGAATAATGGGATGTAGTCAAGGAAAGAGAGGGATAACAAGAAAAGGAAGGTTCCATTTTATGGAGAAAAGTCTGAAGCTGGAAGTTCGCAAGATCGGAATGTAAAGAGGATTGGTTTCCAGAAGGGCGGAAATTTTCAAAGGAAGGGAAATTTGGGCAAAAGGCAAGAATCAAAAGGGAACAATCAGGCAAGCCAAGGGCAAGTTGGAGAAAACAGGTTCCAGAGGCCAGAATGCGAGCACTGTGGAAGAAGGCACCCCGGAGTATGCAATAAGCTGAGTATGACCTGTTATAGGTGCAATCAGAAGGGACATTTGGCAAACGAGTGCAAGATGCCGAAGCCAGGAGTTACGTGTTACAAGTGTGGGAAGACTGGACACATGGCTAGGGAGTGTAAGGCAACAGGACCAGTCAGAGCTCTGATGAACGTGGCAAGTACCAGTGCAAGCGTGCCAGCTGAGGTATTGGCATTACCTCCACCACCCGCACCAACCCCGCAAGCAACAGCAAGGACATTTGATCTAAAGATGAAAGATGCTGTTCAGAATTCTGAGGTGATAGCAGGTACACGTTTACTCAATAATGTCAAAGCTAAAGTATTGATTGATTCGGGAGCAACAAGATCTTTCATATCAGAATCTTTTGTTGATAAGCTCCAATGTGATAAAACGGTTATGAGTGAGGTAGTAAATGTGGTAATTGCGAACCAAGAGAAGATTCATGTGAATCAATTTTGTCCAAAATGTGAGATTGATATTTCGGGATATAAGTTCTCAGCCGACTTGATACTCTTCAAGCTGGGAGAGTTTGATATAATTTTAGGAATGGATTGGTTAGGAGAGAATAGCGCTCAGATAAATTGTAAGACCAAGAGAGTGTATTTAAAGACGAAGAGTGGAGAGAAGGTAGTATTTAAGGGGCAGAGGCAAGAGCAACTATTTCTTACAATTATTCAGGCTAAGAAATTACTTAGAAAAGGTTGTGAGTCGTTCCTAGCATATGTAGTGGATTCAGAGAGAGGCAGCCCCAGCATGGAAGATATTCCTGTAGTTAATGAGTTCCCCGATGTGTTTCCCGACGAACTACCAGGCTTACCACCAGATCGACAAATTGAGTTCGAGATCAACCTTGCTCCAGGCACGGAACCAATTTCAAAGGCTCCGTATAGGATGGCACCAGCAGAAATGAAAGAGTTGGCGAGCCAGCTACAAGAATTATTGGATAAGGGAGTGATACGACCAAGTACGTCGCCATGGGGAGCACCTGTTCTCTTTGTGAAGAAGAAAGATGGGAGTATGCGTCTATGCATAGATTACCGGGAGTTGAATAAAGTAACGATCAAGAACCGCTACCCGCTACCAAGGATAGATGACCTTTTTGATCAGTTAAAGGGAGCAAAATGCTTTTCGAAGATTGATTTGAGATCGGGATACCATCAATTAAAGATCAAGGAAGAAGATATTCCCAAGACCGCATTTAGGACCAGATATGGGCATTATGAATTCCTAGTAATGCCGTTTGGATTGACCAACGCTCCGGCCGCATTTATGGATCTGATGAATCGAGTATTTAAGAAGTATTTGGATAAATTTGTCGTGGTATTTATTGATGACATCCTTATTTATTCTAAGTCGGAAGAAGAACATATGCAGCACCTCTGGATAGCATTGGAGATACTCCGACAAGAGAATTTGTATGCCAAGTTTACCAAATGTGAGTTTTTGTTAAAGGAAGTTCAATTTTTGGGGCATGTTATTGGAAATGAGGGAGTTAAAGTGGATCCGGCGAAGATTGAGGCAGTTATGAGTTGGGAGAGGCCAAAGACTCCTACGAAAGTGCGAAGTTTTCTAGGATTGGCCGGATACTATAGAAGAGTCGTCAAGGATTTCTCGAAGATCGCCACGCCATTGACCAAGTTAACCAGAAAGAATCAAAAGTTTGAATGGAGTGCAGAATGTGAAAATAGCTTTCAAGAGTTAAAACAGAAGTTGGTAACAGCTCCGGTGTTGGTACTTCCTGATGATCAAGGGAATTTTGTAATATTCAGCGATGCTTCACATAAGGGTTTGGGTTGAGTGTTGATGCAACATAGTAAGGTAATAGCATATGCGTCAAGACAGTTGAAGCCGCACGAGTTAAAGTACCCGACGCATGACTTGGAACTAGCCGCCATAGTGTTCGCACTCAAGATTTGGAGACACTATCTCTATGGAGAGAAGTGTGAAATCTACACGGATCACAAGAGTTTAAAGTACATTTTTACTCAGAAAGAGCTCAATATGAGGCAGAGGAGATGGCTGGAATTGATCAAGAACTATGACTGTTCGATAAATTACCATCCTGGAAAGGCGAACGTAGTGGCCGATGCGCTGAGTCGGAAGGAGAGATTGAATATGATGATAACATCAAAAGAGTTATCTGAAGAAATCGGAAAATTGGAATTGGAACTTTGTGCTTATGGGAAAGTCAAAGAAGTTTGTCGTGCAATGACCTTTCAGCCAACACTAATGGAAAAGATAAAGAAGTGTCAAGAGGAAGTAATGGAAAAAGAGAAAAATCAGTTATCTGGAGAAGAGATTAATACTAAAAGGGATGAGCAAGGAATACTAAGGTTTTCATCCAGAATATGGATTCCTCATGTACCTGAATTAAAGAATAAGATCCTCCATGAAGCCCACCATTCGAAATTTTCAATCCACCCGGGAAGCACCAAGATGTATCAAGACTTAAAGAAGAACTTTTGGTGGCCAAATATGAAGCGAGACGTGGCAGAATGGGTTGCGAAGTGCTATACTTGTCAGAAAGTAAAGGCAGAACATCAACGACCAAGCGGATTAATTCAGCCCCTGAAGATTCCAGAATGGAAATGGGAAAATATCGTTATGGACTTTATAGTAGGACTACCGCGAACAAAATCCGGACATGACGCAATATGGGTTATAATTGATCGTCTTACGAAGTCGGTGCATTTCCTTCCAATAAATGAGAAGTCGTCACTGGACAAGTTGGTTCATCTGTATGTGCACGAAATCGTATTAAGGCATGGAGTACCCGTATCAATAGTTTCAGACAGAGATCCCCGATTTAACTCAAGATTCTGGAAGCAATTCCAGGAATGTCTTGGCACGAAGTTGAATATGAGCACGGCGTATCACCCGCAGACTGATGGTCAGAGCGAAAGGACGATTCAAACAATCGAAGACATGTTGCGCAGTTGTGCAATCGATTTTGCAGGAAGTTGGGACGACCACCTGCCATTGATTGAATTCTCATATAACAACAGTTATCATTCCAGTATCGGCATGCCACCATATGAAGCTTTGTACGGGCGAAAATGTAGATCACCAACAAGTTGGGATGAAGTAGGAGAAGGAAGAATTCTCGGCTCAGAATTGGTACAACAGTTACGTGACTCAGTCAAGTTAATTCAAAAAAGGTTGCTTGCTGCTCAAGATAGACAGAGGAAGTATGCGGATCCAGCGCGTAAGGATGTTCAATTCCAAATTGGCGAAGCTGTGTTGCTAAAGGTGTCACCTAGGAAAGGGTTGATGAGATATGGCGAGAAAGGAAAGTTAGCACCTAGATACATAGGTCCTTTTGAGATTTTGAGTCAAGTAGGAAAGGTGGCCTACGAGTTGGCCTTACCACCTCAGTATCGGCATGTGCATAATGTGTTCCATGTGTCGTTACTTAAGAAATATAATCCTGACACTAGCCATGTGATAGAATATGAACCCGTAGAAATTCAGGAAGACCTGTCATTTGTGGAGCAACCGGTTAAAATACTCGACCGGCAAGTAAAGAGTCTTAGAAATAAGTCAGTAAAGTTAGTAAAAGTACTTTGGAGGAACCCTAAGGTCGAAGAGTCGACTTGGGAGTTAGAGTCTGATATGCGTTCCCGGTATCCTCATCTGTTCTCTTAGATTCTGGGGACAGAATCCCTTAAGGGGGAGAGGATGTTACGACCGGCATTTTATGTAATATTATTTGTGAATTTGGTATAATATTAAGTCAAATGAAAATATATTCAATGATTGTACGATTGTGTGAGTGAAAATTTCTGCATTATAAATTTGCTTTGGGTAGTATATGATTTTTCAAAGCAAGAGTTTATTTAATTTCTTTATTTTTGATTTATAAGGAATATTCTAAGCTTTGGAAAAATCTTCTTTTAAAAGGCATTTTGTTCACAAATTTTGAAAATGATTTTATAAAGTCTCTAAAAATCCAAGTTATTTTACGGTATAAATTTTATAATTTTTGAACTTGTATTTTATTTTATAAAAATAAATCTTTACAAATTTTATTTATTATAATTATCAAATTACATAAGAGACCATGCATGCAAATCATCTTTCTATTCTCTCAAAGGGCAAATAAGACTTTTCCAACCCCACTAACTCATTTGATTATTACCAAATTACTACCTTAGCCTTGCATGCAAAATGGCCTAACTTTAGCCAAGGGACATTTTTGTAAGTTCTCACTTCCACTCATTATTTGTCAACCAAATAGCATAAAACAAACAAATCAAAGTGGAGAGAAGTCATTCATCATTTCACACTCCAACACACTACAAAAATTTCTCTCTTCTCCCCCCTCCCACCTTACTCTCGGCCGAAGGCCAATTCCCCCCCCCCCCCTTCCATTTTTCAATTCATTCTTCACCTTCCCAAGTGTAAATCTTTTACCTACATTCATATTACATACTTTCCAAGTATTTTGTGACTTGGAAGTTGAAGTTCCATGGATGCATCTGTAGTTCTTATGTGATCTCCAAGGAGAAACTCCCCCCCCCCTTCCATTTTTCAATTCATTCTTCACCTTCCCAAGTGTAAATCTTTTACCTACATTCATATTACATACTTTCCAAGTATTTTGTGACTTGGAAGTTGAAGTTCCATGGATGCATCTGTAGTTCTTATGTGATCTCCAAGGAGAAACTCTTGATTCTTGTGAATTCAAGAGCTCTCTATGAGATATATTATATATATGTGCTAACTAAGTGTTTTATGGAGATATCATGCTTTAAAATCCTTTGCATGCTACTGAAATCTCATTATAAATTTATGTTTAGCCATGCATGCTAGTTTTAAGACATTAAAATGATGATCAACCATGTTTTGCATGCTATTCTTTTCGAAATCATGTTGTTATCTATAAAATTCGAAATAGATGTGCTTAAATAGATTGTTTCCATGATGAATTTCTTATTAATACTTAAAAGGAGTTATATTTCATAATTATTAAGGATAAGTATTAGGTGCAAGTCGATTTTGCAAGCATTTACAACTTTATGCCTAGCCGAAATCTTGTTATGTGCTTTCCATGAGTTGCATGTTATATATTTAGTTGCATGTTGTTGTTTTTAGGCATGGATGATCTCACCCAATGTTATTTTGAGAATAAAGGAGTTAGTTCAGTAGATTACCATGTATAAGTCTTGGTTTAAGTATTGAGTTTTTGTTAGTTGAGTTGTCAAGTCAAAACCTTGGAAAAATGAGAGTTATAGTTTCTGCAGAAAAATCAGTTTAGTACCCTGAGGTTTAGAGTGAGTTTTGACCATGTCATTGATGTGCACTTTGAGGCCCAAGCTACCAGAAGTTAGTATGGGGAGTATATAATAGGTTTTAGGAGTTGGTTGGAGGTTTGCATGTCATTTGGTTAGGTGCACAAGTAGAATAACAAAATCTGTCCAGCAGGGGACAGTTTTGTTGCAACTTAGAAATAGGGAGATTTGACCATGTCATGGGTAGGCCCTCATTAGGCCCAATTGGGCCTTAGTTAGAGGGTATGTCAGAGAAGTTTTTCCAACCATAGTTCATAGGATATGAGCTAGAACCATGTGTCACAAGTTAATTCAAGTCAGGGCATTTTCTGCCCAGAAAAACAGGGGAACCTTGGACTTTTAGCTTAGGCCCAAGAAGGCCCAAGCCAGGCCTTTGAGCCACATCAAGCTTGTGAGATGCCCTTAGGTCAGGAGAGTCTTGTGTAAAAAATTTTGAAGAAAAACTTGTAGTTTAAGAGTGTCTAATGCACTCAAGAAACCTTAGTTACCATTCTGAAATTTGCACCAGTGAGCACTTTCACTTATCACATAGCTTTAGAACACTTAGAAGTGAGTATTAGGTCGACCACCATAGTTGTAAGATAGTATAAGGTCAGTAGAGCAAAAGGCACAAGTGAGGGTCAATAGGTTTTGGATAATTTAGGAAAGGCACATTGAGTTAGGAAGCCCAAATTTGAAGACTTTGTTTAGTTAGTGACCAAGTGACTTAAGTGGTGAGTCGAGATCATCCAAGCCTAGTGTGGCATTATGGTGTATATGATGTTATTTGGTATTAATATACGATATGTGATTATGTGGCTACGTGTGTACATTTGAAAATATAATGGTGGATATGAATTAAGTGCGTATAGGCCTAAGTGCCATCCATGTTTAATTTCGGGTTGTAAATAGGTTAAGATGGTAAGAATATATTATAATGAGGATTATTATTATTTATGTAGGATCTCAAGACGAGGGAAAACTTGCCATAAAAGTCGAGTGAAGCTCCGGTTGTTGCTCCTACCAGTCAGACCAGACCAGTCTATCTCAAGGCAAGTGATTCAACTTGACCTTCGTATCTACTGTAAACAGTTCATATATATATCGATGCAATTATCCTGAGTTATTTTGATATATTTAAATCAAGCGTATCTTTTGTTTATCTTTGAGTTACATAGAGATGCCATGAACCCTCGAGTACGTATTGCAAGTAGTTCAAAAGTCTTTCATGATAGTTTAATGCCATGATAAAATAGAGATTTGTTATAATACTTTATTGATCCTTTTGATTAGCATGCTATTGATCCCTGAGAAATCTTGATATTGCACCCTGATGCTTTGATTCAACTCTTGAAATAACCTCGATAGAAACTTTATCTTGATACCTAAAAGCCAATCATTTCTTAAATTCATTCATGATTGTTTGATAACCCTATCCTTACCCTAAAGCTTGATACCCTGTTATATCTTGAGCTGATGATCACTTTCTTTATATTTTAACACCTCAATCCTATTGGAACCAGTGATGCTTATCTTCTTGATGTTCTAATACCTATACCTTGTCTACAACCATTGCTTTAAGCCTAGTTTGGCATTACTCTTTCATATTATCCAATAGCCTTGCTCAATTTCCTTGTCAAAGTTCTTGTTTATGGAAACCTCTCAATTACCCTAATATAGTAAAGTCTAGTGGATCATGGCCCTGAGATTTAGTGTCATATTTCAAGTGTTTCAAGTTGATCTATAATCCCTTGATAAAAATGATTACAGTCGAAAGAGATTTTGTCATAAATCGGCATCAGTTTTTAAAATGATTAAAATGTGGATTTTTCAGTCCCAAAGGGGGATAAATGTTTTCTTTGAATGGTGGATCTGGACTGAGACGCGAGTCCTTTCCACACTTATATTAGGCTTAAAAGTTGCCTAGGGATTCCCAATAATGTTTTAGAACCCAGCGAGGTTCGGGATTACTTCGCGGCTGATCACCGGCTGTAATCCGTAGCGTCATAAAATGATTTTGATTAAGAATGATTTTAAAATTTGTTTTGATGCAAGCAAAATGATGCCAACTCACATAAGTTTTATCTCTCGTTATCATTGATTATGTCTTTCCATTGTCATTCCTAAAGGTATATCTCGATTTATGTTTTGCGTTGTACTGTTAGCACTTGTTGAGCTTTTGGCTCACTTCTTGCTTTACCCTGATATTACAGCTAGCAGCTATGGTTAGATTCAAGCAGACTGCCCGTAAGACCTGTGATGCTGATGCTTATGTTCGAGCTCAGGTAGAATAAGTAATAATAGCTGTGAAGATTCGGTATTTGTAATCAGATGTAATAGCTGGTAGTAATGGGCTGTTCCAAACCCTAAACTGTAAGATCTTGGATTGGTTGTGTATCCTTCATTAAAATGATGTAATAACTATATTTATTTCGCTATTTAAGTTGGGGGTGTGACACTTTTATCATCAATTCAAATTCAAATTCAAAAATATTTCCTTTTTGACTTTTAAACATTACTTACAAATTTAACAAAATCATTTCATTTTTGAACTTTTTACCATTACTAACAAATCTCTATTTTACAAATCTACAATTTCAGATTTTCTCATTACTAACAAATCTGTAATTTATAAATAAACTATTCCGGGTTTCACCAATTTTTTAAATCTCTATTTTTTATGAGATAGATTAAAATCATATCTTCAGAATAAACAAGTATTTATAATTTATTAATTATAATAATATAAAATGTGACATTCTAAGTCCATTTAATGTAATAATGTGATATTCCATTAATTTTCAACTAAACACAAACAAATATGCATTAAATCATACATGTATAAATAATCATGCACATTATTTATTCAATCTCCAGACTTGACTGTATCTTTTCCTTTATTTAAAGTGTTAGGTATAATTAAATATAATTATACGATTAAAGTCAATCTTGCGTGTAATTAAAGTCGATATAGTTGTCAGATTTGATTGTATCTTTACGTGTAATTAATATTGACAACCAATTTTTTTTGTAAACAAATAATGCTTCACCTTTATCAACTCAAATTAATTTGATATTTGAGAGATTTCTGATTTCTGACCACTTACAGTCGATTTATGTAATCCTATGATATTTGATATAAAACAAATTTAGCCCATCAGAAATAAATACTATCTTCAAAAATATAATTATTACATAATCTACTCAATATAATTAATGTATTAAATTAATGCTGACCATATAGTTTTCCTATATAAAGAGCTCTACACATATTTTCAACTCACATTCAAAAAATTCTCCCAATAACAAACATTTTCGCTTACATCTGCACAATGCAAGGTTCTCGCTTCAATCGTATTGTTTCTTTGACAACCGATAAGACAAGTTGGAGAATCAAAGTACGCTTGACTAGGATGTGGCCTGAATCTCATCTTCCTCGATGATGGCGTAAGTATTGATTCCCACATATTGTATAACTCATCACAATATACTATATCCATATATCGTATAACAGTTTAACTAATTATGTCTATCACATGCAGAAAACTCACATTCATGCTTATGTTTGTTCGAAACTTGTAACGGTCAAGATGCAGAACCTGTGAAGGACATGTTTACCCGGTTTCCAATTTTATTATTGCTGAATCTAGGCTCAACCATTCCCCAATTAGTAATAAAAAATGTATATTTTTCCAAAAATATACAAAAATGGAGTAGATAATAAAAAAGGATGAGATGATTCCCCGTCACAAGTTTGAATTAGTCTCTCTTGGATGTTTACACACACGGGTCAGTGAATCGAGGATTCTTACAGGTATTTTTAGTAAATAAATTATTTAAGTTCCATTTTATATTATTATAATTGAACATCTCATCTTTCTCCAAACCAGATGTTATTGGTGTTTTTGAGGGTCCTAGGTACAACATCTTCGCACTACACCCGCAATGGAATATATATTATCTTCATGTTTGAAATTGTTGATGGCATGTAAATATAAGATTAAATATAATTTTCCAACATCGACAAATTTTCCACATATGATTTTTGATTAATTTTTAAATTTTTAGCTTGTGAGCCAGGGTCACGGCGTGGGACAAGCTTGCAGATTAATTACATGCTGATGTAGAAAGTCTACAAGGTCATGCTCATATAATAATTATTACCATCTGCAAAATCATAACCTACAGCAATAAGAAACATGCATCTACATTCTTTTTATCATTAGATATCCTATTAACAACTTATCAATAATGATTCTAACTTTTTTTATCTTTGGTATATTTTTAAAAAGATATGATGCAAATCAGTTCATATGGATCCTTGAAATACTATATAGGTTTATACTATGAAGTTGTCCATGATCTACTTCAAAAGTTTTCACTAGCACAAATCACAATTGATGAATCTGAATTTATTGGAGTTAAATTCGAAGAAACCATTGAATCGTACAAACCATTGAATTTATTGAATGTGATATAATTACCAGAATTCATGCAGGGGCTACGCATATTATGACGGACCCACAATACTAACTAGCAGAAATATGCATAATATAGATTAAACAGTAAGAACTACAAAAGATAGAACATTAGAGCTACAACCCTTAACCACAATCCCCGAATCCACAGGAATGAGTTTTAACAACATCTAACATCTTAATTATTACAGACCAAAAATATCTAAAGCCAAATTATTACACAAGTTTTAAACCCAAGGTTTACAACCCTTAGGGAACTACTAGTTCCCTACCTGCTCCAACATCTGACGGCAGGCATACCCTGAGTCCCCAGAAGTCTTACGCGCGGTTTGCTTGAGATGGAACATCTTCTGGTTTCACTGAAGGGATAACATAAATAACAATATTAATGAGAAAAATGCTCAGCAAGTGAATAACAGGGTACAACAATTCATCATATGCTTCAATAAAACAATAACAGAAGGTCAATCAACACTGTGAAATTTTAAGTAAAAGTTCAAGATTTTAATAAGTGAATATAATTGAAATCACACAGCGCTATGAGCAATGAGGGGTGATCAGCCCACATCAAAGCTCTGAACCACATAAGTGATTCACTACTATTGAGGATCCTTGGCACACATTGGCCATATAAAACCATCAGGCTCCCCGCTACTGAGGTTTTAAAACTATAATAGTGACTAGTGCCTCAGTCTCATCATATCATTCAATTCCTTTTTAATAACTCATTTCAAATTAAAAGGGTTCTTGATCAAGGACAATATAACAAGGGTTGGTATTGACAAGGTTCAAATGAGAGGATGATATTAGTGTTTGGGTTTCCAAAGGAAATGAATCTAATGTATGAGGGTTTTAGGTTTTGCTGGATATATATTAAGGAACTATTTGTAGGGTATTCACAGGGATACGAGATAATATGTGATGAAAAGGGGGTCAATTCAAGTATGGAAACGAATAACTAAGTTCAAGATCCAATCATTGAGTGATGTCAGGGACTAATCAATATTATTAAACGATAGTCAAGCATTCACAGGGTATTCAATCACAAAAAATGGAATTATAAAGATAAGTTGAGAGTTCACTTGCCTGAACTACGCTTACTGAGTACTTGAATGGAATCGCCTATGGGCTCCTTACCTGGCCTCTTACTTGAACCTATAATAATGGTACTCTTATCAATAACACTTGCTAACTACCCCTCCACGTATAATTATATATGCAAATATATATATACACATGTATATATGCAGGCTTACAAGTAGCATATGCATCAAAGAAATCACATAACACATAATCATGGCAATATAACATTTAGTTAATAGTACATACTTATACTCTATACACTATTTCAGATTTTTATGCACATGACCAAGTAACACACAAAGATTATGATTAATACTATTACTCTTATTTTACAGACCTCAACTTATCCCAAAAATAGTAAGGCACACTTAGACCTCACTCACAATGACTCACAAAACTAATGCATATTTTAAACTCTTCCCGGATGCACGCCTTGGCACCACTTTTGTGCCTCGGCACAAATATACATTTCTACCTTGGGCCTTCAATTAATTATGATTTCTACAGACTTTTATGACATAATGAAACTCCCAAACTTGACTTGACATCAAGGTCTTACTCATAAAGCACTTCAACACAATGCACTCCTCATAGGCTTCCTAATGCATCTCTTATGGTGACTCTCGGGTATTTTGATGGAAATGGGGTATCTCCACCTTGGGCATTTACTCCAAACCAACTCTCTGAGGTTCCTAAGACTCTAAATTAACTCTCAAAGTTGTAATGACTCAAAAACCTCACTCAGGCCTCCCTAGGCCTTATGTAGAAATTGACACAAATCTGCCTTCCCTACTTACCAACCTGCCTTGTTTTTACAAACTTAAAACTCACTTAAATTGTTCAAATATTGATTTTAATGACTTGTTAAGCTTCCTAAGTCTTCATTATACTATAATAAACCAAGTCCCAATGAATTTCTATCCTGAAACATGGTTATAATGGGCCAAATATGGACTTGTACCAAATCTGCCTTGTTCTGAGTTCCTCTCGGTTTTGTGCTTGTGCACCTAACCAAATGAATGATTTTATCAAATCTAAAGCTTCTGGACTCAAGTACATACCAAGTCCTAACTCCAATGAACTTGGGTCTAACAAGGCCTCACCAATGCATACCTAAAATGACCTAAACTTCTAGTGCTAAATTATGTCCAAATAGGACTAATGCATCCCTTCCACCTTAACTCCCTTCTTAACCACCAAAACCAAAGAACAAACCAACAACCAAGCCTAATATCATGCTAACACCTACTGACCTATAGTGAAACAAGGTTGATTTTCATTTTATTTACCATAATTACCAATTATCAAGGGGTCAAGAGAGGCAACTAGCTAGACAACTTCATATCTCTAAGTTCTAAGCATAATTCGAATTCTACACTTACGTTAAGCACTTGATACCTACTAATTTTAATCTCTTTTAATCATGACATATTTAAACTATCAATTTAACACATAATTCATGGCATGCACCTCATAAAAATCAAGTATCAAAGCTCATAGCAAGCAAGTATGATTTTCTAGTCTAAAATCACTTGTAAATCAACATGCAAGGGTTAATTTCAACATGCAAGGGCTATAACTAACATGCAAGTCTTAAAACTTAATATACTTGAAAAAAACATAGCATTCAAGAGTTTAAACATTATAATTCATCATTTTTAGAAGTAAAAATGTTTTATAAGCAACATGCAAAGTCATTTTCATAGAAATTTCTAAAGAACAATCCATATACATTCGGCTCTTTTAATAAAGCATTGCCAAATGCTATGAATAAGATTATGACTTAGAAAGTTGAAGTAAAAATACTTCTCAAAGACCATATCAAGTCCATATCTTTAAGCCTTTATGATTTTAGTCCTTAAATCCATGAGAATTCAAGGCCTAAATCTAGGCTACAAGAAGACATCAACACATAATAAAATATACATTTTATTATCCAAATTTTCCAAGTATAAATGTGGGAATATAAGTGAATTAGCTCCTTGATCAAAGTGTTTGAGAAAATAAAAGAAAATGAAAGAAGAGGGGGTGGCTTCGACCGAATGGAGAGAAAGGAGAGGGGAGAGAGTGAAGTGTGTGTGCAAAATGAGAGAGTAAGCTTGTGTTCTTGGTTTTTGATTTGTTAAAGTGGTATTGGAATTGAGAAATGACCTGTATTCCCTTCCTACAATATTAAGCCATTTTGCATGCAAGGGTAGATGAGTACTTTGCTTGGTTAAAGTGAGTTAATGGGGTTGGAAATGACGGTCCTATCTTTGGTCTCTATTATAAGAAATTTTGCATGCAAGGATATATTAGTAATCTAGTAATCATTTTTCTAGAATTAAAATGTGCTTAAAAAGAAAGAATTTTAATAAATAAAGTACAATTCCATAAATCACAAAAATTATACCATAAATTACTTTAAGATTTTAGAAGTTTTATAAGAGTATTTTCAAAAAATTTGAAGAAAAATAATTTTTAAAAGAATTTTCTTTATAATAATACTTCAATAACAAACTACATAAAAATACAATTTAATTAGAATTTTAATGCAAATAAAGTTTTAAAATATAATCTAGCATTATACCAATTTAACTAATCGTCTAAGCACAGAATTTCCATATCTAAATATTTGTACGAAGATTCGAATCGTCACGAAAGAAAATATATTCGTATTTACTTAATTCACATAATCACTGGAAAGCAATATTTAGAAACTTATGTACTCACAATAATGCACGGTAATGCCACATCATAGATTTTATAATATCATAATATTTGCAGACGTTACAACCTTCCCCCTTAAAGGATTCTGTCCCCAGAATCTAAGCAAACAGATGAGGATACGTATCTAACATATCACTTTATAATTCCCATGTTGACTCTTCAACTTTGGGATTCCTCCACAAAACTTTAACTAAAGGAACTATCTTATTCCTTAACACTTTATCCTTTCTATCTAGAATGCTAAGTGGTTGCTCGACATAAGACAAATCTGGCTCAATCTCCACTGGTTCATTCTCTATGATACATTTGGTGTCGGGGTTGAACTTCTTAAGCAATGATACGTGAAAAACATTGTGGATGTGCTGCATTTGAGGCGGTAAGGCTAACTCGTATGCCTCTTTTCCAACTTTACCCAAAATCTCAAAAGGTCCGACAAATCTTGGACTCAACTTTCCCTTTTTTCCAAATCTAGTGATCCATTTCCAGGGCGACACCTTCAATAGGACAGCTTCTCCTATTTCATATTCTACAATCTTTCTATGTGGGTCAGCATACTTTCTTTGTCTATCTTAAGCCGCGATCAATCGATTCCGAATCACATCTACCGCTTCTTTCGTCCGTTGAATCAATTCAGGGCCAATTTTTAATTCTCCAACTTCGTCCCAACATATCGGCAATCTACACTTTCTTCCATAGAGGGCTTCGTACAGAGGTATTCCAATACTGGCATGATAGCTATTGTTATATGAAAAACTCCACTAAAGGTAGGTGATCGTCCCAATTTCCTTTAAAGTCTAAGGCACGAGATCTCAATATGTCTTCTATGGTTTGAATCGTACGCTCACTTTGACCATCTGTTTGTGGGTGATAGGCAGTACTCATTTTGAGTCGAGTTCCTAAATGTTCTTGAAATTGCTTCCAAAATCTAGAGTTGAAACGGGGGTCTCTATCTGACAAAATAGACACTGGAACTCAATGACGAGTGACAATCTCCTTTAGGTACATATGAACCAACTTGTCCATCGAGAATCTCTCATTAATCGGTAGAAAATGAGCTGACTTAGTCAATCGATCGATTATTACCCAAATAGCATCATGGTTAGATCTGGTCCTAGGTAATCCAACTATAAAATCCATTGCGATATGCTCCCATTTCCATTATGGTATTTCTAAGGGTTGAATTAGTCCACTTGGTCTCTGATGTTCGGCTTTTACCCTTTGATACATGTAACACTTACTAATCCATTGTGCAATCTCTTTCTTCATGTCTGGCCACCGAAAATTCTGTTTCAAATCTTGGTACATTTTTGTACTTCCTGGGTGAATAGAGAATTCTGAGTTGTGAGCATCCTTCAAAATCTCATTCTTCAATTCCTCCAAATTCGGTATCCAAATCCTTGATGAGAATCTTAAAATTCCTTGGTTTTCTTTTTGAGTACAAATCTCTTCTCCGGTCAACTCGTTCATTCTTTGATTCATCACTTCTTCTTGACAATTCCTAATCATTTCTAACAACTCTGGTTGAAAAGTCATCGCACAGATCATTTCAGTTGGTGTACTTAAAGCTTGAATTTCAATTTTCATCTTCTCAAATTCCTTTGATAACTCTTGGGCCATAGTCAACATATTCAGTCTCTCCTTGCGACTTAAAGCATCCGCTACTACGTTCGCTTTTCCGTGATGATAATTGATTGTGCAATCATAGTCCTTAATCAACTCCAACCATCTTCGTTGCCTCATATTTAATTCCTTCTGAGTAAAATGTACTTCAGGCTCTTGTGATCCGTATATATCTCACATTTATCTCCATATAGATAATGTCTCCACAGCTTCAAGGCAAATACAATTGCATCCAGTTCCAATTCGTGAGTTGGGTACCTTTGTTCGTGAGGCTTAAGTTGTCTTGACGCGTAGGCTATCACCTTCCCGTGTTTTATTAAAACACAACCCAATCCTTTGTGTGACGCATCACTGAATATCATAAAGTCTCTTTGATCATCTGGCAGGGATAATACTGGAGCGGTAACTAACTTCTGCTTCAATTCCTGAAAATTCTTTTCACACTTCTTAGTCCATTCAAACTTCTCATTCTTTCGGGTTAACTTCGTCAATGGTACCGCAATCTTAGAAAAATCCTTCACAAATCTTCGATAATATCCAGCTAATCTCATGAAACTTCTAACTTCAGTCGGGGTCTTCGGCCTCTCCCAGTTCATTACAGCTTCTATCTTTGCTGGATCAACTCGAATCCCTTCACTACTAATAATGTGTCCTAGAAACTGAACTTCTCGCAACCAAAATTCACACTTCAAAAATTTTGCATACAATTTCTCTTTTCTTAAGGTCTCCAAAGCAATTCTCAGGTGTTCAACATGATCTTCCTCGGTCTTCGAATATATTAGAATATTATCAATAAACACAATGAAAAACTTATCCAAATGCTCCTTGAATACTCGATTCATCAAATCCATAAAGGAGGTTGGCACATTTATCAATCTGAATGCCATAACTAGAAACTCGTAATGTCCGTATCTGGTTCTGAAAGCAGTCTTTGGTATGTCTTCCAACTTAATCTTCAACTGATGATATCCCAATCGCAAGTCAATTTTTGAGAATTAAGTCGCTCCTTTAAGTTGATCAAACAAGTCATCAATACGAGGTAACGGGTACCTATTCTTGATGGTCAATTTGTTCAACTCTCTATAGTCAATGCACAATCCCATACTTTCGTCCTTCTTTTTCACAAAAAAACTGGAGCACCCCATGGAGATACACTCGGCCTTATAACTCCTTTATCCAATAATTCTTGTAGTTGCTTGGCCAATTCCTTTATTTCTACTGGTGCCATACGATAAGGTGCCTTCGATATGGGTTCCACGTCCTGGAAGTTCGTCCGGAAATACATCGGGAAATTCACTAACTATCGGAATACTTCCTATATTCGGCGGCTCCTTAGATCTATCAATTACATGAGCCAAATACCCTTCACACCCTTGTCTCAACAATCTTTTAGCTTGAATCATTGTCAGAAATGCTTTAACTTGTTTATGTCCTTTAAACTCTACTTTCTTTCCTTGAGGGGTCTTAAGAATCACTTTCTTCTTCTTGCAATCTATCTGAGCACCATGCTCTGCTAACCAATCTATGCCTAATATAACGTCAAATTCTCCTAGTTGAAAAGGTATGAGGGAAGAAGGGAAATTATAGCCTGAAATCTCTACTCTACACCGAGGGCAAACACCTTTAACAGATACTCGCTCTTGATTAGCCAAAATGATAGATAAGGGTTCAAATAATAGTTCAATTTCACAATTCAACTTGCCAATAAAATATTCAGATATGAAAGATCTAGTAGCTACGGAAACATATAGCACTTTAGCATTGATGTTGTTGACAGAAAGCGTACCTGCCACAACTTCAGAACTCTGAACAGAATCCTTGATGTTCATGTTGAATGTCCGGGCCTGAGCAGGATATGAGGGAGGAAAAACTGGAGTTGTGGATTCAGAAGGTTGATTTGAAGGAAGTTGAAGAATTGGGAAAGAAGATGTCATTACTTGATTGAAAGGAGCGATCGTCAATTGCATCAACTTGTTGTTCCCGGGGGCCTTGCAATCCCTCGACATGTGACCAGTCTTTCCATATTTAAAGCATGTAACAGAAGGCTTCGGGTTTCGACACTCATTCACATAATGACCTTTCGTATTGCACTTGTAACAGATGATGTCAGCCTTATTGCAGTTACCCGTGTGTCTCTTGTTGCAGAATTTACACTCCGAATTTGTTGCTTGCTGGAATCTCTGCCCTTGAATCCTATTCCTCTGACTCTTATTATCACCTTTCTTAAAGCTTCGGGGTCCTCCTTAGTTCTGGAATCCAAACTTCTTGAAATTTTTTCCACTTTGGCTTCCTTGAGCCGATCCTTCTCCACTACTTCCAAACTTTCTTTTCTTACTCTCTTTCTCCTTCGAGTTTTGGTCACTTTCTCCTTCGATCACCATCGCCTTTTGGACCACTTCAGCATATGTGGCCAATTCGAAAGCAGCCACTCTGCTTTGTAGCCAAGGCTTTAATCCTTGTTGAAATCTCTTCGCTCTCTTCTCATCCGTGTCTACGTAATCTCCAACAAACCTAGCCAATTCGGTGAATTTCTTCTCGTACTCTCCCACAGTCATTCCTTCTTGCTTCAATTCAAAGAACTTCAATTACATTTGAGTCTGCATATACCTCGGGAAATACTTGTATAAGAAAATCTTCTTGAATATATCCCAAGAAATAACTTCTTCCTCTTCTAGAGCACGGGCTGACTCCCACCAATAGTTCGCTTCGCCTTTCAGAAAATAAGACGCATAATCGACCTTCGTTTCTTCCCTAACAACAGCTAGCGTTAAAGCTTTCTCCATTTCTTTAAGCCAAGATTGAGCTTCTATAGGATCTTGAGTTCCACAAAACTCTGGTGGTTTCACAGCTTGGAACGATTTGAAAGTTGTAGGGGTTGGTGGTGGTAGAGGTGGTTGTTGAAGTTGTTGCTGAAGAAGTTGTTATTGAGCAAGGGTAACAGATTGTTGGTGAATTATTTGGATAAGTTGATCCAAGTTGGGTGGCGGATCTTCATGATCCCTGGTGTTGGTGTTGCGGGCTCTACGAGGAGGCATGATTCTGAATGTAGACAAGAAAGGTTTATTCATAGTACAATATTTGCATAGACAAGTTATAGCAAGGGTAAATATTAAGCACTGAAATTTTATTCAAAAGATATCTTAGGAAAAGATTAAACATGATCAAGTTTTAATGAGGTTAACATAATTTAATCAACAATTTTTATCTAAGCAAGTATATAGCATGGTAATGAGATGGCAATATCATAGAGATAATCAAAGTGCGAATTTAACATTAGTTCGAATGAAAAGTGAGAAATAGAGTACAAACAGGAAATAAAGTGCAAATAAAGTCTTCTTGAAACAATCCGGGTACAAGGTACAAATGGAAATCAAAGTGGAACAGGGGCACGGAGACGGCTAATCACTCGGCGGAGCTCGTCAGCAATGGCGGTAAGAGCACTCTAGTTCTCTCTTTCACGGTATGGAATCATCAATGCCAATCGGTCCTCAGCCATCTGGATGATCTCCTCAAGTCTGGCTATCAGTCATGGTCGGTTGGGCTTGTCATTAAAGTTCTCGCGGTACCACAGGTCCACCCTACGCCGAAGATTCGCGTTCTCTCCTTCCAGTCGATCAACCATAATTACCATCTGCTCGTATAGGGAGAATGGCACAGTAGAAGGGAATCAGGGAGTCAATGAGGATGATGCCTGACAATCAGTTATATATACGCGGTTATAAATAAAAGTGTCAGAAAAGCTATAGATTCTAACGCCACAAAAACCCAAATGATCTAAGTTCATCCTATTCTCTAAATTCCTATCTTATATTCATTTATCCTATGTTGTTCAGTGACTCAAACCTGTGGCTCTGATACCAAAACTGTGACGGACCCACAATACTAACTAGCAGAAATATGCATAATATAGATTAAACAGTAAGAACTACAAAAGATAGAACATTAGAGCTACAACCCTTAACCACAATCCCCGAATCCACAGGAATGAGTTTTAACAATATCTAACATCTTAATTATTACAGACCGAAAATATCTAAATCCAAATTACTACACAAGTTTTAAACCCAAGGTTTACAACCCTTAGGGAACTACTAGTTCCCTACCTGCTCCAACATCTGACGGTAGGCATACCCCGAGTCTCCAGAAGTCTTACGCGCGGTTTGCTTGAGACGGGCCATCTTCGGGTTTCACTGAAGGTATAACATCAATAACAATATTAATGAGCAAAATGCTCAGCAAGTGAATAATAGGGTACAAAAGTTCATCATATGCTTCAATAAAATAATAACAGAAGGTAAATCAACACTATAAAATTTCAAGTAAAAGTGATACGACCGGCATTTTGTGTAATATTATTTGTGGACTCGGTATAATAATAGATCCGAATGTAATTATACTTAATAGTTGTACGTTTGTGTGAAAGAAAATTTCTGCATTATAAATTTGCTTTATGTAGTATATAATTTTTCAAAGCAAAAGTTTGTTTATTTCCTTTATTTTTGATTTATAAGGAATATTCTAAACCTTGGAGAAATTTTCTTTTAAAAGTTATTTTGTTCACAAATTTCAAAAGTGATTTTATAAAATTTCTAAAAATCCAAGTTATATTATGGTATAAATTTTATAATTTTTGAACTTGTATTTTATTTTATAAAAATAAATCTTTACAAATTTTATTTGTTATAATTAGCAAATTACATAGAAGCCCTTGCATGCAAATCACCCTTCTATTCTCTCAAAGGGCAAAGGAGACCTTTCCAACCCCACTAACTCATTTGTTAATTACCAAATTACCACACTGACCTTGCATGTAAAATGGCCTAACTTTACCTAGAGGACATTTTTATACATTCTCATTTCCACTCATTCTTTTTGCCAATAAAACCAAAAATAAAGTGGGAGAAGTCATTTTCACTCACTCCACACTCCAACACACCTCATTTTTCTCTTCTCCCCTCCCTCCCTTGTTGCTCTCGGCCGAAGCCCCCCATCCACCACTCCCTTCCATTTTTCATTCCATTTCTCATCTTCCCTAGTGTAAATCTTCCACATACATTCATTTTATATACTTCCCAAGAGTTTTTTGACTTGGGAGTTGAAGTTTCATGGTGGCAAGTGTAGTTCTTGTGTGATCTCGAAAGAGAAACTCTTGATTCTTGTGAATTCAAGAGCTCTCTATGAGATACGTTTTATATATGTGCTAACTAAGTATTTTATGAAGAAACCATGCTTTAAAATCCTTTGCATGATACTGAAATTTCATTATATAATCATATTTAGCCATATATGCTAGTTTTAAGATGTTAAAATGATAATCAACTATGTTGTGCATGCTACTCTTTTCGAAATTATGTTCATATGTTTAAAAATCTATAAATTCAAAATATTTGTACTTGAGATAGATTGTTTCCATGATGTATTTCTTATTAATATATAAGAGAAGATATATTTCATGATAATTAAGGATGAGCAATAGGTATAAGTCGAGTTTGCAAGAATTTAAACTTTATGCCTAGTTGAAATCTTGTTAAGTGTTTTTCCATGAGTTGCATGTTATATTTTTAGTTGCATGTTGTTGTTCATGGGCATGGATGATCTCCACTTCTGTTGAGACACTATTTTAGGATATTAATGCACTAGGTTTGCTTTGGTAAGGGTTGGATGCTTGGTTGTTAAGCGAGAGTCAAGGTGGAATGAGAATAGTTAGTGGTTGCATTTTTCCAGATTTGCTGTACTAGTTTATGGGGAAGTTTTGATTGAGCATTTGTTGTGCACTTTGAAGCCCAAGCCACCAGAAGCTAGCACTAGGAGTATATAAAAGGTATTAGTTGTTTGTTGGAGGTTTATAAGTCGTTTGGTTAGGTGCACGAGTGGAATCACAAAATTTGTCCAACAGGGGACAGTTTTGTTGCAACTTAGAAATAGGAAGTTTTGACCATGTCATGGGTAGGCCCTCATTAGGCCCTATTGAGCCTTAGTTAGAGTGAGTGTCAGAGAAGTTTTTTCAGCCATAGTTCATAGGATTTGAGTAAGAACCATGTGTCACAAGTTAGTTCAAGTCGGGGCATTTTCTGCCCAGAAAAATAGGGGAACAATGGACTTTAAGCTTAGGCCCAAGGAGGCCCAAGATAGGCCCTTGAACCACATCGAGTTTGGGAGATGCCTTATGGTCAGAAGAGTTTAGTGTAAAAGGTTTGGAGGTAAACTTATAGTGCAAGAGTGTCTAATGCACTCAAGAAACCATAGATGTCATTCTGTAATTTTCCTTAGTAAGCACTTTCACTTATCACATAGTTTTAGAGCACTTATAAGTGAGACCTAGGTTGACCACTATAGTTTCAAGATAGCATAAAGCCAGTAGAGTTAAAGGCCCAAGTGAGGGTCAATAGGTTTTCGATAGTTTAGTAAAGGCACATCGAGTTAGGAGACCAAAGTTGTAGACTTTGTCTAGTTTAGCGATCAAGTGACTTAGTTGGGGATCGAGATCATCCAAGCCTAGTGTTGAATTATTGTGTGTGTGATATTATTTGGTATTAAAATATGATATGTGAGTATATGTGTCTATGTGTGCTATTATATTTATAAGGTGATTATAAATTGTGTGCATATAGGCCTAAGTGCCATTTATGTTTAATTTCGGGTTGTATAGAGGCTGAGTTGGTGAGAATATATTATAATAAGGTTATTATTAATTGTGTAGGATCTCGAGACGAGGGTAAACTTGCCATAAAGGTCGAGTAAAGCTTCCAGTTGCTCCCACCTACCAGATCAGTCCAGCCTTTCTCAAGGCAAGTGATTCAACCTGCTTTTTCGTTTACACTGCGAATGTATGATAACTAGCTTTTATATATATGATGCGAGTATCCTGAGTTATCTTGTTATACGTGAACCAAGTGATTCTCAAATCTATCTTAGTAATATATAGAAATTCCATGAACCCTCAAGTACTTATTGCAAGTAGATCAAAAGTCGTATCATGTAACACCCCCAAATCCGGGGTCGGGGATCCGGGTTGTCACGAGTTCCATTTCCCTTGATAACACCCAAACTTAATACACAATCAACTACTCTGTACTGTGACCCCACAATAAACACACACACCACAAGTTATAGTCTCAGAGATGAATATCCAAAAATAATCACAAGTCATTTTATTCCACAATTATAAGTCAATACACCTTAAAAGGTTTTCTGGATAATTTACATTTCTTTGCCATTATTACAATTCATAATATACATAAGTCTGGTACATTATTAGTTGAAAACTTAGCCTATTGGTAATTTCTACCTCAGCTACAGCGGCCTCAACGCTTCCAGAAAGCTGCGGAACGTTTCCTATCCGCTTGCGAATTGGGAGCTTGGTCCTGTTCATCTTATCTATCTGATGTTGTGTGATGAAAGAAGAAAGCAAGGGTGAGCAGCAAGCCCACCAAAATAATATGTATAATGATTAACAATATATGAGCCTACTCATAATACTCATGAAAGTCTTGGTCAAAAGAAATGAACCAAGTTTGATATCTTAATGCGATGAAGTCGCAAAATATTCAGTATATATACATATATACTTTTCAAAATATTGGAAGTCCTCTTCCATGAATAATATACACAAAATCCCAGTGTATAACTATATAAAAAAATATCGTTGCAAGGTGATCTTATATATCTAACCTTGTCTCAACGTTCTTCTGAAAATCTTTGTCATTCATAAGACAATTATTAATTAGATATAAGTTTAAAAGATGAAGTTACCAAATACTTCACTACACTTATATCATTTATAAAGCTACTTGAACTACCATTGTTCAAAGTATAATGAGTTTTCAACAGTTCATCACATAGATGAGACTACAAGACAAGATTTGAATAGATTAAATCTTTAAAATATTATTAAAGGAAATGAAGTTATGACATACTTCATTAAGTTCTGATATATATATATATGTATCCACATATATATCTTCCTTTATACATTTCCTGAAAACCTCTGTCATGTAAAGTATGAACAGAATTGCAATATCCAATAAGTTTGGAAAGGAAAAGAATTTTGGCATAAACCAGATATCTTGCTGATCAGGCAAAGATACCCATAAGTAACCTTTTCTACTAGTAGATGGACGAATTCCCCACTGGTCATCACCCTGGTCGTAATGGGACCTTATGCTGGACTGCCACTCAGCCACTTATGCATTTGATGGACTCCCACTGAGCCACTTACACTATCATGGACGCCCACTGAGCCCATGTTGCTTATGCCGACTCAATAGATGGACTTACTTCCCGAACATTGGGTAAGTAATCAATTCATTTACCAAAACTGCAACCGTGTTGCGAATATAAAATACACCACAGAGCCGGATCCCTCAGGTTTTGAGCGAGTATTTAAATCCCCTTAAAAAGGAAGATCTTAAATATAAAAATGAGTTTTGGGATCCGCTCTAACTTTTAAAAATCATTTTGAAGACTCGAAAACACTTTATAGAGTGTTTGGAGTAAAGCTGATTTAATGAAGTAAATCAGTCCCTAGAATATTTAGAAAATGACTGAATATTATTATTTAAATAATATTCCCATAAAGAATAATCTTTATAAAAATAATTGAAGTAGAAGTATTAAAACTTATACTTGAAACGAGTATTAAATAACCAAAGATATACTTATATGAAAGTACTATCTTTATTTGAATAATCGAAAATAAGTTTGATTATTGACACCTTATTCTTTAATAAAATAAAGAATATATCTCAGCAAATAATCGGAGTCATAGATCCTCAAATGAATATTCAAATAATATTCATTAAATAATATAAACTGAGTCATAAGCCCTCGAATGAATATTCAAATAATATTTAATAAATAATATGAAAGAGTCATAAGCCCTCGAATGAATATTCAAATAATATTCAATAAATAATATGAAAGAGTCATAAGCCCTCGAATAAATATTCAAAATAATATTCATTTAATATAAAGGAGTCATAAGCCTTCGAATGAATATATTCAAAATAATATTCATTTAATATAAAGGAGTTATAAGCCTTCGAATAATATTCGAAATAATATTCAATAATAAAATAAAGTTAAAGTTATCGAATAAACCTTATTCGATTAATAGTTTTGAAAACTATGACCATATATATATATATATAAGTATATATATATATATATATTTATATCCATATATACAAAATCTACTCGGGATCCTCGACTCCCGGTTTTAGAAAATATTTTCACCTTTGGGTCCCTATACTAAGGGTATATGCAAATTACCGCTATCCTCTAGCATAGGTATTATCAACTGAATCAACATATATATGGAAAGAATACGAAACAGGCATGCATATATATATACCACAGCAGCATGCTTCAATATATTGCAACATTTGCTAATTAACCAACATGCATCTATCGCAAGATAATGCAAATACATATATACATCACAACAACAGTTATAACTGGTAGAAAACTTGCCTGAGCGACTTGGGGTGATAAAAGGCTCGGGACGAGTCTGGTAACCTATAAACAACAAGTAAGTTGGAATTAAACCAAAGTCACTTGTAAATCTATACTTTAACTAACTGACTCTAACGCTTGTTTTGCGCTTTTTGACTCGCTTAAGTCACTCGGGTATCCTCGGCTCCACCATTTTTATTAATTTAACCTTTACGAGTTTTAAGGCGATTCCTTCGCGAGTGTCTTACCAACTGCCTAACACACTTACCATAAATGTTTCATACATTAATTAACCCTTTTTGGTCTTTAACCTATGTTTCAAAGTAAGGCGAGGGGAAAAGTTTCGTTCGCGAAACGCCGTTACATGAAACGGTCGTTTCTCCTAAACCGTGCATCGGAATCGAACGAACTACATATCAAAACGAAGCTCGTAACATGAGCTATCTAGACATGGAAATGGTCATAATCTAGCAGGGGGTTCTCGGGTCCTAATGTTATGCACAAAAATAGTCTAAAGAAAATCGGACGTTACGACGGCTATGTTTACGCGATTTCCCAATTTTAAACCATTCAAAACCAACCCAATTCAACCTCAATCCAACATACAACCAACATCCATCCTTATCACATCATAACAACCCCAACCAATTCAATTTTAACATTCATACTTATGCCTAAGCTTAACTTTAACCATACTTAAGTTCTTTTAATCAAAACAACAACATTTACCATTCCATTTCAATACCATTTCACTCCCAAACTCTAAATCACAAACATCAAGCTACAATATCACCCTACTAATCAAAATAATCTTATAATACATAGGAATCTAGGGTTTGGAGATGATATACCTTCCTTGAAGTGGTGGGAGGAGCTAGGAAGCCTTAAGAAGCTTTGAGAAGTCTTAGGAATGCTTGGATCTTCAAGGAAATCAAGAAAAATTTCAAGTTAAAAACTTGAAAACACTATTCATAGTCTTCTTCTTTGATTAAATGAAGAAGATTGAGAAGGAATTAATGGCTTAAACTCATGATATAGCCCTAACTAAGCATAAAGATGATTAGGGAATTATCTTACCAATTTAGGAGGCTTGGATCTTGAGTTTTGAATTTCTTCCCCTTTTGAAATAGTAAAAGCCGAGAGCAAGCTTGCTTGGAATGGGAGAATTGATTTTTTTTTGTGTTTTGATGAAATGATTTGCTTGGCTTGGTTGATTTGATTTTGTGTTTGATTTAGTCAATTACCTTGTTGCCCTTGAATTTGTGTGGTTCTCATTCAACCACACCTCCTTCCTTCCCATGCCATGCCTATGTCATGTGGTGATGTCATCCTTCCATCCTTGTCCTCTTCTCATTGGTTGGGTGACATCACTCTCTCTAATCCCTTGGATTAACTTCCTAATTGTTTGCCTAATGACCGTTGATCTGTTATACGGTTCGCTTAACTTTCGTTCTCGTTTATCGTTTGAAGGATCATACCCGGGATCTTATTACTTAGGTTCCCTTAACCTTCCTCAATACATTATATTCCTTTTTATGATCCTCTATTATAATCCTTTAATTTAAATCCTTTTTATTCTGTTACCTTATACTCAATTCTTTCTGTATCTGGTGTATTTCCGGGAAAAATCAAAGTGTTCGGAATTGGATTCTGACGATCTTTACATACACTCATGTATCATATAGAATACTGATAAAATCTCAGAATATCCATAACAGAACCCCTACATAGTGTGGCATGAAAAGTTTTCTCATTCAGCTAAAACACTATTCACAAGGGTTACAAAAAGTTTAAAATTTTGGGGGTTATTACATATCATGCTAGTATATCAGAGTCATTGGAATGCCTTGATAAAATAAAGATTCGTTATAATACTTGATTGACCCTTTTGTTTAACATGCTATTGATCCCTGAGAAGTCTTGAACATCTCACCCTGATGCTTGAACCCCAATAGAAATTTTACCTTGATACCTAAAAGCCAGATATTCTTTAAAGTTGTTCATGATTGTTTGATAACCCTATCCTTACCCTAAAGTTTGACATCCTGATATACCTTAAGCTAATGATCACTTTCTTTATACCTCAACACCTCTAGTATACATGTAGCCAGTGATGCTTATCTTCTTGATGTTATAATACCTATACCTTGTCTAAAACCATTGCTTTAAGCCTAGTTTGACATTACTCTTTCATATTATCCAATAGCCTTGCTAATCTCCTTGTCAAAGTTCTTGTAAATGGAAACCTTTCAATCACCCTAATATAGTAAAGTCTAGTGGATCATGGCCCTGAGATTTGGTGACATATTTCCAGTGTTTCAAAGTTGATCTATAATCCCTTGATAAAAATGTTTACTATTTAAGAGATTAATTATAAATCGGCATCAATTTTTGAAATGATTAAAATGTGGATTTTCAGTCCCAAAGAGGGATAAATGTTTTCTTGAATAGTGGATCTGGACTGAGACGCGAGTCCCTTCCACACTTATATTATAGGCTTAAAAGTTGCCTAGGGATCCCATTAATGTTTTAGAAACCAGCGAGGTTCGGGATTACTTCGCGGCTGATCACCGGCTGTAATCCGTAGCGTCATAAAATGATTTTGATTAAGATATGATTTTTGAAAAATGTTTTGATACAAGCAAATGATGCCATCACCCAAAGTTTTATCTCTTTTTATTATTGGTTTTGTCTTCGTACTCTCATTCTTTAATATATATAACTCGATTTATGTTTTGTACCATATTATTTAGCACTTGTTGAGCATTTGGCTCACTCCTTGCTTTAACCCTGATATTACAGCTAGCAGCTATGGTTAGATTCAAGCAGACAGCACGTAAGACTTGTGACGCCGATGCGTATGTCCGAGCTCAGGTAGAATAAGAGATAGTTTTGTGTGAGGACATGATGTTAAAACTTGTTATAATAGTTAGTAGTGTTGGGCTGTTCCAAACCCTAAACTGTAAGATCTTGGATTCAGATATAATTACTCTCTTTTAAATATTGTAATAGTTATATATTATGTTTGTTAAGTTGGGGGTGTGACAGGTTTTGGTATCAGAGCTACGGTTTAGAGTCCCTGGACAGCCCAAATAGGTTATAGGATATATGTATAGGTTATAGATTAGATGCGAGAGAGTAGGTTAAGTAAATTTATTATTATTACTCCTCTTATTGGTTTGTCAGCAAAGGGCGCACTCCTCGTCATCCTCTGGGTCAGACGACACTATTGCCTTCTCCGTGTATGCTGAGTTGAGGCGCGAGTTTGACATGCTTCAGGGCAAGTACGACCGACTGATAGACCGATTGAAGAACGTGTATCCAGACAGCCGAAACTATGAAGGGAAGCCTAAGGAGCAGATGACTGCGAGACTTGAGACTTTGGTTCAGTACGTCAACATTAAGCTTGAGGAAATGCCATCACACCGAGACTGTACCAGTCAGTATATCATCCAGATGGTGGCGGATGAGCTCCAGAGCATTGTGAAGACGCTTCGAGAGGAGAAGACTACCAAGACCCGTTCCGATGGAGTGGAGCCTTAGTTCTTTCCATTATCTACCTTCCATGTTGTAGTATTATCAGACTTCATAGAATTCCCTGTTGTTTCCTTTAAAAAAAGCATGTTGTTCCTAGAATCAGACTTTATCCTGATCTTGATGTATTGAGACCTCTAGATTTCAATTATTATGCACTATCGTTCCATTTGCTCTCAACTGTTATTTTACGCCTTTATATGCATCACCATATCTGTTTAATTTGAAACTTGACCTCATATGTAAATAAGAATGCCATGCGATACCCTAGAATTATTCCATTATTCATACTTGTTTTGACATAACTCTTATTTCAGGATCATGCCACCTAAAAAGAAGAACCCAACAACCACATCCACCACAGATCCAAATATTCTTCGATTACTGGAAACCTTATAACAGAAAACCAATGTTATAGCTCAACAACAAATAACTCTTTAACAACGATTTTAAAACTAAGATAATCGTGAACCACACCAACCACCTGATCCACCAGTACCACCTCGACAAATTGTCACTTTCAAGGCTTTTTAGAATGTAAATCCACCTGCATTTCATGATACCACTGATCCAATAATAGCTAACACATGGATTAAGGAAATGGAAAGGGCTTTTGAGTTGGTACAGTTAGGGGATGATCAGAAGACACCATATGTTACTTACTTCTTGAAGGGCGAAGTCATCTATTGGTGGGAATCAGTAAAAGCTATGGAAGTAAATCAGCAAGTTTCTTGGGAAAGATTTAAAAAGTTATTTCTGGAAAAGTATTACCCTAAGTACATGCAAAATCAGATGAAGCTTAAATTTCTTGAATTGAAGCAAGGGAACATGACTGTACTGGAGTATGAGAAGAAGTTCACAGAGTTGTCAAGGTTTGTGACAAAGTGTACCAGCAGTGAGGAGGAAAAAGCAAAGAGATTTCAACAAGGATTAGAGCCTTGGATCAGAGATAGAGTGGCTATGTTTGAGCTTGATACTTATGCGGGAGTAGTACAGAAAGCTAATCTGATTGAGAATAATGAGATACAGTCAAGAAAGGAAAGGGATAACAAGAAGAGAAAGGTTCCATTTTATGGAGAAAAGTCTGAAGCCGGAAATTCACAAGATCAGAATGTAAAGAGGTTTGGATTCCAAAAAGGCGGAAATTTTCAAAAGAAGGGGAATTTGGGCAAAAGACAAGAATCGAAAGGGAACAACTAGACAAGTCAAGGGCAAGTTGGAGAAAACAGATTCCAGAGACCGGAATGCAAGCATTATGGAAGAAGGCACCCCGGAGTGTGTAATAAGCTGAGCATGACATGCTATAGGTGCAACCAGAAAGGACATTTGGCAAACGAGTGTAAGATGCCGAAACCAGGAGTTACATGTTACAAGTGTGGAAAGACTGGGCATATAGCGAGGGAGTGCAAGACAACCGGACCAATTAAAGCTCTAATGAATTTGGCAAGTACCAGTGCAAGCGTGCCAGCCGAGGTATTGGCATTACCTCCACCACCTACAACAACCCCGCAAGCAACAGCAAGGACATTCGATTTGAAAATGAAGGATGATGTTCAGAACTCTAAGGTGATAGCAGGTACACTTTTACTAAATAATGTCAAAGCTAAAGTATTGATTGATTCGGGAACAACGAGATCTTTCATATCAGAAACTTTTGTTGATAAACTTCAATGTGATAAAATGGTTATGAATGAGGTAGTAAATGTGTTAATTGTGAACCAAGAAAAGATTCCTGTGAATCACTTATGTCCGAAGTGTGAGATTGATATTTCAGGGCATAAGTTTTCAGCCGACTTGATACTCTTGAAGTTGGGAGAGTTCGATATAATTTTAGGTATGGATTGGTTAGGGAAGAATAACGCCCAGATTAATTGTAAGACCAAGAAAGTGTATTTAAAGACGAAGAGTGGAGAGAAGGTAGTATTTAAGGGACAGAGGCTAGAGCAACTGTTTCTTACAATCGTTCAGGCTAAGAAGTTACTTAGAAAAGGTTGTGAGTCGTTCCTAGCTTATGTAGTGGATTCAGAAAAGGGCAACCCCAGCATAGAAGATATTCCCGTAGTTAACGAATTCCTAGATGTGTTTCCAGACGAACTACTAGGTTTACCACCAGATCGACAAATCGTGTTCGAGATCAACCTTGCTCCGGGCACAGAACCAGTTTCAAAGGCCCCATATAGGATGGCACCAGCAGAAATGAAAGAGTTGGCGAGCCAGCTACAAGAATTGTTGGATAAAGGAGTGATACGGCCAAATACGTCGCCATGGGGAGCACCTGTTCTGTTTGTAAAGAAGAAAGATGGAAGTATGCGGCTATGTATAGATTATCGGGAGTTGAATAAGGTGATGATTAAGAACCGCTACCCGCTACCAAGAATAGATGACCTATTTGATCAGCTGAAAGGAGCAAAGTGCTTTTCAAAGTTTGACTTGAGATCAGGATACCATCAATTACAGATCAAGGAAGAAGATATTCCCAAGACAGCATTCAGGACCAGATACGGACATTATGAATTCTTAGTAATGCCTTTTGGATTGACTAATGCCCCGGCAGCATTTATGGATCTGATGAATCGGGTATTTAAAAAGTATTTGGACAAGTTCGTAGTGGTATTCATTGATGACATCCTTATTTATTCAAAGTTGGAAGAAGAACATAAGCAGCATCTATGGATAGCATTGGAGATACTCCGGCAAGAGAAGTTGTATGCCAAGTTTTCTAAATGTAAGTTTTGGTTAAAGGAAGTTCAATTCTTGGGACACGTCATTGGAGATGAAGGAGTTAAAGTAGATCCGGCAAAGATTGAGGCGATTATAAGTTGGGAGAGGCCAAAGACACCTACAGAAGTGCGAAGTTTTCTAGGATTGGCAGGGTATTATAGAAGGTTTGTCAAGGATTTTTTTTAAAATCGCCACGCCATTGACTAAGTTAACCAGGAAGAATCAGAAGTTCGAATGGAATGCAGAATGTGAGGATAGCTTTCAAGAGTTGAAACAGAGATTGGTAACAGCTCCGGTGTTAGTACTACCAGACGACCAAGGAAACTTTGTGATTTTCAGCGATGCTTCACATAAAGGATTGGGCTGTGTGCTAATGCAACACAGTAAGGTGATCGCGTATGCGTCAAGACAGTTAAAACTGCATGAATTGAAAGGTGGCACGTATATATCATATATGCCCAGCTTGACAAGAGAATCCGCAAATTCTGAATTGGACAAGGCTTTGGTTAACATGTCCGCAAACTGCCCTTTCGTACTAACATATGGTACCTCAACTTCATTATTCTCCAGCTTCTCATATATGAAGTTCCTATCAATTTCCACATGCTTTGTTCTGTCATGTTGGACAGGGTTTTCAGCAATTTTAATCGCCAACTGATTATCACAAAATAATTGCATAGGACTTTGTGATGAGAAACCTAGCTCCCCCATAAGTCTTTTCAACCATAGCAACTCACAAATACCTTTTACCATTGCTCGATACTCAGCCACAGCACTAGATAACGAAACCACCTTCCGTTTCTTACTTTTCCAAGTTACAAGATTTCCTCCAACAAATGTAAGGTAGCCAGAAGTTGATTTTCTATCTCCTTTTTCAGCCCATGAAGAATCTGAATAACCAAGAATATCTGTATTACCATGTTTTAAAAATAACAGGCCCTTTCCTGGTGCTAACTTCAAGTACCTCAGAATTCTCACAACTGCATCCAAGTGTTGTTTAGCCGGATTATGCATGAACCTACTAACCACGCTTACAGCATATGCAATATCTGGTCTAGTATGTGACAAATAAATCAGTCGACCTACTAGCCTTTGATACCTTCCCTTATTTGTTGGAATTTGGCCATTGCACTCTTCTAGCCCATGGTTCTGTTCCATTGGAGACTTAATTGGCTCACAATTAAGCAGACATGTATATCTTAGTAAGTCCAGAACATATTTACATTGTGACAAAAAAATACCTTGATTGGAACGATTAACCTCAATACCTAAAAAATATTTTAGGTTCCCCAAATCCTTCATGTTGAATTCTTTGGAGAGATAGCCCTTTAATTTGTCCATCTCTGTAAGATCGTTCACAGTCACTATCATGTCATCCACATATATAATAAGAGCTGTAATTTTATCACCTATCTTCTTCAAGAACAGAGTATGATCGGCATTACTATGTTTATACCCATATTTTCTCATAACAGAGCGAAATTTACCAAACCATTCCCTTGGAGATTGCTTTAAGCCATATATTATTTTCTTTAATCTACATACCAACGGAATAGAGCTATTAGGTACACAATATCCTGGTGGTAGTGACATGTATACTTCCTCCTTTAAGTCTCCGTGAAGAAAAGCATTTTTGACATCATATTATTGTATATGCCAATCAAGATTTGCAGCTAGAGATAATAAAACTCGTATGATATTAATTTTTGCAACAGAAGCGAAAGTCTCCTCGTAATCAACACCATAGGTCTGAGTAAATCCTCGAGCAACAAGTCTTGCCTTCCTCCTATTGATTGAACCATCTGGATTCTGTTTGATGGTGAACACCCACCTGCAATCAACAGTTTTCTTTCCTTCTGGCAATGGAACTAGTTCCCATGTCTCGTTCTCCTGTAATGCTATCATTTCTTCTTTCATAGCTTCTGCCCATTTCACGTCCGACAGTGCTTCACTGACTTTACTTGGAACATGAATTGCAGAAATATTATTAGCAAAGGCTTTTGATGATTCTGTTAATCTGTGAGTATATACATAGTGTGCAATCGGATATTTGGCTCTGTTAACTGGTTCTGGTGAAAATCTCTCTGCTGGTACTCCACGGTTACTCCTTGGTGGCAAACGATATCTGTCACAATTAGCTTCCTCAGAAATATCGTTAGTATTAGTATTTAAATTTGTATTTACCTCTGGATAATCAGCTGGAGGAGAGTTAGGCGTTGGTACTATGGATGAGAGAGAGAGAGATGTTCAACATTATCATGAGAGTCTTCATCACTGGTGTAAGAGATAGTCTGACCATGTTCTACTAGAACAGTGTCTGGAACAACTAGTTCACTTCAACAAACACTGTTTTCTGGAACTTCCTCCGGAACACTTTCTGAGACACTGTCTGGAACAACCATTGGAACCATTGGAACACTGTCTGGAACAAAGCTGTCTTGTAATAACTCCATCCAATTCACCTCTTCAACATGATGACTCCCTCCCGGAAGAGATGAATTTGATACTGATGAGTTGTAAAACATCTCTTGTTCAGAAAAAGTAACATCCATGAAACATAAAATTTCCGTGTCGGGGGATGATAACATCGATATCCCTTTTTGAACGGTTGATAACCCACAAAAACACATTTCAAAGCACATGGGTCAAGCTTGTTGCATAAATGTTTTTGTAAATTCACAAAAGCAACGCATCCAAACACACGGGGAGGAATAGTAAGAGAAGATGGAATGTCGACAAAAGAAGCAAGTTTATCCAATGGTGTTTGAAACTGCAGAACACGTGTTGGAACACGATTGAGAAGGTGAACAGCAGTGGTAATGGCTTCTTCCCACCATTGTGGTTTCATGTTGGCACCAATTAAACTTGCACGTGTAATTTCAATTAATTGCCTATTTTTCTTTCAGCCACACCGTTTTGCTGTGGGGTGTCAACACAAGTAATTTCATGAAGAATTCCATGTTCTTTAAAATAACCTTTCAAAAACTTGTTTACAAACTCTCCACCATTATCAGAACATAGAACTTGTAAATTACCATAAAATTGTGTCTTGATCATTTTATGAAAATTTTGAAAAAGGCCTGTACTTCACTTTTTTGTTTCATCAAGTAAAGCCAAATCATACGAGTACAATCATCAACAAATATGACAAACCAACGAAAACCTGAAGTAGTTGTAGTGGGAGATGGTCCCCAAACATCTGAATGAACCAATGAAAAAGGCGTACTCTTTTTATTAGGGCTAAGTGGATAAGACATACGATGGCTCTTTGCCAAAATACATGTTTGACAATGAAAGTATGAAGGTGTACATTCAAAAAATAAAGATGGAAACAAATACGCTAGATAACCAAATGAGATATGACCCAAACGTCGATGCCATAACCAAATTTGATCATTTTCATTAGAAGAAATAGAACCTTTTGCAGACATGGCGAGGCTTGTACATATATCATCAACATTGTATAAACCCTCTCTCTTAGTACCATGCCCAATTATCTCCCCGCTGTTGATATCCTGGAGAAGACAAAAATTTGGATATATTAATACTAAACATTTTAATTGTGAAGTAACTTGTGGTACAGAAAGCAAGTTGTTAGAGAGATTAGGAATCAGCAAAGTGTGTTCTAAAGATAGAGATTGAGTTAAATCAACTCTTCCAGCTCCAGTTACAGGATATGAAACTCCATTTGCATTGACAATAGTGGAATAATTAGGCAAACAATGATCACGTAAGAGAGATGAATCAAAATTCATATGATTCGTAGCACCAGAGTCAAGAATCCAACCATTATCCCTTGCCAAATTAGTAGCAACTAATGCCTTACCTTGGTTACCTGACTCTTGAACAAGAGCTGAAACAACTATAAAGTGAGGAGTGGAACCAACTACAGAATCAGAAGCTAGTACAGGATTTTCCACCGGCTGAGGAGATGATGCACACAAAGCCACTTTCCCCTTGCCTCTGGACTTCAACCTTTCTTTGTGTTCATTCCACCAGTCTGGGTATCCATTCTTCTTGAAACACGACTCGATGAGATGTTTGTTACTGCCACAATAAGAACACTTTCCAAGCACTGCCATTATAGAATTTTGTTGAGAAAGAGGAGACTGAGCATATCTTTTAGCTGCCATAGCAACCTCAGATACATCTCCCTGACTCAGCATTGTATTACGACGCTGCTCTTCCCTTCGTAGTATTGAGAACACAACTTCAGTGCTAGGAAGAGGATCAGTGCGTAGGATTTCTCCTCGAATAGAATCATATGTGTCATCCAGACCTGCAAGAAATACATAAACACGCTCTTCCTCAATTTCAGTCAATCGTACCTTAATAACCTCCGCTTGAGTAAACGTGATGGGTTTATGATGATCAAGTTCCTGCCAAAGAAACTTCAGATCTGAATAGTACATTGCAATTGGTCTCCCCCCTTGCTTTGTGGACATTGCCTTTCGAGATAAATCATAGATGATTGATTTATCAGCACCTTCAAAAAAGGTGTGACTTGCAGCATCCCAGACTACCTTTGAAGTGGGTAGACGTATGAACAACATCATGACATCAGTTTCCATAGAATTGATAAGCCATCCTTTTACGATAGCATCGTCCATGACCCATTTATCATAGGTTATATCACCAACATCGGGTTGCTTTTTAGTACCAGTAATAAATCCTTTTTTACCTCTCCCAACAATAAACATAGTAACAAACTGAAACCAAACATCATAGTTAGAACCTCCTTTCAATTTGATTCCTCCAGGAATTGACATCGGTTCCGAAGGCATCATCACGTTCATTGTTGGAGCATTCACCGAGGAGACAATAGATCCACCCGTTGAGGATTCAAGATAGGAGTCTGTACTTGTATTCACCATGATGGTTTACAGCGTATTGTAGAGAGAACCTTGCTCTGATACCAACTAGAAAAATATAGACAGATTAGAGAACAATCGGTTATGTTCTTCTGTGCTTGTATTATAGAGAAGAATAATTCTCATATATTTATTGCGTATTCTTTTCAATGTATATATATAGTGTATATTACAGCAACATCCTATACAACCCTAAAATATATATATGGTAAGTATTACCAACAATATCATTATAATTATACAATATATTCTAGAGGATATTTAGGGAAGATTTTCAGGGATTCTGACATTGAAGTACCCAACGCATGACTTGGAACTAGCCGCCATAGTGTTCGCACTTAAGATTTGGAGACATTACCTCTACGGAGAAAAGTGTGAAATCTACACGGATCACAAGAGTTTAAAGTACATTTTCACTCAGAAGGAGCTCAATATGAGGCAAAGGAGATGGTTGGAATTGATCAAGGACTATGATTGCTCGATAAATTATCAACCTGGAAAGGCGAACGTTATAGCCGATGCTTTAAGTAGGAAGGAAATATTGAATATGATAGCAACATCAAAGGAATTGTCTGAAGAGATTAAGAAATTTGGATTGGAACTTTGTGATAGTGGAATAGTTGAAGAAGTTTGTCGTGCAGTGACTTTTCAGCCAACACTAGTGGAAAAGATAAAGAAATGTCAGGAAGAAGTAATGGAGAAAAAGAAGAATCAGCTAACTGGAGAAGAGATTGGCATCAAATGGATGAGCAAGGTATACTAAGGTTTTCCTCAAGAATTTGGATTCCTCATGTACCTGAATTGAAGAATGAGATTCTGCAAGAAGCCCACAATTCAAGATTTTCAATCCACTCGGGAAGCACCAAGATGTATCGGGACTTAAAGCAGAACTTTTGGTGGCCAAATATGAAGCGAGAGGTGGCAGAATGGGTTGTAAAGTGTTATACTTGTCAGAAAGTGAAGACAGAACATCAACGACCAAGCGGATTAATTCATCCCCTAAAGATTCCAGAATGGAAATGGGAAAATATTGATATGGACTTTATAGTGGGACTACCGCGAACGAAATCCGGACATGACGCTATATGGTTATAGTTGATCGCCTTACGAAGTCGGCGCATTTCCTTCCAATTAATGAGAAGTCGTCATTGGACAGGTTGGTTCATCTGTACGTGCGTGAAATCGTACTAAGGCATGGAGTACCCGTATCGATAGTTTCAGACAGAGATCCCCGATTTAACTCAAGATTCTGGAAGCAATTTCAAGAAAGTCTTGGCACGAAGTTGAACATGAGTACGGCGTACCACCCGCAGACTGATGGTCAGAGCGAAAGGACAATTCAAACAATCGAAGACATGTTGCGCAGTTGTGCAATCAATTTTGCAGGAAGTTGGGATGACCACTTGCCATTGGTAGAATTCTCTTACAACAAGAACTATAACTCCAGTATTGGCATGCCACCATACGAAGCTTTGTACAGACAAAAATGTAGATCACCGACAAGTTGGGATGAAGTAGGAGAAGGAAGGATTCTAGGCTCGGAATTGGTACAACAGTTGCATGAGACAGTCAAGTTAATTCAGAAAAGGTTGCTTGCTGCTCAAGATAGACAGAGGAAGTATGCGGATCCAGCGCGTAAGGATGTTAGATTCCAAGTAGGTGAAGCCGTTTTGTTGAAGGTGTCACCAAGAAAAGGATTGTCTAGATTTGGCAAGAAAGGGAAGTTAGCACCTAGATATATAGGTCCTTTTGAAATTTTGAGTCAAGTGGGGAAGGTGGCCTACGAGTTAGCCTTACCACCTCAGTATCAGCATGTGTATAATGTGTTCCATATGTCATTGCTAAAGAAGTACAATCCTGACGCCAACCATGTGATAGAATATGAACCTGTAGAAATTCAGGTAGACCTATCATTTGTGGAGCAACCTGTCAAATTACTCGACTGGCAAGTGAAGAGTCTTAGGAATAAGTTGGTAAGATTAGTGAAAGTACTTTGGAGGAACCCCAAGGTCGAAGAATCAACTTGGGAGTTAGAGTCTGATATGCGTTCCCGGTATCCTCATATGTTCTCTTAGATTCTGCGAACAGAATCCCTTAAGGGGGAGAGGATGTTACGACCGGCATTTTGTGTAATATTATTTGTGGACTCGATATAATAATAGAGCCGGACGTAATTATACTTAATGGTTGTACGTTTGTGTGAAAGAAAATTTCTGCATTATAAATTTGCTTTATGTAGTATATGATTTTTCAAAGCAAAAGTTTATTTATTTCCTTTATTTTTGATTTATAAGGAATATTCTAAACCTTGGAGAAATTTTCTTTTAAAAGTTATTTTGTTCACAAATTTCAAAAGTGATTTTATAAAATTTCTAAAAATCCAAGTTATTTTATGGTATAAATTTTATAATTTTTGAACTTGTATTTTATTTTATAAAAATAAATCTTTACAAATTTTATTTGTTATAATTAGCAAATTACATAGAAGCCCTTGCATGCAAATCACCCTTCTATTCTCTCAAAGGGCAAAGGAGACATTTCCAACCCCACTAACTCATTTGTTAATTACCAAATTACCACACTAACCTTGCATGCAAAATGGCCTAACTTTACCTAGAGGACATTTTTGTACATTCTCATTTCCACTCATTTTTTTTGCCAATAAAACCAAAAACAAAGTGGGAGAAGTCATTTTCACTCACTCCACACTCCAACACACCTCATTTTTCTCTTCTCCCCTCCCTCCCTTGTTGCTCTCGGTCGAAGCCCCCCATCCCCCACTCCCTTCCATTTTTCATTCCATTTCTCATCTTCTCTAGTGTAAATCTTCCACCTACATTCATTTTATATACTTCCCAAGAGTTTTGTGACTTGGGAGTTGAAGTTTCATGGTTGCATGTGTAGTTCTTGTGTGATCTCCAAAGAGAAACTCTTGATTCTTGTGAATTCAAGAGCTCTCTATGAGATACATTTTATATATGTGCTAACTAAGTGTTTTATGAAGAAAACATGCTTTAAAATCCTTTGCATGCTACTGAAATTTCATTATATAATCATATTTAGCCATACATGCTAGTTTTAAGATGTTAAAATGATAATCAACTATGTTGTGCATGCTACTCTTTTCGAAATCATGTTTATATGTTTAAAAATCTATAAATTCGAAATATTTGTACTTGAGATAGATTGTTTCCATGATTTATTTCTTATTAATAGATAAGAGAAGATATATTTCATGATTATTAAGGATGAGCAATAGGTATAAGTCGAATTTGCAAGAATTTAAACTTTATGCCTAGTTGAAATCTTGTTAAGTGTTTTTCCATGAGTTGCATGTTATATTTTTAGTTGCATATTGTTGTTCTTGGACATGGATGATCTCCACTCCTGTTGAGACACTATTTTAGGATATTAATGCACTAGTTTTGCTTTGGTAAGGGTTGGATTCTTGGTTGTTAAGCGAGAGTCAAGGTGGAAGGAGAATAGTTAGTGGTTGCATTTTTCCAGATTTGATGTACTAGTTTATGGGGAAGTTTTGATTGAGCATTTGTTGTGCACTTTGAAGCCCAAGCCACCAGAAGCTAGCACTAGGAGTATATAAAAGGTTTTAGGTGTTTGTTGGAGGTTTATAAGTCGTTTGGTTAGGTGCACGAGTGGAATCACAAAATCTGTCCAGCAGGGGACAGTTTTGTTACAACTTAGAAATAGGAAGTTTTGACCATGTCATGGGTAGGCCCTCATTAGTCCATGTTGAGTCCTAGTTAGAGGGAGTGTCAGAGGAGTTTTTCCAGCCATATTTCATAGGATTTGAGTTAGAACCATGTGTCACAAGTTAGTTCAAGTCAGGGCATTTTCTGCCCAGAAAAACAGGGGAACCATGGATTTTAAGCTTAGGCCCAAGGAGGCCCAAGCTAGGCCCTTGAACCACATCGAGTTTGGGAGATGCCTTATGGTCAGAAGAGTCTAGTGTAAAAGTTTTGGAGGTAAAATTGTAGTGCAAGAGTGTCTAATGCCCTCAAGAAACCATAGATATCATTCTGAAATTTTCCTTAGTAAGCACTTTCATTTATCACATGGTTTTAGAGCACTTATGAGTGAGACTTAGGTTGACCACTATAGTTGCAAGATAGCATAAAGTCAGTAGAGTGAAAGGCCCAAGTGAGGGTCAATAGGTTTTGGATAGTTTAGTAAAGGCACATCGAGTTAGGAGACCAAAGTTGAAGACTTTGTCTAGTTTAGCGATCAAGTGACTTAGTTGGGGATCGAGATCATCCAAGCCTAGTGTTGCATTATTGTGTGTGTGATATTATTTGGTATTAAAATATGATATGTGAGTATATGTGGCTATGTGTGCTATTATATTTATAAGGTGATTATAAATTATGTGCATATAGGCCTAAGTGCCATTTATGTTTAATTTCGGGTTTTATAGAGGCTGAGTTGGTGAGAATATATTATAATAAGGTTATTATTAATTGTGTATGATCTCGAGACGAGGGTAAAATTTCCATAAAGGTTGAGTAAAGCTTTCAGTTGCTCCCACCTGCCAGATCAGTCCAGCCTTTCTCAAGGCAAGTGATTCAACCTGCTTTTTCGTTTACACTACGAATGTATGATAACTAGCTTTTATATATATGATGCGAGTATCCTGAGTTATCTTGTTATACGTGAACTAAGTAATTCTCAAATCTATCTTAGTAATATATAGAAATGCCATGAACCCTCAAGTACTTATTGCAAGTAGATCAAAAATCGTATCATGCTAGTATATCAGAGTCATTGGAATGCCTTGATAAAATAAAGATTTGTTATAATACTTGATTGACCCTTTTGTTTAAAATGCTATTGATCCCTGAGAAGTCTTGAACATCTCACCCTGATGCTTGAACCCCAATAGAAATTTTACCTTGATACCTAAAAGCCAGATATTCTTTAAAGTTGTTCATGATTGTTTGATAACCCTATCCTTACCCTAAAGTTTGACATCCTGATATACCTTAAGCTAATGATCACTTTCTTTATACCTCAACACCTCTAGTATACTTGTATCCAGTGATGTTTATCTTCTTGATGTTATAATACCTATACCTTGTCTAAAACCATTGCTTTAAGCCTAGTTTGGCATTACTCTTTCATATTATCTAATAGCCTTACTAATCTCCTTGTCAATGTTCTTGTAAATGGAAACCTTTCAATCACCCTAATATAGTAAAGTCTAGTGGATTATGGCCCTGAGATTTGGTGACATATTTCCAGTGTTTCAAAGTTGATCTATAATCCCTTGATAAAAATGTTTACTATTTAAGAGATTTTATTATAAATCGGCATCAGTTTTTGAAATGATTAACATGTGGATTTTCAGTCCCAAAGGGGGATAAATGTTTTCTTGAATAGTGGATCTGGACTGAGACGCGAGTCCCTTCCACACTTATATTGTAGGCTTAAAAGTTGCCTAGGGATCCCATTAATGTTTTAGAACCAGCGAGGTTCGGGATTACTTCGCGGCTGATCACCGGCTGTAATCCGTAGCGTCATAAAATGATTTTGATTAAGATATGATTTTTGAAAAATGTTTTGATACAAGCAAATGATGCCATCACCCAAAGTTTTATCTCTTGTTATTATTGGTTATGTCTTCGTACTGTCATTCTTTAATATATATAACTCGATTTATGTTTTGTACCATATTGTTTAGCACTTGTTGAGCATTTGGCTCACTCCTTGCTTTAACTATGATATTACAGCTAGCAGCTATGGTTAGATTCAAGCAGACAGCATGTAAGACTTGTAACGCCGATGCGTATGTCCGAGCTCAGGTAGAATAAGAGATAGTTTTGTGTGAGGACACGATGTTAAAACTTGTTATAATAGTTAGTAGTGTTGGGCTGTTCCAAACCCTAAACTATAAGATCTTGGATTCAGATATAATTACTCTCTTTTAAATATTGTAATAGTTAATATTATGTTTGTTAAGTTGGGGGTGTGACAAAAAGTTCAAGATTTTAATAAGTAAATGGAATTGAAATCACACAGTGCTATGAGCAATGGGGGTGATCAGCCCACATCAAAGCTCTGAACCACATAATAAGTGATTCACTACTATTGAGGATCCTCGACATACATTGGCCATATAAAACTATCAAGCTCCCTTCTACTGAGGTTTTAAAACTATAACAGTGACTGGCGCCTCAGTCTCATCATATCATTCAATTCCTTTTTAATAACTCATTTCAAATTAAAAGGGTTCTTGATCAAGGACAATATAACAAGGGTTGGTATTGACAAGGTTCAAATGAGAGGATGATATTAGTGTTTGGGTTTCCAAAGGAAATGAATCTAATGTATGAGGGTTTTAGGTTTCACTGGATATATATTAAGGAACTATTTGTAGGGTATTCACAGGGATACGAGATAATATGTGATGAAAAGGGGGTCAATTCAAGTATGGAAGCGAATAACTAAGTTCAAGATCCAATCATTGAGTGATGTCAGGGACTAATCAATATTATTAAACGATAGTCAAGCATTCACAGGGTATTCAATCACAAAAAATGGAATTATAAAGATAAGTTGAGAGTTCACTTGCATGAACTATGCTTACTGAGTACTTGAATGGAATCGCCTATGGGCTTCCTACCTGGCCTCCTACTTGAACCTATAATAATGGTACTCTTATCAATAACACTTGCTAACTACCCCTCCGTGTATAATTATATATTAAAATATATATATACACATGTATATATGCAGGCTTACAAGTAGCTTATGCATCAAAGAAATCACATAACACATAAGCATGGCAATATAACATTTAGTTAATAGTACATACTTATACTCTATACACTATTTCAGATTCTTATGCACATGACCAAGTAACACACAAAGATTATGATTAATACTATTACTCTTCTTTTACAGACCTCAACTTCTCCCAAAAAAAGTAAGGCACACTTAGGCCTCACTCACAATGACTCACAAAACTAATGCATACTCTAAAGTCTTCCCGGATGCACGCCTTGGCACCACTTGTGTGCCTCGGCACAAATATACATTTTTATATTGGGCCTTCACTTAATTATGATTTCTATAGACTCTTATGACATAATGCAACTCCCAAACTTGACTTGACATCAAGGCCTTACTCATAAAGCACTTAAACATAATGCACTCCTCATAGGCTTCCTAATGCATCTCTTATGGTGACTCTCGGGTGTTTTGGTGGAAATGGGGTATCTCCACCTTGGGAATTTACTCCAAACCAACTCTCTGAGGTTCCTAAGACTCTAAAATAACTCTCAAAGTTGGAATGACGCAAAAACCTCACTCAGGCCTCCTTACGCCTTAAGTAGAAGTTGACACAAATCTTCCTTCCCTACTTACCAATCTGCCTTGTTTTTACCAACTTAAAACTCACTTAAATTGTTCAAATATTGATTTTAATGACTTGTTAAGCTTTCTAAGTCTTCATTATACTATTATAAACCAAGTCCCAATGAATTTCTATCCTGAAACATGGTTATAATGGGTTAAATATGGACTTGTACCAAATCTACCCTGTTCTGAGTTCCTCTCGGTTTTATGCTTGTGCACCTAACCAAATGCATGATTTTATGCAATCTAAAGCTTCTGGACTCAATTACATATCATGTACTAACTCCACTGAACTTGGATCTAACAAGGCATCACCAATGCATACCTAAAATGACCTAAACTTCTAGTGCTAAATTATGTCCAAATAGGACTAATGCATCTCTTCCACCTTAACTCCCTTCTTAACCACCAAAATCAAAGAACAACCCAACAACCAAGCCTAATATCATGCTAACACCTACTGACCTATAGTGAAACAAGGTTGATTTTCATTTTGTTTACCATAATTACCAATTATCAAGGGGTCAAGAGAGGCAACTAGCTAGACAACTTCGTATCTCTAAGTTCTAAGCATAATTCGAATTATACACTTAGGTTAAGCACTTGATACCTACTGATTTTAATCTCTTTTAATCATGACATATTTAAACTATCAATTTAACACATAATTCATGGCATGCACCTCATAAAAATTAAGTATCAAAGCTAATAGCAAGCAAGTATTGTTTCCTAGTCTAAAATCACTTGTAAATCAACATGCATGGGTTAATTTCAACATGCAAGGGCTATAACTAACATGCAAGTCTTAAAACTTAATATAATTGGAAAGAACATAGCATTCAAGAGTTTAAACATTATAATTCATCATTTTTAGAAGCAAAAACATTTTATAAGAAACATGCAAAGTCATTTTCATAGGAATTTCTAAAGAACAATCCATATACATTCGGCTCTTTTAATAAATCATTGCCAAATGCTATGAACAAGATTATGACTTAGAAATTTGAAGTAAAAATACTTCTCCAAGACCATATCAAGTCCATATCTTTAAGCCTTTATGATTTCAGTCCTTAAATCCATGAGAATTCAAGGCCTAAATCTTGGCTACAAGAACACATTAACACATAATAAAACATACATTTTATTAGCCAAACTTTAAGTATAAATGTGGGAATATGAGTGAATTAGCTCCTTGATCAAAGTGTTTGAGAAAATAAAAAAATGAAAGAAGAGGGGGTGGCTTCGGCCGAATGGAGAGAGAGGAGAGGGGAGAGAGTGAAGTGTGTGTGCAAAATGAGAGAGTAAGCTTGTTCTTGGTTTTTGATTTGTTAAAGTGGTAATGGAATTGAGAAATGACCTCTATGCCCTTCCTACAATATTAAGCCATTTTGCATGCAAGGGTAGATGAGTACTTTGCTTGGTTAAAGTGAGTTAGTGGGGTTGGAAATGACGGTCCTATCATTTGTCTCTATTATAAGGGATTTTGCATGCAAGGGTACATTAGTAATCTAGTAATCATTTTTCTAGAATTAAACTGTGCTTAAAAAAAGAGTTTTAATAAATAAAGTACAATTCCATAAATCACAAAAATTATACCATAAATTACTTTAAGATTTTCGAAGTTTTATAAGAGTATTTTCAAGAAACTTGAATAAAAAAAATTAAAATAATTTTCTTTATAATAATACTTCTATAACAAGCCACATAAAAATACAATTTAATTAAAATTTTAATGCAAATAAAGTTTTAAAATATAATCTAGCATTATACCAATTTATCTAATCGTCTAAGCACATAATTTCCATATCTAAATATTTGTACGAAGATTCGAATCGTCATGAAAGAAAATATATTCGTATTTACTTAATTCACATAATCACTGGAAAGCAATATTTAAAAACTTATGTACTCACAATAATGCACTGTAATGCCACATCATAGATTTTATAATATCATAATATTTGCAGACATTACACATATTATTTCGATGTTTAATATAACATCAAATGGAAGAAACTCTGAGTGGCCTTTCATATTTAAGTGGAGACATTTGTCATTTTGTTTTGCAATGACGATTAATAAAATCAAGGTCAATCTTTGGAAAAGATTGGTGTGTATCTTCCCGGACCTACTTTCTGTATCTTCCCGGTCCTATTTTTTGTCATGGTCAGCTTTATGTTGCTCTCTCACGTGTCACTTCACTTCCTGGTCTCCATATCCTCTTAGGCGACAGAACTACTGAAAAGAAATATAGTATCAAAAATCTTGTGTACAAAGATATTTTTTACATTTTACCTAAGTTGTAGCATTTTAATGTTATTGTCTGAAATAATTAAACTCACTCCTTTTTTGAGAACATGAAACCCAAATTTAATTCTGAGCATTAGCTTTTCAATTTTTTAATGTGATTTTTTTGTCTAAACTTTATTTCACTTAATCATGTAATGAGTTCTATAATTTATGTTGGATATATTTGAGATGTCATGTCTAATATGTTTCATGTTCAGTTTTCAGATCTTAACTAACAGGAAATATCAGTTCTTACTGGAATCAGGACTTACTGGAAGTCAGGACTTAAGGATATCAAGACTTAGATTATCAGAAGATAATATCAGAAGATGGATATCAGAACTTAAGTACTGGAGGACTAACAGTTAAGGAAGGAAGCTAATTTACAAGAAAGAAGATCGAGACTAATACAAGAAGAAGATATGCATGGAAAGAGTTAGATGACTAGAAGAATTATATAAGATATCTGGTTGATATATTTTAGGAGACAGAATTATATTCCATATCAACTAGAAGTTATCTTATAATTGTGTGTCTATATAAACACAGACATAGGTTTACTCTATAAAAGTTACGATCATCGAGAAGATCATACAATTGTAACCTAGCAGCTCTCGTGATATTTGTTCATCACGGAGAGAGAACAGTTCCATTGTAACAGAGTTTATTATATGGAATACATCTGTTTTCTGTTACTTGTGCTTTAAATCGATTTGATTGTATTCTACACTGTATTCAACCCCCTTCTACAGTGTTGTCTGACCTAACAAGTGGTATCAGAGCTCATCTGTTAACACACATACAGTAAAGATCCAAAACAATCATGTCTGAAGAAGCAGAAAATCCAACCAAGCCCGTCAAAACTGAGGAAACTCCAAAGACTCAAACCCATAGTCGATATGAGACTATCAGGGTTCCCATGTTGAGACCTTCTAAGAATCCCATATGGAAAGTGAAGATGGCTATGTTTCTGGAAGCTACAGATCCAGAATACCTTGACAGAATTTATGAAGGACCGCATAAGCCAACCAAGCTCTCTGTTGTAGTTGCAGATCAGCCAGAAAAGACCATACCAAAGGAGAAAAGTGAATACACAGCTGAAGATATCTCATCTATTGCCAAGGATGCAAAGGTAAGGCATTTGCTGCATAGTGCCATTGATAATATCATGTCAAATAAGGTAATTCAATGCAAGACTGCAAAGGAGATATGGGATGCTTTGGAAACAAGGTGTCAGGGAACTGATGCAATCAAGAAAAACAGGAGGACTATACTCACTCAAGAGTATGAGCACTTTGACTCAAAAAGTGATGAGTCATTAACTGACTTATATGACAGGTTTGTCAAACTCTTGAATGATTTGTCACTGGTGGACAAGGAATATGACATTGAAGATTCAAATATGAAATTCCTTTTAGCTCTTCCTGAAAGTGGGGATTTGAAAGCTACTATTATAAGAGATAACTATGCTCTTGATGAAACTACTCTTGATGAAATTTATGGAATGCTCAAGACTTATGAACTTGAGATGGATCAAAGAAGCAAGAGACATGGGAGAAAGTCAAGAACAGTTTCTCTTAATACTGAGGAGGAATCCCCCAAAGTGGCTGTCTCAAATAAAGGAAAAGGAAAAGCTCTCATCATAAAGTCTGATTCAGAATCATCAAGTTCTGATGATGATGATTCAGAAACTGATAGTCTACCTGAAGTAGATGCTGATGAAGAGATGATGAAGCTGTGTGCTTTTATAGTGAAGGGTATCACAAAGATAGCCTACAGGAAATTTAGAAGGGGAAAGAAGTTTTCCAGGAAAGGTAAAAGTTCTGATAAGAAGGGCTTCAGAAAATCTGAAGGCAAAGGAGGAAAGTCTGACATAGGAGATTACTCAAATGTCAAATGCTACAACTGTGGTGAGAAAGGCCACATATTTCCTGACTGTAAGAAAGGAAAAAGTGATAAAGGCAAAGCTCTTGTCACAAAGAAGAAAAGCTGGACAGACACCTCAGATTCTGAAGATGAGGAGAACTATGCCTTGATGGCAAATGCTGATAGCAGTTCTGATGCTGCTGAGTTAAAGGTACCTCAAACAACTTTTGTCTTTCAAACTGATGATATTATTGAGTTGAGATTATATCTTAAAACCATGTTTATTAGCTATAGAGATCAACCTTTAACATGTGAAAGATTAACTTCTGAAAATCTTACTTTTAAAAAGAGGAATGATTATTTAGAAAAAGAGTTAGTTATGTTCCATCAAACTCAGAAGGATAGAGATGATGCTTTCTATGTTAGAGATGAAGTGCTAAAAATGAATAAATCTCTAAAAACTGAGTTAGAAAAGGAGAGAGAGACTATCAGGACTTGGACTAACTCTGGCAGAACAACTCAGAATATACTAGGTAGTGAGAACTGGAAAGAGGGCTTAGGTTATGGATATGAGAAAAGTGAAAAAGGAACTGAACAAGTTAAGCCAATTATTGTTAAACAGACTACTAAGATAAAGGTAAATCCTCTTAAATTTGTAGCTAAAACTGTGAAGTCTGATTCTGAAAAGATGAAAGATATTGAGACAGAAGTGATAGCAGAGTCAACTTCTGACAAATTAGAACAGGATAAACCAACTGAAGTCAACATAGGCTTAATGACAAAGAAGCAGCTTAAACATAAGATGAAAGAAATTACCAGTGTAAACAAGGTAAAGGCAGATAGGAAAAATAGGAATGGAAAGGAAGGAGTGAATAAAAGCAACAACTATATGCCTGTTCCTAATGTTCCTAGAAAGAAATGTTATAACTGTGGAAACTCTAACCATCTGGCTTCTTTTTGCAGGAAGAATAAAAAAAACTCCTTACCTTCTAAGTCAGGAGTTAATAGTCAGTCTATTAGGTTTAAGCCACAAAATCCTTGTTTTTATTGTGGTAGTACATGGCATTCCATTTATACTTGTAAGGAATATCATATTTTGTACTATGATTATTATCAGATAAAACCTTCTTTGAAGAAAGTTGCTTTAATTCCTTCTAGTGTAATGTATGATGCAAAGTCTGATACTGTTAACACTGTTAGTGTATACTGAAAATATTTATTTGAAGTATGTACATTTATTTCTGGCCAGTTTATTTGAGAATTATTTGAATGTTTACATGTTGTCTAATATTATATATTGTGAACAATCTAGTATCAAATGGGATACAGAATATTAGATTGTTAAATACGGTTATATAATATAATAAGGTTCACAGCACAGGTGGTGTTGGACAATCCACTGGTATGGCTGTAGTATTATTTAGATTAGTTTATATTGACTAATAAATAATACTAGTATACTTTGTGTATATTGAACAGGACCAAATTTAGAATTGTTCCATTAATACTGATTAAGAAGGAGAACTAAGATTCTATGTTATTATTAATGCTTAGGTTCTTAATCCGGAAATAGTAATTGACACATGTATATTATTTACATGCTTTGATTTATATATGAAATAATTCTTTTGAATTATATCATTATATTTTGGGTGATGGAATTATATACATGGTGGATATTATTTATTGAAGGAATCCATGTCCTGATAATATTCGGGTTAATGATGTCCCCTTGAAATCTCAAAAAGATTTAATTATGTGAAACCCTGCAGGTGGAATTTATTCTGGCATAATTAAATAAAGGTTGAGTGGATGATCAAGGATAAAAGATATTAATTAAATAAATTATCAGTAATTTATTTAATTAATGGACATATGATATTTTAAATATGGGGAATTTAATAAGCAAATAATATTGGAACCGAATTAATTAAATTACGGTATTAGGAAAGGTAGTGCAAATATTAATTCTTTAGTGGATTGAATTAATATTTAATTACATTGGGCTAGGCTCAAGATGTAATTAGAAGGCCCAACCTAATTATCCATGGTCCCTATTGTAGCCTATATATATTCTTATTCTCTTCTTGCTTGGCAATTGTGTGAAAACATATTGTAGCCACCAAGGAGCAAGAAGAGAGGATAACTTGAGAAGACGGAGGCCACACTTCGCTCAAGGGAATTTGGGAATACAATAGAAGAGCGTGGAATCAACCATTAACAAGATAATCCTCTTTTCGTAATCTTTATCGTAAAACGTAGTAACACCCTAAGTCCGTGGTTCCCAACAATTGGTATCAAGAGCCTGGTAATGGGTTCTACGTTTTATGATATAATGTCCATGTCGTAATTATATATGCGTGTATATAGTGTTTTGTTTGTATTGGTTTTGATGCAGGTTGTTAATCCACTATTATGGCCATGTATATTGTAATTATGTGTTTGGATCCCACGTGGTTTAATCGTGGTTAATTTTTGTTTTGGTTTCCACGTGGTTTAATCGTGGTTGTAATTTACACGAGGGTTGATCGTGTTAGAATAGATTTTACAAAATTAGTTTTGTATTAGATCTATTTTTTTTGTAATTGTTCCGGGTATTTTGTAATAGTTATGTGCGATCGGAAATCAATTCCGGTAGTTTTTTGTTCCGCTGTGCGATTACATGGGGCTGCTGGGGCTGCTGCGGCAGCTGGGGCTGCTGGGGCTGCTGCGGCAGCTGGGGCTGCTGGGGGCGTCGGGGCGCGCTTGGGGCAGATTTTTTTTTAGAGCTGGATTTTTTTTCAAGGGCCATAATAGTGGAAAATTTATTTTAATTTTTTCCATTAAATTTTAATTATTGCTTTAATTTATTGATTATGTGTGTCGTTAATTATGTGTGTAATTCTTTTAAAATTGCATGTTTAACTTAATTAGGACGACATGGACATAAATTTTATTTATTGCTTTAATTAAATGTTATATGTTGCTAAAATTATGTGTGTATTTTGAATGCATGATTAGACATAATTATAACAACATAGGGCCCCATTTAATTTTAAAATTCCTCAATTTTAATAAAAAAAAATCTAAGTGGGAGAGGGAATTAATATGAAATTAAATCCCATGGTCTCCATTATTGGTTGTAGGCAATTTCACATAAAGACGAATATAAATTATATATACGTCACCCATCGTGGCATGTAATTTATGGTGTCTAGAATATTATAGAAATTACTAGAACAAACTTCTTAAATTAATAAATTTTGAAAGGAATAAATACGGATTTTCTTTATTTCTGATTTGGGGCGATTTTGTCAAAAACGGGTTCATCGAACTTGTAAGGCTGTGGGTTTTAAGCGAGACCGATGTGACTCCTCCACTACCTGGAAATCAAACCATTGATGAATATTGAATTGAAGTATTCTATTCAAGGCAAAATTAGGAATTATTGGAAGGTATACACGCCACCCATCGTGGCGTACCAAGTTCCATAGATTTCAAATAATTTAAGATTTGTTGATGGTATACACTTAGCTATGAAAAATAATATAGTCCACCCCAACGTGGCATATTGTTTAGTAATAGGACCGAAGTAATATTTAAACAAAATTAGGTGGTATACATGTCACACATCGTGGGGTACCAGAAGCTTATGGTGTTTATATGTTAGTGCATTAAATTTTAATAATTGTTAGAGGAATCAATAGATCTTAATAATTAATGCACCCTTATTTATGTGATGTTTTTATGCATGATTCTCAGGATAAAATGGGTTTTAATCCACTATTTACCATACTTAAGGATAACAAACTTACCGGACCTAACTATATTCAATGGAAACGAAATTTGGACATTCTGTTGACTGCTGAGGAGTACAAGTTTTGCACTTATGAACCCAAGCCTGAACAGCCTGCTGTTGATGCTCATGAAGATGAGAAAGAGTATTATAAACGGTGGATTAAGGCTGATGAAATGTCGCGATGTTACATTCTGGCAGCAATGTCGGGTGTTTTGCAGCATCAGCATCAGTCTATGGCCACTGCTTCGGATATGCTCTTTAATCTCAAGGAACTTTTTGGAGATCAGAATAGGGCTGCTAGGCAAGTAGCCATGAAGGCTTTAATGAACACTCAGATGGCTGAAGGCACACCTGTAAGGGATCATGTTCTCAAGATGATGTCTCATCTGAATGAGATAGAGATCCTTGGTGCTGAACTTGACGGGGAAACCCAGATTGACATTATCCTTATGAGCTTGTCCAAGAGTTTTGAACAGTTCCGCTTGAATTACAACATGAACAAGAGGCAGTATAGTCTCGCGGAACTGCTGACAGAACTTCAGGCAGCTGAAGGATTATTTCGGCAGAGTGTTCAAGTGAATGTGGCTGAGAAAGGTTCTTCCTCTAAGCCGAAAGGTATTAAGAATAAGAAAAAGGCTCAGACACAGGAAGCTGTGAAGGCAGTGGGAGTTCAGGGTGGTGTGAAAAAGCCTAAGGGAAAGTGCTTCAGATGCAAATAGTCAGGTCACTGGAAACAAGATTGTCCTCTTCCTAAGAAGACAAACAATACTGGTATGTCTCTTTCTCTAGTTACAGAAACATTTATAGCGGCTATATCTACGAGCACTTGGTGTGTAGATACAGGAGCCACTGATCATGTTTGTAATTCTATGCAGGGGTTCCAACTATCCAGAATGCTTAGAGATGGTGAGATATACGTGTTCATGGGAGATGCTACAAAAGTAGCAGTAGTTGCAGTAGGAGTTATTCATTTATCTTTTGGTTCTGATAGGATTTTGGTTTTGAACAATTGTCTTTATGTACCTTCTTTTAGAAGGAATTTAATTTCGGTTTCTAAACTTGCTTTGGATGGTTATAATGTTTGTTTGGATCGTAATGTTTCTATTATGATGAATAAACGAATTATATGTTCTGGTACATTGCAAGACAATTTGTATATAATTAATCATAGTCAACCTGCACTGCAACTGCAATTTAGGGAATTGAACAACACATCTTCTAACTCTACTAAAAGAAAGGAACCTTCTAGTTTGAACCAAACATATATTTGGCACTTGAGATTAGGTCATATTAACTTGAGGAGGATTCAAAGACTGGTAGTAGACGGGCCTTTAAGCTCATTGGCAGTGGAGCCATTTCCAGTTTGCGAATCCTGCTTGGAAGGTAAAATGACTAATAGGCCTTTCAAGGCAAAAGGGAATAGAGCCAAACAACTGTTAGAATTGGTTCACTCTGATTTATGTGGACCCATGAATATCCAAGCAAGAGGTGGTTATGAATATTTCATCACTTTCATTGATGATTATTCTAGATATGGGTACGTTTATTTGTTGCACCGTAAGTCTGAGTGCTTTGATAAGTTCAAAGAGTACAAAGCTAAAACGGAGAAGCGACTTAATAAAGTATCGAGTCACTACGATCAGATCGTGGTGGCGAATACTTGCTTGGAGAATTTAGGGAATATTTATCAGAAAATGGGATAGAATCCCAGTTAACTGCACCAGGCACACCCCAGCAGAACGGTGTAGCAGAGAGAAGGAACCGGACTCTTTTAGAGAGTGTTAGATCGATGATGAGTTATTCGGATTTACCCAAGTCATTTTGGGGACATGCCTTAGAGACAGCAGCTTATCTTCTGAACTTCCATCTAAAAGAAAATGCTCTAAGTCACACACACCTAACTTATTTATTGGAAATCCTGATAATATTATAAGAACCAGGGTAGCTACTCAAAATGAATGTCTCTACCATTCTTTTCTATCTCAAACTGAACCCAAGAAGGTGGAAGAAGCTCTTCAAGATGCTGACCGGATAACAGCAATGCAAGAGGAGCTCAATGAATTTGAAAGTAACAAAGTCTGGACTCTTGTGCCAAGACCAAAAAATAGATCAGTTGTTGGTAAAAAGTGGGTGTTCAAAAACAAAACTGATAGTGAGGGCATTATTACAAGAAATAAAGCAAGACTAGTTACAAAGGGCTATTCACATCAAGAAGGCAATGATTATGATGAAACTTTTGCTCTAGTTGCAAGGCTTGAGGTAATCAGAATTTTTCTAGCCTATGCTGCTCACAAGAAGCTTAAAGTGTTCCAAATGGATGTAAATAGTGCATTTCTAAATGGAGAACTTGAAGAGGAAATTTATGTTGAACAACCTCCAGGGTTCATTGATCCAAAATATCCAGATTATGTCTACTTACTGGATACAGCATTCTATGGACTAAAACAAGCTCCAAGGGTCTGGTACGAAACACTTGCTCTATTTCTGTTAGAAAGTGGTTTCACAAGAGGTACAATTGACAAAACTCTCTTTTATAAATACCATGATAATACAGTCTAAATATCAAAAGAGTATGATGGGTGAATTGAGTTATTTTATGGGGTTACAAGTAAAACAGACTGATGAAGGGATCTTCATGGACTGCAGGAAAGTATCAGTACTTAGAACTATAGGGAGATTATCAGCACTTGGTACATCAGAGTTTATCTGAGGGTCAACAGCTATTTCTTGTGTACTCTGTGTACCTGCAAAATATAACAAGTAACACTTAATCTCTATATTCTTTTAAAGTAGTCTCACTACTCCTCACACCACACAGCTCATAACTTTCAATAGTGAGAGTTTCCTCATAACGATTACTAAATCCTGACTCTCATCTACCTCTCATTTTGCCACGAAGGATCCCACCTCTCTTTAATTCTATTTTTCTCTAAATCTTTTCACACAACTCACAGAAAAGCTCAGATAATTTATCCTACAGAAATAAGAGGTGGCTAAAGAAGGGTGGTCTATGGTCATATAACTAGAGGTAGCCCTTAAATAAGGTCTAGAAATAATCATACCAGCAGGATTTATAACATGCATAATAAATGCTGATAATACAAAATCAGTATTTAAAATAAATGTTGATAAAGTGAAATCAATATTTATACCTTGTGAATCTGAAGTCACAATTGAACTCACGGTTCCTCAATTTGAATTTAAGAGGATTTGACCAGGTTACTATAATGTACCATGGTCTCAAACCTTGTTCTTTTTGCAAAGGACTGACACTTGAATGTGTTATTTAATACTATCACGGTATCTTCAATAAAAAATAATGAAACCCCTGTGTTTTTGTTGGTGTCATCAAGATCTACCTCAGCATGTAGTCTCTTACCAACTTAATGTTGTTTCTGAGTGATGAGCATAGTTTCATGAACCATGTCACTTGATTTTGGCAACATTTGAGAAATTGATTCAAGTGTTTCATCTTTAAGAAGAAATTTGAGATAGAAGATGTGTGATTTTGAGATTGAGTATTGACAACTTCCTTTGGGAGAAAGAAAGTTTCAAATAATATGTAATGTTCCATAGTAACAGACTTTTGAAACATAGATATGTTTGGACATTTTGATAGACAAGAACACTCAAAGATAATAATTCTCATCAGATTAGAATTAAACCTTTCATCAATTTCTTGTGTGATATCAGTTGCTTCCTGTAATGTTATGCTCAATCTGTACTGTAGTGAACATATGTAACTCAAACAGAGATTAGCTGTACACATGCACTATTGAAAATTTGTTTTAATTAAACATGCAGTAATAATTGGAATATGAACAGACATAATAAGTTAAGCACAAACAAAATAAGAAACATTCATTAAACTATGAAATCAAAGAAGACAAAAGATTTTTCATTAATATTAAGAAGATGAGTACAAGATTTAAAATTTTAAATTTAAAACCTAACTTAATCTAAGCTACTCAGTCTTCTTCTTCTTCCCATCCTCTTCCTTCTTCATTGCCCTGTGATGGAAGATGCGAGACATGGCATCTGCAAGAGAAATTATATTCTCTTTCCGTGCCAAGCGTTCGAGGTGAAGCTGCTCGGCCTCCTCAGCCCTTCGCATCTCCTCGAAATGGACATCCATTCTAAAAAGATGCAATGATAGGGTGTCATCCCAGTCGAAACGATCAAAAATCGACTGCGGGAGTCCAGTTGGAGGATAATCTTGACCTTCAAATATGACCCTGAGACGGAAGGGATCGAAGTATAACCTTCCTAGTTCAGGATTGGGAACTGGCCGATAAACTCCATGTTTGAGAGAACAGATAGTAGCCATTAAATTTGTGAGTTTTGGAGTTTTGGATGAAAAGTTTTGAGAAGATTAAGAGTTGTGTATGAGAAAGAAGTGAGTTGTTTTGGAAGTGAAGGGTATGTATTTATAGTGGAAGAGATAGAAACTGAAAAGACTTTCTGATTAACCATGTAATAATTAAACACAGCATGCATACACTCTTACCCGTATCTAGGTAAATAAAAAGTAATCTGCCTTTTCAGATTCCTATTCCCGATGTAAGTACTCAAAAGTTTGATAGTTACTTATAGCAATAGTTAACCTATGCAAGCAAATAAAAGATTTTCCACTAACTCATTATTAATTAAAAATACTGAGTAACCATTTATTTTGAATAAATTCAAAATAACATTAAAATATAATAGTCAAGAAAAGTTTGACCATTATTAGTATTTACACAACAATTATCAGAATATACTAGTCAACTCACCTTTGACTAATATCAGAGTTTAACAACTACTGTCAGGATTTATCAGTCAAAACAAGTTTGACCAATATCAGAGCTTATACATAATCAAAGTTTAACATGCAGCTATTGGTTGGGATTAATAGAAGTTAATTGCATGCTTTCATGGCATCAAAATTTGACACAGTAATCAGTATCTAGCAAGTACTGATACATAATAATAAGATACCATACTCTAACTATCAGTAGTTATTCCTTAATTATCAGAGTTTGAGAAATGTCCTGATATCATTCCTAATTCATTCACCAATCTTGTAAAAATAGCTTCACAGAGAGGCTTGGTGAATATATCTGCTAATTGTTGATCTGTTGGAATAAAGACCAATTCCACTATACCTTCTTCCACATGTCCCCTTATGAAATGGTACCTAATGCTGATGTGTTTGGTCATCGAATATTGTACTGATTTCCTGTCATTGCAATAGCACTTTGATTATCATAATATTTTGGAATAGCATAATAGTCTAACCCATAATCCAGTAACTAATTTTTCATCCATAGAATCTGAGCACAACAGTTTCCTGTAGTAATAAATTCAGCTTCTGTAGTTGATGTGAAAATGGACTTTTGTTTCTTTCTAAACCAAGAAACCAATCTGCCACCAAGAAATTGGCAGCTTCCAGAAGTTCTTTTCTTGTCTATTTTGCATCCTGCAAAGTCATCATCTGAATATCCAATTAGCTTAAATCTGATTCTTTAGGATACCGTAATCCAAGATTCATGGTGCCTTTGAGATATTTAAAAAAAAATTTCACAGCCAATAGATCAGGTTCCCTTGGATCATCTTGGAACCTTGCACAGAGACAGGTAGCATACATGATATCAAGTCTACTAGCAGTAAAATATAGGAGTGAGCCAATCATACCTCTGTAGTTAGTTATATCTACTAATGAACAAAGATTTAAATCTAACTTGGTTGCAGTGGCCATGAGATTTGATGCAGTTTAACTGTCTTGCATTCCAAATCTTTTCAGCAAATTCCTGGTGTATGATACTCGGAAAAAGATTTTATAAAATCCATATATTTCCTATAAAATCATAAATCAACATAAAAATAAATAGGAAGATATGACAATTATCTATATTTTATTTTGGACATATAAAAATTAACATACTCAATTAATATTAGTTTTAAACATCCAAACACATTTAACACTTAACAAATAATTCACATAATAGATACTGAACATACATAATAATTATTTATTAGCAAAATAATTACACGGTATATCCCGGATATTACAGTTATAATGCCCGATTTAATTCTTGTATATTCATAGGGGCATTATAATCGTTACCCGGTAATTAAATCCTTAGACAAACAAAAGCTAGATCTTTGTATAGGATTTAATTTATAAATCTTTGTAGTAGCTAGGAACTTTACTGTTCTTAAATTGTAGCCGGTTAATTTATTTACCGGAGTGTAGCAACACCCCTCGCGGATTTATATATGAATATATACTTCCCCGAATATCTTGTGTTCCTCGTTTTATATTCCTAAACACTATTCCTCTCAAGAACACGGAACCACTAACCGAGCACTAAATCTATATCCGCTAAAGATTCGAAAAAATCTTTAATTTAGTGATTATCGTATTCAACCCCCCTTTCTACGATAATTCGGGACCTAACAATTGGTATCAGAGCTGACTGATTGATACACAAATCATGATCCTTAAATAAATTTATTTTATTAATTTGAATTTACATAATTTATTTTATAAATTTAATTTAGGAAATTTATTCTATAAATTTAATTTCAATAAGTTTTTTATTTAAACTTGAATAAGTTTATTTTATAAACTTAATTATAATAAATTTATTATATAAATTTGATTTAAATTAATTTATCATTTAAATTATTGTAAATAAGAATTTTTAATTGAATTTATTTTTCGGGTATTTTTTTGTTGCTGCCAGAATAATTTTGCTCGACAATTAGCTGCCATTTTTTCCCTCCTGTGATCAAATAGGCCGCCATTATTTTGTTTGTTCAAATTGGTACCACCTGCCAGTTAGTTGGAAAAAGGCGTACATGGCAGCAAAATAATGTTTGGTTTATTGATTTGGCAGCTACTCGCCTGTGTCTTATAAGCCGTACACACGCAGGACATGGCAACTTCAATTTTGCCTCCCTCTTTGTCGTAATAGACGAAACAAATTCGGGAAACACAGTTACCCTGATCGACACAAACAAGCACCCTGTGAATATCGCCACAGAAGAGTTACCCTAGTAGTCGCCACAGCTTGATCACCATAAGAAAATGGATATTCAAGAGCTGTCTGAGTCATCATAGAACACTTAACAAATTTTTGTTATCTAAATTAATTATTTCAGATTTATTTATTTTTCTATAAAAAAATTAAAATTCTTAAATTTAAATTTTTCTTAAATAATAATTTACATTTTATTTAATTTTTAAGAAAATTTGAAATTCTTGAAAATTAGATTTTACTTATGTTAGGTCACACACACACTGTAGAGGGGGTGAATACAGTGTATAGTACACTCAAATCGAACTTTAAGAACTTAAGTAACAGAAAACAAACTTTATTGAAACAATAAACTCTGTTACAGTATGGAACTGTTACCTCTCAGTGATGAACAATATCACGAGAGCTGCTAGGATTACAATGAATAATCTTCTCGAATAATGATAACACTTATAGTGTAAACCCTATGTCTGTGTTTATATACTACACAGTTACAAGATAATCGCTAATTGATATGGAATATAATTCTGCTTCCTAAAATATATCAATCAGATATCTTTTCTTCCAAGTATTCCATTCTTTACAGAATTCCTTCTTCATGCATATCTCTTCTTATGTTTATCTTGATCTTCTTTCCTTTAATCAGCTACTGTCCTTATCTGATCGTCCTTCAGCACTTAAGTTCTGATATCTATCTTCTGATGATTATCTCCTGATAACATAAGTACTGATATCCTTAAGTCCTGACTTCCAGTATAAGTACTGATCAACAGTTAAGTACTGATTTATCCTGTTCAAGTAAGATCTGAAAGCTAAACATAAAACATATTAGCCATGACATTATCAAATATATCTAACAATCTCCCCCAACTTGTAAATTAGCATAATATACAAGTTTAACAGATATTTGATGATGTCAAAAACATTAATTACAAATGCATGAGAATTAGACTACATAACTACAACTTACAGTCCTTGAAGCTTTACCAATATTCAACTTCTGATAACAACTTCAGTCTGTATAAATATCAGAATTTAAGCAGTTGTAGATCTTCGACTTGGTTTCATCATCTTCTGATCTCTCTGATGTTAGGAGTTGTTCTGAGATAGTTCTTCAACAAACATTTCTCAGCATATCTGAGTTCATCAATCATTCTCCTTTTGACATCTTTAAGCTCTGCAGTATCTTCACCAGTTTGAAAGATTGCGGCTCTGAGATCATTGATCTTTGCTTTTCTCAACTCCTGATCTAGTCTTATGACATAAGCTTTGTCAGACTCCAGATTGAATTCAAGTCCCTTAATACCAAGATATGTTCTGATCTGTGCAGTATTAGGCTTTATATCAACAATATCACCATTGTGATCTCTGTACTTTGGAACATATGTGCTGTCAGACTTAACAGAATAAAGCCTTTTCTGTCTCTGAATCTGTTCTTTTAAGTAGTTTGCAGCAGTCCCTGTTATTCTGTCATCCACTTGAAGTAAGAAAAGTACATGCTCCAATTCTTCAAAATACTTCAATGGAATGGCATTTTGTCTTATATGATAAACCCTACCATCTGTCATGAAATACAATATGATGTATTCTTTCAAGTAGGTATGGTAAACCATCTGTACAGATTCCAGTTGATTCAATCTCTCAGGAGTTGCTCCAATACCTGGTTCACTCAAGGAAGTTGGATCATTGGTAGTGTTGTGTACTCTTCTTTCATCAGCACTTCCCAATCCAGTTTTATCTCTTGCTTCCTTTCCAGTAACTACTCTTGCTTCAAAACCACTTGCAGTAGTCTTCAAAGATTGAGTCTGTTTTGCTTTAGTGAATCCTGGTAAGAGTGTCTTTGGTCTATCTTCTGATATCAAGTTAACTTGAGCTGTGTCAGAGGTTACTTACTTCTTTTGAATATCAGAACTTACAATTTCTTGACTCTGAACAACTTGAGCCATGTCAGAGGTTGTTTTGAGAACTTTTCTTGAAGTCAGAGCAAGATAATCCTTTTCATCAGTAATTTCTTCTTCCTCAGGAGGTACATAAACCTTGATAGGTTCACCAACCTTTTCTTTACCCTTGGATCTTGGATCTATCTGTGGTTGTGATCTAGCCAATGTGGCTTCAGTATGTGTCCTTTCTTTGATCACAATGCCTTTGAGTTTTGGAAGTGGCTTTTTACCAGAAGCTTCATATTTAGATGTGACTTTCTCTGATTTAAGTTTGGTTTCTTCTTCCTTTAAACTTTCCAAGTCCATTCCTGGATTTTCTTGAAGAAATAACCGTCTTGACATTTCCTCATCAAGATCTAAAAGTTCATCAGAACTTAACCTTTTACCAGCAGCAGAACTTATTCTTTTCCCAGTATCAGAACTTGTCCTGTGACTAGCTTGTCTTGATGTTAACCTTCTACCTTGACTATGACCGCTACCCATTCCAGAGTATCCTTGGTCATCATTTCCATAATCCTTTCCTTGCAGTGTCTTGTTAGTTTTGCATTTGGACTTAATTACCTTCTCCCCCTTTTGGCATCGGCAGGTAGTAAAAGAGAGATAAGTAATTCCACTGAGGATTGGATTTCAGTTAGTTGTGATTGCTGAGAAGCTTGATTTTTCAGAATTTCATCAATTTGAGCTTGTTGATGATCTTGAGTCTTCTCAATATAAGCAATCCTGTTAATGGTAGGTTGGAAGAACTTTTTCTTATCAATTTTCCAAACTTGTTCCTGTTTGATAAAGTTCTCCTGAATCTTGTGTAGCTCTGCATGAGTAGTTGAATGAAGACCTTATAAATGTTTAGTACTCAATGCAGGGACTCTAAGCTGGGTTTTAAAATCATCAGAATTTAACATTTCATCAGCTTTAGTCAAGTGCTCAGCAAGATGCTTGTCAGTTGGAACACATGAAACTGAGTTCCATTCCTTAGTCCACTCCTGACCTGCACGAGTTTCACTCCAAGGTACTGGTGCTTCCCCGGTAACAAACTTCTTAACCAGTTTAGACTTAGGAAGAGTCTGTTGAGGAGTATGTCCTGAAGGACCTGCTTCATCAGCATCTACAGTTGGAGCAGCATCACCAGTATCTCCAGCATTTGCAGCATCAGAACTTAAAGAATCAGTATCTTCTGATAAGACAACAGTGTGAGTAGCAATGGAGGCTTCAGCATCCTCTAATTGCTGATCTTGTTCTAAGTTCTGATCAACAGCCATATCCTGATGTTCACCAAAATTCTGATCATCAGCATCTTGATGCAGAGAAGGTGTTGTTGATAACTCTGGAGTTTGAACAGCATCAGTAACAGGTGTTGTGGAAGGATTTGGTGTTGTTGGAGCTTCTAAGAGAATTACTGCAGGCACAACCAAGTTTTGAACATCAATATCAGCACTTGTGCATGGATCAACAGAAGACACAGAGGGTGTGTTAGCCCTTTCAGAAACAGCTTCCTGAGATGGAGTTGATGGAGAAGAAGTGACTGGAGCAAATTCCTTGTCTTGTGAGATCAGAGATTCCTGATCCCCTTCCTTAGCTGCTTCCTCTTCATCATCTGAAACTGGCCTTTTTGCCCTCTGTTTCTTGTACTTCTTTGTTGATTTGGATTCCTTGGAATTTCAGGAACTGTCATTCGTCTAAGCCTCTTGAGAAGCCTAGATCCCCCAATTTCAGAATTCTTCTGAGAAATCTCTTTCTCAGCTTCAGAAACAACAGGTTCTCTAGAAGAAACCTGTTCCTCAGAATCAGATTCATCTCTCAATGCAATCCTCCTTCTCTTTTGAGATGTTTGAGGAACATTCTTTGTCCTCTTTGGCTTGGAAGATGAAGGCTTCACAGTAGGTGCTGAAGATGAAGGTTGAGCAGTCTGTGAAGTGGAGAGATAGGATTTGAGATATGTTCTGAGGGTAGGTTGAGTAGAATGAGTGGTAGGTGCTGAGGATGATGGTTGTTGGGTGTTTGTGGTTGGTTGGACATCAGAGTAAACAGATCTATAAGTATCAGGATCAGCATTTACTAGGATCTGTTTTACAGACTGAGGAATCTGTAATGGGCTAACCACTGTTTTCTTAGTATCAGCATTTACCAGATCATTAAAGTATCGTTTTGCAACTCTAAAAGGTGGGGTTGAGGAACTGACTAATTGAGGTTCATCGGTACAATAAGTGTAAATAAGTTGACAGAATCTAGCAAAATAAACAACATCTCTATCCTCTGTCATCCTATCCCCAATAAAACCAATTATTCCAGTTGCAAAATCAAAATGAGTTTGATGAATAATAGCATACCCTATGTGCTGACTCAGAATTGGAATAACATCAAAATTCGAACATTTGTTCCCAAAAGCTTTGGTGATGCAATCAAAGAAGAAACTCCATTCTCTTCTGATATTAGCCCGTTTTAACTGTCCAAGTTTCGTCAGACTCTTTTCATATCCCAATTCAGCAATTAACTCCCGAAGTGCTGAGTCCTCTGGAATTGAGAAAGTACAATCTTCTGGAAGATGTAAAGCCCTGCGTACTGTACCAGGAGTGACTACAAAGGATGAATCACCCACTTGGAAGATAATACTGGGAGTTCCACATTTACCACCATCATCAAAAAGTCCAGTCCTCCAAAACCTCAGAACTTGTTGGCTTGAAAAGAATTCAGGCTGTGTTAATGCATACCCAACCTCACTATGTGCAAGAAGATCTTGCACAAAGTGCAATTCAGATGGAGCTTCAGTGTGATCAAGAACTGCAGCATAGTTGTTGGGGACAAACTTAGCTCCATCAATGATTAAATCCTTTGGTGCCATGTGAAAAAATTGAGATTCAAGTATGCCTGTTAGGTGTTTGATAAAATGTCTGTATGAAAAACCAACGTGAGAAGTAAAGAGAAAGAGAGTAAAAGTAAGGAGAGAGATAAAATATGAAGAAAATAAAAGATTAAAGAAATCTTCTCTCTGTTGTACTTATACTCTGAACAAAAATGTTACCGTTGGACACCTGTCAGACATGCAGTAATAACGGACAGTTACTGGGCTCGAGAAAACAGGAATCATTACTTACCCATTTGCCTAGTTTCAAGAAAAAACCGTTCCATTTATCAAGAGAAACAGTTTTAATTCAAAATTTAAACCGTTATCACTGATTGAATTATTTTTCACTGCATCATTAATATTCTGAAAATAAATCACATGAAAATGACCAAGATAAATTAGATAAGTAAGTGCTGAAAACGAATCACAACTTAATATAAAACAAAATTTATATGGTCATCAGAATATCAATCAGGATTTATCAACACAAGATAAAATAACTCAGAGACAAAATCTTGAAGTAAAAACAACTTTCATTAATATATCAAGACAATACATTCTTGAAATGGAAATTACATCAATACTTATACAAGATTTTCCCTAAGCTTCTAAACCTAACATCAACAGCCTTAGTCCTAGCTAAGAAGCCTGACAAAGCTGATGATGAAGAAAAACAGGAAGAAGACGAGATTAAGTCATCTTCTTCTTCCTACTCTCGACAAACAGAATGGCGAGTCGGATGATTCGCTCTTGCTGGCGGAGATGATGAAGATGAAGTTCTCTTCGAACAGCCACCAGATCACGTTTGATAACCTCTGGAAATTGAATCCAGAGATTGTGAGGAATGTTGGTGATAGGGTATGGAGTTAGAATTCCATTCAAAAAGACATGCACAGTCTCATCACCATAATTGTAGAACCAGCCAAATGCAGCCATTTGTGATGATAAATGAAAAATGAGAGTGAGTTTGTGATAAAAGTATGATGATAAATGCCAGGAGACGCAAAGAAATTGAATGCTGACAGGTAGAATTAATTCTACCTCGTCTCCCTAGACTTTGAAAAAGAATAACATTCATTGGAAAGAGGAATCATGGTTTAAAACGCACAAGAAACAAGAAACAGTGGACTGTTCAAGTACGAATACCATTAATCCTAATCATAGTGACTATTAATCTTCCACTTCAACATATTCTAGTTTGAACTGAGACTGTTACCAAATTTTATTCACAGATAAGCCAAGTAAAGTATTAGACTGAGAAATCAGAACTTAGACCTATACCAGAACTTAACAGTCATCGGAACATAATTTCTTAACTCGAAAAAGGAATGCCCATCTTAGTAAATCCTCATACAAGTTCTGAGTTATAGACTTCAGAACTTAATCATCAGAACGTGTAACTAGAACTTGTCCTCAGAATTTGTGCAAAGTGACACAGTGACTGTTTATCTAAAATAACATAGACCACCACAGTAATTGTCATCATTCATATGGAGTGATTAGTGTGTGTATTAAGCTAAATAACAGACAAAGAGTAAAGTCTGATTCACTTCAGGACATCTTAGAAATAAGGCATAATTAAAATTTTGCTAAAGAGTTGTCATTGTCCTGAAACCTACTGATGAATGAGTTCATGCTTGAGTCCACCTCAACTGTTTTGTGCTAATTTTATGCATCTTTTGAAATTCTATTTTACAGTGGCTTCTCAGTGTAAGTAAGTCACGACTGCTTATCAGAATTTATGCTATTATCAGAGTATTTCTCCAGTAATCATAGAGTGTGAAAAGTCATCAAGAAAATATTTTGCTTTTCTAATACATATTTACTTAATACCAGCAATGCACTTGGGTCGTCCCTTCCACATTTTGACTCTAGATCTCAAAGGAGTACCTGATTTTATTCTTTGATCTTTTTGCTTTTTCTTTTAATAAGTGAGGTTTATCAACACTTAGTACATTCAGCAGTTTTACTAGTATCAGAACTTAACAGATGAGTAGCATTATTCTAATTTGTGACTTAGTAATAAGATATACAAAGTAAACTCAACTAAGCTCAATTATCAGAATTTACTAGTGTCATAAGATTTCCACTGAAATAATTACTTCTTACATGGAATCATTTGTTTATTGAACACTACTAGGTCAGTATCTAGCACAGTTATCCTCATAGGATTGAATAATTACTTAAACAGACATATCACTTATCAAAGTTTAGAAACATATATCAGACAACAGTCAGTACTTAAAAACATTTATCAATTAAGCACAGAATACACAATGAGATTAATTCTGTAACTACTGAGCATAAAGTCTGATAACACAGAACAAGACTAAGCAGATTTAGAGAAAGAACCTGAAACCATTCCAAGTTCATTTACCAATCTTGTAAAAGTAGCTTCACATAGTGGTTTTGTGAAGATATCTGCTAGTTGTTGATCTGTGGGAACAAAATGCAATTCCACTGTACCTTCATCCACATGTTCCCTGATGAAGTGGTACCTGATGCTGATGTGCTTTATCATAGAGTGTTGAACTGGATTACCTGTCATAGCAATAGCACTTTGATTATCACAGTAAATAGGGATTTTGAAATATGTTAACCCATAATCCAGTAACTGATTCTTCATCCAAAGAATCTGTGCACAACAGCTTCCTACAGCAATATACTCTGCTTCTGCAGTTGATGTAGAAATTGACTTTTATTTCTTGCTGAACCAAGAAACCAATCTGCCTCCAAGAAATTGGCAGCTTCCACTTGTGCTTTTCCTGTCAATTTTGCAGCCTGCAAAATCTGCATCTGAGTAACCTATTAGTTTAAAGTCTGATTCTCTAGGATACCACAATCCAAGATCAGATGTTCCTTTAAGATACTTAAAGATTCTTTTCACAGCTGTTAAGTGAGGTTCTCTTTGATCTGCTTGAAATCTTGCACAAAGACAGGTAGCATATATGATATCAGGTCTACTAGCAGTTAGATAGAGTAGAGAGCCAATCATACCTCTGTAATCAGTAATATCTACTGATTTACCAGTATCCTTATCCAGTTTTGTTGCAGTGGCTATGGGAGTGGATGTACTTGAACAATCTTGCATTCCAAATTTCTTCAGCAAGTTTCTGGTGTACTTAGATTGACAAATGAAAGTGCCTTCTTCATTTTGCTTGACTTGAAGGCCCAGAAAGTAGCTAAGTTCCCCATCATACTCATCTGATATCTTGACTGCATCAGTTTGGCAAACTTCTTGCAAAGTCTGTCATTTGTAGATCCAAAGATGATATCATCAACATAAATCTGGACCAGAAGTAAGTCCTTTCCATGGTTGAGGTAGAATAGTGTTTTGTCTATTGTTCCTCTGTTGAATCCACTTTCCAGAAGAAACTGAGCTAAAGTCTCATACCATGCTCTAGGAGCTTGCTTAAGTCCATAAAGTGCTTTATCAAGCCGGTAGACATAATCTGGATGTTTGGAATCTACAAAGCCTGGAGGTTGTTCAACATATACTTCCTCCTCCAATTCTCCATTGAGAAAAGCACTTTTCACATCCATTTGAAAGACAGTAAACTTTTTGTGAGCAGCATAAGCCAAAAATATCCTTATGGCTTCTAACCTAGCAACTGGTGCAAATGTTTCATCATAATCAATTCCTTCATGTTGAGAATATCCTTTTGCAACCAGCCTTGCCTTATTCCTTATAATTATGCCATCACTGTCAGTTTTGTTTCTGAATACCCATTTTGTACCAACAACAGATCTATTCTTTGGTCTTGGCACTAGGGTCCAGACTTTGTTTCTTTCAAATTCATTTAACTCTTCCTGCATTGCTTGCACCCAATCAGCATCTTGAAGAGCTTCTTCAACTTTCTTTGGCTCAGTCTGAGAGAGAAAAGAATTGTAGAGACATTCATTTGAAGTACCTGTTCTAGTTCTGACACCTGCATCAGGATTTCCAATTATCAAATCAGGTGTATGTGATTTTGTCCACTTCCTTGCAGATGGAAGGTTGTCTCTAGAACTGGATGCTCCCCCATTATCCATGCTATCTTCATTTTCATTTTCTGATGCTCCCCCTTAAACTATGCTCTCTGAGTTGGAGTCTTCAGTATTTAGATTTTTAGCATTATCAGAACTTGGCTTATCAGAACTTGACGAATCAGAACTTGAAGAGCCAGATGTATGTTCTGATGTTTCTTGAGCTGTGGTAGGATCTTGAGTATGCTCCCCCTGCATAGGTGCATCTGCCTTTGACGTAGTTACCACAGTTTCAATAACATCAGAGTTTAATCCATCCGAGTTTACAGACTGTTAGGAGTTTCAGTATCAGAATTTGAGTCTTTATTTTCAAATCTCAGCTGATCATGGTCAATGAAATCTTCAAGACCAGTAATCTTCTTATCATCAAAAGAGACATTGATAGATTCCATGACCACTTTTGTTCTCAAATTATAGACTCTAAAGGCTTTTGTCGAAAGTGGATATCCAACAAAGATTCCTTCATCAGCTTTTAGATCAAACTTTGATAGCTGTTCAGGATGAGTATTGAGAACAAAACACTTGCATCCAAATACATGAAAGTATTTCAGATTTGGCTTCTTTTTCTTCACCATCTCATATGGTGTTTTTCCATGCTTGTTAATGAGTGTTGCATTTTGAGTAAAATAAGCAGTCTTCACAGCTTCAGCCCAGAAATAGGTTGAAAGCTTCGCTTCTTCAAGCATTGTACGTGCAGCTTCAATGAGAGTTCTATTCTTCCTTTCAACAACTCCATTTTGCTGTGGAGTTCCAGGAGCAGAAAATTCCTGTTTTATTCCATGGTTTTTGCAGAACTCTTCCATTATCAAATTCTTGAACTCAGTGACATTATCACTCCTTAAAATTTTCACAGAATCTTTGACCATTTTATCCAGCTGTTTGACATGATCAATCAAGATAGATGCAGTTTCACTTTTTGTGTGCAAGAAATACACCCAAGTGTATCTGGTGAACTCATCCACTATGACCAACGCATACTTCTTCTTTGCAATAGACATGACATTTACTGGACCAAATAGATCAACATGTAGTAGATGATAAGGCTCAAGAATTGATGATTCAGTCTTGCTCTTGAATGAAGATTTTCTTTGTTTGGCCTTCTGACATGAATCACAAAGACCATCAGGAGCAAATACTGACTTTGGCAGTCCTCTCACAAGATTTTTCTTGACCAGTTCATTTATATTGTTGAAATTTAAATGAGAGAGTTTCTTATGCCAATTCCAGCTTTCTTCAATTGATGCTCTACTCATCAGACAGATTGCAGAACCATCAGTACTTGTTGAAAGCTTAGCTTCATAAATGTTACCACGCCTGTATCCTTTTAGAACAACTTTGCCTTTAGATTTACTCACAATTTCACAGTGTTCTTCAAAGAAATTAACATGATAACCTCTGTCATATATTTGACTTATACTCAGTAGGTTGTGTTTAAGTCCTGAGACCAGAGCTACTTCTTTAATTATGACATTTCCAAGATTGATATTGCCATATCCCAATGTTTTTCCAATATTGCCATCTCCATAAGAAACACTTGGGCCAGCTTTCTCCACAAAGTCTGATAGCAGGGCCTTATTTCCAGTCATATGTCCTGAACATCCACTGTCCAGAACTAGAATATTTTTCCTGTTGCCCTGCAATCACAAAGACCACTAATTATTAGTTTTAAGGATCCAAACTTGTTTGGATCCTTTGGCCTTATTAAGTTTGTTAACATTTGCAGCGGATTTAGCATCAGAGTTTATGTTAACATTTTTCTTATCAGAACTTACACTATCAGACTTTGAATCAGAATTTACACTAGAAGGAACAATGGAAACTTTCTTCAAAGAAGGTTTTATTTGATAATAATCATAGTACAAACTATGATATTCCTTACAAGTATAAATGGAAAGCCATAAACTACCACAATGAAAACAAGGATTTTGTGGTTTGTATCTAACAGACTGACTCTTAACTCCTGATTTTAAAGGTAAGGAGTTAATATTCTTATTCTTCCTGCAAAAAGAAGCCAGATGGTTAGAACATCCACAGTTATGACATGTTTTCCTAGGAGCATCAGGAACAGGTTTATAATTATTGCTTTTATTCACACCTTCCTTTCCATTCCTATTTTTCCTAGGTGATTTTACCTTGTTTGCATTCTTAACATCTTTCAGCTTATGCTTAAGCTGCTTCTTTGTCATTAAGCCTATGTTCACTTTAGCTGTCTTTTCCTATTTTAGTTTGTCAGAAGTTAATTCCTTTGTAACTTCTGATTTCTCATTTTCAGACTTTACAGTTACAAACTTAACAGGTTTTAACTTTGGCTTTTTCTTATCAACATGCTTAATTTCTTCAGTTCCTATATCATTCTTATCTTCTCCATAACCTAAGCCCTCTTTCCAGTTTCCACTACTTAGCAAATTTTGAGTTGTTTTGCCAGAGTTAGTCCAAGTCCTGATAATCTCTCTTTCCTTTTCTGACTCAGTTTTTAGAGATTCATTCATTTTTAGCACTTCATCCCTAACATAAAAAGCATCATCTCTATCCTTCTGAGTTTGATGGAACATGACTAACTCTTTTTCTAAGAAATCATTTCTTTTCTTAAATGCAAGATTTTCAGAAGTTAATCTTTCACATATTAAAGTTTGATCTCTATAACTAACAAACATGGTTTTAAGATATCTTCTCAACTCATTAATATCATCAGTATGAAAAGAATAAGTAGTCTGAGGTACCTTTGTTTCAGTAGCTTCAGAACTGCTCTCAGCACTTTCTTTATCAGCATTTGCCATCAATGCATAGTTTTCCTCACTTTCAGAGTCTGAGGTGTCTGTCCAGCTTTTCTGCTTTATGACAAGAGCCTTGCCTTTGTCACCCTTTACCTTCTTGTAATCAGGAGATATGTGGCCTTTCTCACCACAGTTATAGCATTTAACATTGGCGTAATCTCCTCTGTCAGACTTTCCTCCTCTGCCTTCAGATCTTCTGAAATTCTTCTTATCAGAACTTATGCCTTTCCTGGAAAACTTCTTTCCCTTCCTGAACTTCCTGTATGCAATCTTTGTGATTCCTTTCACCATAAGAGTACACAGCTTCATCATCTCCTCATCAACATCAGTCTCAGGCAAGCTTTCAGATGCTGAGTCATCATCACTCTCAGAACTTGATGACTCAGTATCAGACTTTATGAAAAGAGCTTTACCCTTGTCTTTCTTTGAGGAAGCTGCTTTGGGGGATTCTTCTTCAGCCTTAAGAGCAATTGTCCTTGACTTTCCTCCTTTCCTCTTGCTTCTTTGTTCCATCTCAAGCTCATGAGTCTTGAGCATACCATAGATTTCGTCAAGAGTTGTTTCATCAAGATTATAGTTGTCTCTTATTGTCGTTGCCTTCAAATCCCAGCATTCAGGAAGAGCTAACAGGAACTTAAGGTTTGAATCTTCAAGATCATACTCTTTATTAATCAATGACAAATCATTCAAAAGTTTGACAAATCTATCATATAAATCATTCAATGACTCATTAGTCTTTGAGTCAAAGTGTTCATACTCTTGAGTGAGTATTGTCTTCCTGTTCTTCTTAATTATCTCCGTTCCCTGACACCTTGTTTCCAGAGCATCCCATATCTCCTTAGTAGTCTTGCAGTTGATTACCCTGTTTGACATTACATTATCAATGGCACTATGCAGTAAGTGTCGTACCTTGGCATCCTTAGCAATTGATGATATATCTTCAGCAGTATAATCACTCTTCTCCTTTGGTACGGTCTTTGCTGCTTCACCTGCAACTGCAACAGCGAGCTTGGTTGGTTTGTGAGGACCTTCCTTGATTCTATCAAGGTATTCTGGATCTGTTGCTTCCAGGAACATGGTCATCCTTACCTTCCATATGGGATATTCAGATGGTCTCAGTATGGGAACTCTAATGGTCTCATACCGACTCTGAATTTGTGTCTTTGGTGGTTCCTCAGTTTTGGTAGGCTTAGTTGGAGTTTTTGTGTCCGACATGATTGTGTTTGGATCTTTAACTGTATGTGTGTTAACAGATAGGCTCTGATACCACTTGTTAGGTCACACACACACTATAGAGGGGGTGAATACAGTGTATAGTACACTCAAATCGAACTTTAAGAACTTAAGTAACAGAAAACAAACTTTATTGAAACAATAAACTCTGTTACAGTATGGAACTGTTACCTCTCAGTGATGAACAATATCATGAGAGCTGCTAGGGTTACAATGAATAATCTTCTCGAATAATGATAACACTTATAGTGTAAACCCTATGTCTGTGTTTATATACTACACAGTTACAAGATAATCGATAATTGATATGGAATATAATTCTGCTTCCTAAAATATATCAATCAGGTATCTTTTCTTCCAAGTATTCCATTCTTTATAGAATTCCTTCTTCATGCATATCTCTTCTTATGTTTATCTTGATCTTCTTTCCTTTAATCAGCTACTGTCCTTATCTGATCGTCCTTCAGCACTTAAGTTCTGATATCTATCTTCTGATGATTATCTCCTGATAACATAAGTACTGATATCCTTAAGTCCTGACTTCCAGTATAAGTACTGATCAACAGTTAAGTACTGATTTATCCTGTTCAAGTAAGATCTGAAAGCTAAACATAAAACATATTAGCCATGACATTATCAAATATATTTAACAACTTAAATATTTATTTTTGATTAATTTATTTTCTAAGAAAATTAAAAATATTGGAAATATAAATTTCTCTTAAATATTAAATTAAGGGTACTCAAGGATTGGTAGACTCAGGATTCCTCCGGGCTCGTTAAAATGATTTTAATCTTTCGAAGAAAATGAAGACCATGTGCTATTCAGACGGAAAATTCCCGAACATGGAAATTATAGATAATGGCTTTCTCACTCCAATGTAACTGATTTCAAGACCTACAGACGAAAATTGTGGAACATCCTCAAAGGCTTACTCCATAAGATACTACTGGGTTTTCAGAAGCAGGAAATGAATGAAATTTCTACGGGTACAATTTTTCTCGGAGATTTTAGGACAACTCTATGATTCCATATTATACAGTCACACAGTGGTTTGTACCAATGCTATATTTATCTGGGAATCAATGAGATCATACATGAAGGAATTGTGGAGGTCAGAGAGAATAGTAGGGATAAACAAACATCTCAGTTACATGCAGTGTAATAACCCCAAATTTTTGGAAATTTTTGAAACCCTTATGAATAGTGTTTTTGCTGAATGAGAAAATTTTTCATGCCACACTATGTAGGGGTTCTGATATGGATATTCTGAGATTTTATTAGTACTCTATATGGTATATAAGTGTCTGCAAAGATCGTCAGAATCCAATTCCGAACACTTTGATTTTTCCCGGAAATCCAATAGATACGGAAAGAATTGAGTATAAGGTAACAGGATAAAAAGGATTTAAATTTAAAGGATTATAATAGAGGATCATAAAAAGGAATATAATGTATTGAGAGAGGTTAAGGGAACCTAAGTAATAAGATCCCGGGTATGATCCTTCAAACGATAAACGAGAATGAAAGTTAAGCGAACCGTATAACAGATCAGCGGTCATTAGGCAAACAATTAGGAAGTTAATCAAAAGAATTAGAGAGAGTGATGTCACCCAATCAATAAGAAGAGGACAAGGAGGGAAAGATGACATCACCACATGACATGGGCATGACATGGGAAGGAAGGAGATGTGGTGGCTTTTTAACCACACAAAATCAAGGGCAACTAGGTAATTAACTAAAACAAACACAAAAAATCAAACCAACCAAGCCAAGCAAATCATTTTTCATCAAAATCAAAAAGAAACCAAGGCATTGTTCTTCATGCTCTCGGCTTTTTACTATTCCAAAGGCAAGGAATTTCAAAACTCAAGATCCAAGCCTCCTAAATTGGTAAGATAATTCCCTAATCATCCTTATGCTTAGTTAGGGCTATATCATGAGTTTAAGCCATCAATTCCTTCTCAATATTCTTCATTTAATCAAAGAAGAAGACAATAAATAGTGTTTTCAAGTTTTTAACTTGAAATTTTTCTTGATTTCCTTGAAGATCCAAGCATTCCTAAGACTTCTCAAAGCTTCTTAAGGCTTCCTAGCTCCTCCCACCACTTCAAGGAAGGTATATCATCTCCAAACCCTAGATTCCTATGTATTATAAGATGATTTTGATTAGTAGGGTGATATTGTAGCTTGATGTTTGTGATTTAGAGTTTGGGATTGAAATGGTATTGAATCGGATTGGTAAATCTTGTTGTTTTGGTTAAAAGAATGTAGTATAGTTAAATTCAAGCTTAGGCATAAGTATGAATGTTAAAATTGAATTGGTTGGGGTTGTTATGATTTGATAAGGATGGATGTTGGTTGTATGTTGGATTTGAGGTTGAATTGGGTTGGTTTTGAATGATTTTAAATTTGGGAAATCACGTAAACATAGCCGTCGTAACGTCCGATTTTCTTTAGACTGTTTTTGTGCATAACATTAGGACCCGAGAACCCCCTGCTAGATTATGACCATTGCCATGTCTAGATAGCTCGTGTTACGAGCTTCGTTTTGATATGTAGTTCGTTCGATTCTGATGCACGGTTTAGGAGAAACGACCATTTCAAGTAACGGCGTTTCGCGAACGAAACTTTTCCCCTCGCCATAATTTGAAACATAGGTTAAAGACCAAAAAGGGTTAATTAATGTATGAAAAATTTATGGTAAGTGTGTTAGGAAGTTGGTAAGACACTCGCGAAGGAATCGCCTTAAAACTCGTAAAGGTTAATTTATTAAAAATGGTGGAGCCGAGGGTACTCGAGTGACTTAAGAGAATCAATAAGCGCAAAACAAGCGTTAGAGTCTAAGTTAGTCAAAGTATAGATTTACAAGTGACTTTGGTTTACTTCCAACTTACTTGTTGTTTATAGGTTACCAGACTCGTCCCGAGCCTTTTATCACCCCAAGTCGCTCAGGCAAGTTTTCTACCCGTTATAACTGTTGTTGTGATGTATTTGTGTATATGCATGATCTTGCGTTAAATGCATATTTGTTATAGCAAATTCTTGTGATATATTGTAGCATGTTATATGGTACATATGCATGCCTGTTTCGTATTCTTGCCATATATATCTGATTGGTTCAGTTGATAATACCTATGCTAGAGGATAGCGGTAATTTGCATATACCCTTAGTATAGGGACCCAAAGGTGAAAACATTTTCTAAAAACCGGGAGTCGAGGATCCCGAGTAGATTTTGTATATATGTATATATATATATATATATATTTATATATATATATGGTTATAGTTTTCAAAACTATTAATCGAATAAGGTTTATTCGATAACTTTATTTTATTATTGAATATTATTTCGAATATTCATCCGAGGACTTATGACTCCTTTATTTTATTATTGAATATTATTTCGAATATTCATCCGAGGACTTATGACTCCTTTATTTTATTATTGAATATTATTTCGAATATTCATCCGAGGACTTATGACTCCTTTATTTTATTATTGAATATTATTTCGAATATTCATCTGAGGACTTATGACTCCTTTATTTTATTATTGAATATTATTTTGAATATTCATTCGAGGGCTTATGACTCAGTTTATATTATTTAATGAATATTATTTGAATATTCATTTGAGGATCTGTGACTCCGATTATTTGCTGAGATATATTCTTTATTTTATTAAAGAATAAGGTGTCAATAATCAAACTTATTTTCGATTATTCAAATAAAGATAGTACTTTCATATAAGTATATCTTTGGTTATTTAATACTCATTTCAAGTATAAGTTTTAATACTTCTACTTCAATTATTTTTAATAAAGATTATTCTTTATGGGAATATTATTTAAATAATAATATTCAGACATTTTCTAAATATTCTGGGGACTGATTTACTTCATTAAATCAGCTTTACTCCAAACACTCTTTAAAGTGTTTTCGAGTCTTCAAAATGATTTTTAAAAGTTAGAGCGGATCCTAAAACTTATTTTTATATTTAAGATCTTCTTTTTTAGGGGATTTAAATACTTGCTCAAAACCTGAGGGATCCGGCTCTATGGTGTATTTTATATTCGCAACAAGGTTGCAGTTTTGGTAAATGAATTGATTACTTACCCAACATTCGGGAAGTAAGTCCATCTATTGAGTCGGCATAAGCAACATGGGCTCAGTGGGCGTCCATGATAGTGTAAGTGGCTCAGTGGGAGTCCATCAAATGCATAAGTGGCTGAGTGGCAGTCCAGCATAAGGTCCTATTACGACCAGGGTGATGACCAGTGGGGAATTCGTCCATCTACTAGTAGAAAAGGTTACTTATGGGTATCTTTGCCTGATCAGCAAGATATCTGGTTTATGCCAAATTCTTTTCCTTTCCAAATTTATTGGATATTGCAATTCTGTTCATACTTTACATGACAGAGGTTTTCAGGAAATTGTATAAAGAAGATGTATATGTGGATATATATATATATATATATCAGAACTTAATGAAGTATATCATAACTTCATTTCCTTTAATAATATTTCAAAGATTTAATCTATTCAAATCTTGTCTTGTAGTCTCATCTATCTGATGAACTGTTGAAAGCTCATTATACTTTGAACAGTGGTAGTTCAAGCAGCTTTTTAAATGATATAAGTATAGTGAAGTATTTGGTAACTTCATCCCTTGTTTTTACTTATATCTAGTAAGTAATTATCTTACGCATGATAAAAGATTCTAGTAAGTATCCATTTAGATACTTATATTATTGTTATCACTACATATTATCTTGTGAGCTATAAGGCTCACTCTTGCTTTATTTCTTCATCACACAACAACAGTTAGGAAAGATGGCCAGACTCCAGCAGACCCATCGTAAGCGCGTGGGAAGCGTCCCGCGTCTTCCCGATGATGTTGTAGCTGCTATAGCTGCAGAGGTAGATCTATTGTAGATCAGACCATCTACTTTTGAGAATCAATTATGTATAATTATAACTTGTGGCAGATAATGGCAATTAACTGTAAATTTATCAAGTAATCATTTTGGGTTGTAATAATTTTTAAATTGTGGATTCAAAGACTTGTACTTATTTCAATTTCATCTCTGAGACTATAACGGGTTGTGGTGTGTGTTAGTGTGGGGTCACAGCATAAGGTTATTATTATTAATTAAGTGAAGTGATATTGTGGAAAGAAAGACCGTGACGACCCGGATCCCCGACCCCGGATCTGGGGGTGTTACATGCAGTATAGTTGGAACCTCGGGACAGAATGTAAGAGTTAGTGATAGCTGAATCAGAAGAAGCTGAGGTAGAAGTACTTGAGGGACTAGACATCCAGGCAATGTTTCACTTGTCATGGAAGTTTAGTCGCATCAGATTCACAAGAAGTACATAAGCTATATCCAAGGATCAAGTCTATCTATTCCAAAGCAGAGATTCTTACAGATTAAGTTCAAGGGGTGATTACAAGACTGAGAATGGGACATAAACAAGATTTGATAGCTACAGTTATGACAAGACATATGTGTCAAGTAACTATCAGGGGTTTTGCTACAACAGAACAAGAAGCTTGACAAACAAGGATGAGTAGGGATTCAGTTGTAGAGTTGAGACAAAGGTAGAATGTTTTCTTAGCGAAGCAACCAGTCAAAACTTATAGTGCACGCGAAAGAGTTGGGAGGATCAGATAACGAGAATAATGAATATCTTGCTTTCATAGCAATCTCTGAAGATGGTCCAATTCACATATCTCAGGTTTCAAATTCTTGAACCACTGCAATACTTTGCTCTCAATATTCAATGCATGATAAGATCATAGTGTTTAAATGTTTAACACTCGCACAAGCATGATAGCATCACACATAGATAATGCTGAACTAGTTCACTAGATTATTTTTCTGGTAACTAGGATTGATGTTTACTTGTGCATGTTACTTTAGATGATCTTAAATATGTGTTTGAATATTTGTTGAACATGATTAATTGCTTTAGTGAGGTATATATTTTTCCAGCATGTAAGACCTTTGTTTCTGATTATCTCCTGCATCCTATTACAATGTGATTTACTCATTTGATCTGAATTGTTTGTTAAGATGTATTAATTTATAATTGGATTGAGATAGCTAGATGAGAATTATCAACAAGATTGGACTAGATAGAATTAGTGATATACTTGTTAATTCTGTTTGTTCCATATCATGCCTATATTGCTTAATTCTTATGTGTAATGTTTCTGAATGAATGTCATGTATTTTTAATACAATGCTTGCTTATTTCAATACCATGAATGCATCTCCTAGTACTTGCATTAATTATAAAAGAAGTATGTTTAGGATTACAATATAGCAAAGACCGCTAGTCCTCCTTATGTAAGGTTGGAACCATTTTTCCCCTAGCCTAGAGACAAATTTGTCAAGGGTGTTTAAATGGAGAAAATGGTCAGTCAAAGATAAGAATTAGCATGATAAGGTAGCAGCTGTTTTTATATCTATTTATAATAAAATATCTAATCCAACTGGACCCAAGCTGATAAGTTGGGTACCAAGAACTGTTAATCCATTTGTGAGTGCATGACATAACAGGTTAATTGATTCATATGTATTCTTGGTAAACCATACTCAAGGAATATGATCAAAGAAAGAGTCTCATAATCAAATGTGATTGACAAAAGCTATTCTGTCAATAATCTTTGAAGATGACAACAAAGGTTTTCATTACGGGACAAGCTATACAGAAAAGGGATGTCATCATGAACTCAATAATTGCTATCATTGATAACAACTAATTATTGGAGTCATTGATAACAGTTGAAGCAATTTCCTTGCTGGAGAATCAAGGCACAAATCCTCTTATTAGACAGTTCTGCATCAAAGGACAAATTGTCAATTCAAAGAAGGATTAGTGTCTCATCTGAAGCAGGAATATTGAGAAGCTTGCTCTTCTTAGAGTAAGGAAAGGAAATGCTCGTGGCTTGACTGGAAACTCTGAAAAGGTGAAGTCAATGGTTTATACTGTAAAGCTTCATCTGAAAAAAGTCTAGCTATGGCGAAAGAAGCTCTCACCCTTGAACATCATCTCAAGGAACTCTTTTGTGAAAAGGGGTTTAGTGAGAGGACGGCCTTATCTGGAATTCAGAAGATGATAAATGTGAGACATGTCAGAAAGAGGATTCAAAGACAACATCACATCAAAGTAAAGATATACCTTAGTGATGGTGGTTGACTACTCTTTTTAAACAAAGTTGTTGTTCGTGCGTTCTCAAGACAAGACATCACAGATGGTGATTGATCACATCAAAGAAGATCAAGCTGGAAGCAACTGTAAAAGAAATGATCTTGTGGTCAGATAATGGGACTGAATTCAAGAAGCAGTTCTAATTGATATATGTAATATCAAGAATATTCTGAGACATATTCAGCACTAGAAACTCCGTGTTAGAATGGAGTGGTACAAAGAAAGAACATGAACTTGATTAAAGCTACAAGGGAAATATTAAACTAATCAAGACTTTCTAAATACCAAAGGGCTGGAGCAGTCAAAATAGTTTGCAACAAGTAAGATCAAGCGTTGATCCAGGTGTATACATGAAGACCACTAATGAGTTAATGGCCAATAGAAGCAAACACTGGATAACTTGAAAGTGTTTGGAGAGAATATTTTACAGAAACAAATAATGAATTATTTTTAGTTGTTTGAAGATCTTGACATTTGCAGCTAAAACTTGTAAGGATACTCTTCATGGCTACTCAGTGGAGTCTACAACCTACAGGGCGTTTGTGGTTGCTCAACCAAAGGTGATAGAAAGTCTAAGTGCACATTTCAACAACTCTATGCTCCAAGTTGTTAAAGGAGAAATTAATGGTATTGATGATTCATATCCAAGCAATGGAATGGCAGTGTATAACACAACTCATTATTTCAATGAAGCTAGTCAGCAAGGGTAAGGATTTTCAGGAAATCCCAACAACTTAGGGGGAGCAATAGAAGGATCAACTAGTCAGACACAACACCACATTGAAAATTCAGAGGACACAACAAGAACATATCTGCTGAGACAAAGGGTTTGGTGTTAAGTCTATTCCCATAATCTAGTTCTTAAGTGATCCAGATGGTGGAGTAATGATTAGCAGGGTTACTGAGTATAAGTGAGTATCTCTCTAGTTTTCTATCTAAGGAAGAAACTAAGAAAGTTACAGAAGCTCTGATAGATCCGGATTGATTGGGTGATTACAAAGCAAGATGAACTCAATCAGTCAGCAAGCAGATTGTAGGGAAGCTAGAACCCAAACCAAATTACAATATTGTAATTAGTGCAAGGATAACCAGAAGTCAAACTGGATGATAATGGCATTGTTACGAGGGACAAGGCCAAACTGGATGCTAGGTTATAATCAGGAAGCAGTATTTAATAGATAGCACCAGTGACGAGACTTGAGGATATTACGACATATCAGATACCTGATGCATATTACACTTGGAATTGGACTCTAGTAAATGTGTACAAGTGCACTCCTGGTTGGTGAGTCAAAAGAGGAAGTCAATGTAAAATAGTTCATGGACTTCGCAGTTGTAGACCTATTGGACTACGTATATCTCTTCTTCACAAGCTCACTTCAGGTTGGTATGAACTAGTATACTACTCAAGCAATCGTCAAGGACATTGTATGGCACTCTAACTGAAGTTACAGTTTAATATGAACTAGTAGAGTCGTCATATTAATAACTCTCTTATCACTAGGCACAAATATATTATTTTATATGTGCAGTGATATTATGATAATGTTATATGTTGGTCTACTAACAAAGACTTGTGCAAGATTATTTGCTAAGTAATTGCAGAGTAGGTATGGAGGAGCGTGTTGGAAAGGTTGCCATTCTTTTTGGGATTACTTTAAGCAAGCCATTAGAATAATTCTTTTAGGAGCTCAAGCAAGCCAAAAGAACAATTCTTTTAGGAGCACAAGTAAACCAAAAGAATGATGGAAATACAAGTAAGTTAAGGATCTTTTGAAGATGAAAAATTTGGAAGACTCTGAACATGCCAAGACTACTTACCAACAGAAACCACTAAAGCTTGATCAGTGCAACTCAGGTATAATGACAAGCTATAGAGGTATGACGAGCTCACTCTTTTACTCAAATGCTAATAGAAAACATGTAATGTTCTCAAGATGCCAATGTGCAAGGTTCCAAGTGGATCCTAGAGAATCCAATCTTATAGCTATTAACAAGATTATTAGATATCTTAAGGGACTATCAACTCTTGGAGTAAAAGTACCCTAAAAATATTATGCTTAACATGTTTGGCTATATAGATACAGATTATGCAGGTTGTAAGAAAGACAGGAGAAGCATCTCTGAAGCTGTCAACCTAAGTGACAGGAGAAGCATCTTAGGAAGCTGTCAACTTCGTGAAAGAAGATTGATTTCTTGTTTTGATAAGAAACAATCTCAAACCCAACAACTCTGTGGAACACTCTATGACAAGGCACCTTCACACCAGGTATCATTTATTTCAAGAGCATGTCTTTTAGTCTAAGAGTTACTGACAGAAACACTTATTAAATCACTTGTTAAAATTAATCTTTCAAGATTGGTTTGTATGTGTGGGATATCATTCATTGCATATTAGTGGAAATCCCATCTGTAAGGAATTCTTAATATAAGTTCACAAGTAAATCTTCAATATTTAAAGGACTTGTGAATTTATCAGTAATCCAGTATCTCGTACTTAGTGCTACTATCTTGATTATCATGATTACAATGTCATATACATTTGTGGTAGTTAAGTTTTATAACATTAAGTTTGAATATTATTTTAATTGATTTAAATTATGACTGTAGACAATTACATTCCATAGCAGTCTCATAATTTAAATTATATTAAAATAATATGCAGCATAGTTATTTGTATCATGTACGAATAATTGTGGTACTTTTAGTATTAGTGATATTATTTAGAATTTTTGTTCTAAGTAATCAATGCTTATTTCTAAAATCACTGATATTGAAATTTGAATTATTTTCTAAGTTATGTGTATAAAACTCTCAATATTTTAGATGCTTGGGAAGTATTTCTAAAATTAATAATTATCGAGAGAGTGATTGCCATGTATATAAGTCATATATATTACATTGGTAATTATTCAAGGATAATTATAAATATTTAAGTGCTAGTATCTAACTTATAGATTTTTAGTATTTATCTATTTAATATTTATTTTGGGTAGTTTGGATTATGGAAATTGAAGCAATTCAATGATTTTATTTGCTCCATAATTCAAACTAACTTAAAATAAATAAGCAGCATGACTGATTATAACTATATTTGTCAACAATTGATATCTAGTATATTGATTGTAACTTATGTGTTATAAGTTAATTATGAGATTTTGGTTTTAGTGAATTTTGCAATGTTTACATCTTAAGAATTCACTGAAATCAGAATCATGATTGTAGCATAATTAGTTGTGTGTAAATTTTTGACTTATATCAGTTAATGATATTTAGTTAAGAGTTTAACTATGAACTAATTGTGAAGTATTAGTATTTGTGACATTACTTAGAACTCCTCTAAGTAATCAATGTTTATCTTCAGTCATTTATACTAATATAGAAAGTGTGGAAATTTTTCTTAAGTACAACTATGATTAAAATATTTGATTGCTTTATTAAAAGTAACCATATGCTGTCAAGTTAGAATAATTTTTATACTTATTTGCAAATTCCTAACCATTTTGATAATAGATACAATACTCAATGGATCAAAGTATATGGAACTTAAAATATTTTTCTAAGATTGCAAACAAGACAATGTTGGTTAATGTTGCTTTATTTATCGAACCAGTGTTGTTTGAGATACTACAATTGTTAGGAGTTAACAATTGTATGATATATGAAATTGAATGCTGATATCTTTTTGATAGATAATTGGTATTTAATTAATTGATATCTTATTTTAATATTTAAAATATGATGCAACATAATTATTAGTATCTAAAGTACTTGACAAGTATCAGTCAATGATATATTGTTAATATTTTGTTGCAGATAATTGTAAGATTTTAAGTTCTAGTGGATTTATATGAGTTGCTATATATGACATATTCACTATAATTTGAAATCAGCAGCATAGTCAGTCTTATTAAGAATCTTTATCAATAAACAATTTTGTTGATTATAATATTATAAAGATAGATTATGGAGCTTTTGATATGAATGAGAATTTCTTAGACTTTATCCTAAGTGATCAATGCTTTTAAAAAAAATCATTCATAATAAAAGACAAAATATTTCTCTCTCTCCTTAATACTGCTAGGTCATCAGTCTGTGTCTTATCAAATCATTTATCTTTTTAGGCATAAAAACAGACTTGTGCACTCGAACAGTTTTAAGAGAAAATCAAACTTCTTTCTACTTTAGTGATTGCTTATTTCATTTAAATCGTTTTGAAATCACTATTGTACATAATTTCTCTCAAAATATTAAATGCATAATTTTTCATTCATTATAGATCTTAAATGTATTTTATCTCTACATTACAATATGTTCTGTGATACAGGTTCATCGATAGTTATGAGGTTGAAAACCCACAACTTCTATCCCATACTGTAAAGACAAACACAGAAACAGAACCAACCAAGACTCTCTTACCAATAAAATGAAGTATGAATGAGCGTGAGGGAGAAAGTGCCTTAGTACACCATATAAGGAAGGTTCTGAAGTCAACCCAGTAGCTCTGTCTCCTATAAAGATGAGTAGTATTTAAACAAAGACAACTTCTTGCCCCCATACATCTTCTCAAAAAGATGTAATGGCTGAAAAGGCACAAAAATAGTTACTAGATTCATCCTCTCAACAGGGTGCGTCTATTGAAATTCGCATGTCGGCCGATGTAGTTTTACCACCTCAAACATAAGCAATTCTTGATGCATAAGGAAAGGTTACACACATAAAGGATGAGTTGATGGAAACAAGAGTTTCGACCATTTTAAGGTCAGATTCGATTGTTCAAAGTTCTTTAATGGACCAATTGCCTTTACAGGTGTTAGGAGAGGATACTGATCCAATAGCCATATGTCAGTGGTCAGTGTCTACCTCCCCAGGATTAATAAGCCTGGATGTATCTGCGGATAGTGGATCTGACATAAGTGTAGATAGACAACTTGTTGACAATGATTTAGATATTACCTGATGAGTCACAAGGAAATGTCTTCACAGACATTAGAAGGGAACTTTGATCTTTATGCTAAATTTTTTGGATCATTGTTTACCTTCCCAGAGTTCAAATCTGGAACCCTAAAAGGGAAACTAGCAACTTGTAGATTATGACTCAGATTCATCTCACGAGTTTAACAAGGATGGGGATTTGCGAACTCCCATTGAACCAACTGTGACCTCCTTAAGGATGGCTAAGGTAATTTTCCTTGCAGGTACAGCTGGATTTTGGAGCTATGAGAGGAGTGATACACTTGTGAGAATGAGTGTAAACACGTGTGGAGAGAAAAGTGAAACACATGTGAGGTACACCAAACAGAATCACACACTCACAGTGAGGAAGAAAGAGAAACACCATATCTCATTCCCTATCCCTAAGCATGGTTCTTGATACTTTGGGTCTCGAATTTGTTTATGATTGGAACCTAACTCTTAGGGACCTAATATTTACAGTTTGGATTAGAATACTTCGGGATCTAAAAAGTTGGGAGCTAACAATTGGTAACAATTGGTGATCTCACATTTGGGAGGTATAAGGAATTGGAAAGATTGGTGAATGATGATCAACAGTGAAGTCATTCTTGCAGCATTTAACGGGACATGGTTGATCAGACTCTGACTTGTTATTTCTTTTCCAACCAAGTAACATATGAGAACTCCTTCAGACAACAGCATACATTCCTTCTTTAAGGGGGAGATAAAAGCTTAAGTAACAGTTTGGAGGATTCCTCAACTAAGGGGGATAAATAGCAGGGAGGAAAAAGGTAAAGCACATGTACACTACACCACACCATTGTTGTTTGTAACTACGGATCCTATTGTACGGGAGATGTGGTAAACATGAAGGTGATTTCCTAGTGATCAGAAGAAGTGGTTTGGTTCATCACTATTCTTCATGAGGGGAAAAGCTGTTTTCCAAAAGGGGAGTAGCATTAGTTCTTATCTGTGGATCTTATTATACGGGAGAGGTGGTAGACGAAGGTGATCTCCTTTAAGCAGTTGATTCTCATAGGGGGAGAAGCAAGAGAGATATGCGTTTCTCAATAGGAAATGTGGTTGTACAAAAGAGGTTGCTGATGATTACTTCAAGACTGAGAAGTGTTATCTGGAAGAGATTTGAAGAACTAAGGAAATGAAGATGAAACTACGTGAAGATCAGTTCAGTGCTAAAGGAACAAGCATCTTTCATTTCAGTTACTCAAGAAATATGGAAATGCAATATTTGATCCAGAAAACCAGTAGCATTGTTTACAAGTCCTGGTACTTTACTTTTTCTAGTTGTTAGTTGAGTTATCCTCTCTATTTAATTTGTTTGTTAGGTTTAACATTCAAATATGGGGAGATTGTTGGTGAGACTGCGTAGCTGTATGAACAGTCTCGTGATAACTGTTGGATTTTTAACGCAGCGGGGGCATGGCAAAACACTTTTACACATATAAAATCCAAATAAAAGGATATAAATCGTGAATAAAAATTCGAGGGATCGAATCTAACCTTTAAAAATAATTCGGAGACAACGATCAGAGATCCTTAGCAGTTGCTCCTCAAGTGTGAAGCACTCCACCGGTATCCACCAAGAAAACGATGTTAAGGAGGAGGAAGGAGGTGGAGAGAATTGGGTTTTCCAAACTTTTTGGGTTTTCGGGTTTGATGTGGGTTCGAATAAAACTAGGGTCTATAATAGTGTATTTATAGGCAAAATTTTCAGCTGAAATTTTCCCATAAATATTATTATTATTATCCCATTTATTATTCTCATTAATAATTAAAACACCTTTTAATCATTAATCCTTTTTCTAAACACTTTAGAAATAATTCTCTCTCTTGATTTAATTTCCAAAAATTAAATCCTTTAATTAATAATATTAAGAACTTTTCTTAATTATTTTATAATCAATTAAATCTCATTTAATCAATTATTAAATTTGCCAATTAATTATTTATTTCACAAATAAATAATTATTAGCCATTATTAATTAATTCCTCCACCATTAAATCATTCTCTTTTTTATGGTGTGACCCTATAGGTTCAATATTAAGCCGGTAGTAGAAATAAATAATAATAAAACTATTTTATCATTATTTATATAAATTCTCTAATTTATTAAATATGATTAATTAATTAATCACATTTATTCTACATCGTGAGTGATGCTTCTCAACATATCGCGACTATCCGGATAATATGAATTCACTGCTTAGAATACCAAGAACCTGTCAGTCAATAGTTACCGTACAATTCACTCCTTCTACCCTATAATGTCCCGATTAAATACAAGGCATGGATCTCGTGTCAAGCCTATCTAATTCAATCACTTTGCTTACCATTTACTATGCGTAGTTCTATGCAAATTAGAAACTCCTTTCTAATTTCATTTACTCTGGCCAGAGATTCCTGAACTAGCATAAGTGGATCAGCCTTGAACATTCGCTTCCTTCACTGGAAGGGGTAGATCCTTTATTGATCATACACTATCTTCGTGTACAAATTTCTATACCCAGAAGAGCCCTAATAATTGTCCCTGGAGACTAAGAACTAAACCAAAGCATAGTTCAGTGTACACAAAATGACTATGATGACCTCAAGTCCAAGGATACTTGTACAACTATCACTAAGCGAACAACTGCTGACACGTGAGTGAACTCCATCAGTTGTTCAGCTGTGCGAGTCATGTTCAGTGAACTTATTCCATAATAAGCACCTACATACTAGCTATAGTGTCACCACACAAATGTCTATGAGAACAGACATCCTTCATAATGAAGCAAGCATAGTATGTACCGATCTTTGCGGATTATTAATTACCAGTTAGTAATCCTATGACCAGGAACTATTTAAGTTTAGAGTTATCATCTTTTTAGGTCTCACTATTATAATCTCATCATAATCCATAAAAAGCTTTACTCTAAACTATGGTATATCGTATTTAAACACTTAAATAGATAGAGCCCGTAATAAAAACAAAACAAGTCTTTTATTAATATCAATGAAATCAAAACAGATTATATAAAAAGTTATTCCTAAATCCTAATACATGATTGGACTTAGGACATATTCCTTTCAATCTCCCACTTGTACTAAAGCCAATCACTCTGGTATCTAATACCCATCTAGTCTTTATGACGATCAAAGTGACTTTCAGAAAGTAGCTTTGTGAGTGGGTCTGCTATGTTGTTATGTGTGTCAACTCTAATTCAATACAATACAAGAAATATTACCGCGCTCCCACTAACCCTTTTGTAGACGCATGGTTCATCTTCGTTTTTGATAAAATCAAACTCTTTGATTGTCTCATCAAAACGAATGTTCCATCTTTCGAGAAGCCTGCTGTAAACCACATATGGTTCGCAGCAGCTTACACTAGGTTTTCATTTCTCTTGGAAAGAAAACCATCTGGCTAATTGCCAGATCTCATAGTCGTAGTAAGCAGTAATCGCAAGCAAAATCCGAACTGATTTTAACAGGGCTACAGGTAAAAGGTTTCATCAAAGTCAATCCATTGCCTTTGTTTGAATCCTTTTGCCACAAGCCTGGCCTTATAGGTCTCCACCTGGCCATCTGCTATAATCTATCTTTTGTATACCGTATACATAGATTTCATTCTGGATTTCATGGCACTATGCCATTTCTCTGAGTCAACACTACTCATAGCCTCATTATAGGTTACAGGGTCGTCATCATCAATGATCGACAACTCATTGTCATTCTCAATGACAAGGCCATATTACCTCTCAGGTTGGCGAGACACTCTCACTGATCTATGAATGGGCTATTTCACAAAAGGTTGTTCAGTCAGAACAGGTGTTTCCACTTGATCCATAGTAGTTTGTGCTTCTTGAACTTCATCAAGTTCAATTTTGCTCCCACTATTTCCTTCTAGGATATACTCCTTTTCCAAGAAGGTAGCATGTCTGGAGACAAACACCCGATGATCGGTGTAAAAGTAATACCCTAAAGTCTCTTTAGGATATCCCACAAAACTACATTTTACGGATCGATATTCCAGCTTATTTGGGTCAACTTACTTGACATAAGCTGGACATCCCCAAATCTTAACGTGTTTAAGACTCGGTTTCCTTACTTTCCATATCTCATACGGAGTTTGAGGAACAGATTTGGAAGGCACCATATTCGGTAAATATGCTGAGGTTTCCAATGCATAACCCCATAGGAATACTGGAAGATTTGCATAGCTCATCATGGACCGAACTATGTCTAACAAAGTTCGATTTCTCCTTTCAGATACCAATCTGGAGGAGTCCACTGGGAGACTATACCATTTACTTTGAGATAATCTAGAAACACTCCATTAAAGTATTCACCATCTCGATCTAATCGAAGAATTATAATACTATGTTTGGTTTGTTTCTCCACTTCATACTTATATTCTTTGAACCTTTCAAAGGCCTCAGACTTGTGTTTCATCAAACACATATCCGAATCCAGATCTATCATCCATGAAAGTAATGAAGTATGAAAATCCACCCATGGCTTGCGTAGACATTGGTCCACATACATTTGTGTGTACCATTCCTAGCAAATCTGCAGCCCTCTCTCCATGTCCACTAAATGGAGACTGCAGTGCCACTATAAAGTGAGATTTTCATCATCCCTTTTCTTTTATTAGTTTGTCCAATCTGGAGTAAATTATGTCACATATATACAGACCATTATTTAAAGTACCACGTCCATAAAGAATATTATCTCTAAGAATAGAACATTCATTATTCTCAATAATAAATGAAAATCCAGCCAAGTCTAACATGGGAATAATATTCCTCACAATCGAGGGAACAAAATAACAATTATTTCAAACAATAGTCTTGCCCGTAGGCATATGTAAATGAAATGATTCTACATCTTCAGCAGCAACTCTTGCTCCATTTCCATCAGTAGAATCACCTCCTCTTCCTCAAGAGTCCTACTTCTCCTTGGTCCCTGCAACAAATTGCAGATATGAGAACCACAGGCGGTATCTAATACCCAAGTAGAAATGACATATTCACTTCTATCATGAACATACCTGAATCAGAAGCGGTAGTCTCACTACCCTTCTTCTTCAATTCTGCAAGGTAAACCTTGCAGTTCCTCTTCCAGTGCCCCACCTTGTTACAGTGAAAGCAAACAACTTTGCTCTCGGGGTCTTCAGCTTTTGGTGGAACCGGCGTTTTCTCACCTACTTTCTTCTTCTTGGAAGAGTTCCTCTTCCTTTTCTTAGGATTGGAACCTTCACCAATTAGAAGAACAGAACTCTTCTTAGGGGGAAAATTCGATTCCGCGGTCTTCAACATGTTGTGGAGTTCAGGCAGGCTGACATCCAACTTATTCATGTGAAAGTTCACAACAAACTGCGAGAACGAACTCGGAAGTGATTGCAAGACCAAGTCTTGGCTCAGCTCCCCATCCATGGCAAAACCAAGTTGTCCAAGACGTTCAATCAAATTGATCATCTTAAGTACATGGTCATTCACAGATGATCCCTCAGACATCCTACAACCGAACAACTCCTTTGATATCTCATATCGAGCTGTCCTCCCCGCCACATCATACAACTCTTGTAGATGCATGAGGATAGTGTGAGCATCCATATGCTCATGTTGCTTCTGTAGCTCAATGTTCATGGAAGCTAGCATGATGCATTGAGGAACATTTGCATCATCTATCCACTTACGATACACAACATGTTCATCATTATGTGCATCACTAGCAGGTTCAGTAGGCTTAGGTGAGTCAATCACGTATTCCAGCTTCTCAATCCTGAGAACAATTCTCAAGTTTCGAAGCCAGTCAGCATAATTAGGACCAGTCAATTTATGAGCATCTAGTATGCTCCTGAGTTATAGTGCAGAAGACATAATGTATATTGTAAATCTGTAAATGATAAACACATAACAACACTTGGCAAATATTTGATTTCATTTCAAAACACTATATGAATCGGGTCTTTATTCATAAGTGGCTCTCACTAGTTTATCTAATTTATTCAACCCCCTACGTGAAAAATTAAGCATTCATAATGCTAGTGGGAATAGGGATCCTACATTCCATTACACGACCCCGGCTGTAGCACGAACCGCCATGTAATGTTCAATAGGCAGACAACTCTTGTCAATTACATCTCATGTTATTCCCTAATCATACTTTACCCTCTTGAATAATTGAGTCTCGGCTGTAGCACGACAAACTCAATATTCTAAGTCAAGTCTAACCCAACATTTCGTACAGTTGAATCAGTCCCCAAAGGCCCACGGCTGTAGCACGTACCGACCTTTAGATTCTTATTCAATGTACACATCTCTATGTAATAGACAAGTATTTCTTATTTCGAAATCAAAGCCCTCTGCTATAGCACGAACCGACAATGATTCAAAAATAAGAACTACTTTTCTATCATGTTGGAAGGCTATGACCGACACAATCCCGTTGTGTCATTGGCCAATTACTACTTGATATTATTTAATTTTAGAGGGATTATATTACGTTACAATCATAATCATATTATAAAGAGATTCTTCCTTTTAAATTAAATATTTCAAATTAATAATCAATAATCAGATGATTCCCAGATCAGGTGGAGCATTGTCAAGAGGCGTCACTTAATAACCCTTTCTTACAGATAGAAATCTGTTGTTGACAGAATCATCCTTTCTCTCATATCGAAAATTCATATTCAATTACGTGTTTCATAAACACAAGAATCTCATGATTGTATTCATAATATTGTTATTAAGGTTATGAAACAATTTCACTATACTCGTTGTCTAACAAACGCCTTATGTTCATTCAAGTTCACCTAAATCTATCATCGCATGATAAACTAAGCATATATCACATATATCAACATGAATAAACATCAAGGTAGGCATGTTACATCATCTAGCACATAGTTCTAAGTAATATACATCTCTATGTATCACATGAAGCATTTAAAATCAATTCAAACGATCAAAAATAGCTTTAAAACACTTCATGGAATATAAACAGTTCAAAACTTTTATATAAACTAAAATTGATCACTCCATTAGATCCGTCTCGGAAAAACGAATCCAATGGTATATTGCACGCCCAAAACGGAGTTACGAAACTCCCAGAAAATCAATTTTAAAATCAACAGACGGGCTGTAACGCATTACAGGAACGCGTTACAAGCCCTGTAACGCCTTCTGGTGATGCGTTACAAGGGTGTAACGCATTCCGTGAATGCGCCACAGGTGTGTAACGCATTCCCGGAATGCGTTACACCCCTATTATTTTTTATTATTATTTGAGTAGCCGCCGTTGCTTGTCTCGAACGCCGTGCATGTCAGACTTCTCTGTCTTCTCTTGTCAGCATCAGTACAGCAGTCCCAAGTCCCAACACAGCAGATGCAAAGACAATATAAACATATATATATATACTATATATACATATATTTATACTTATTTAATTACGAATTTAATTACAAGAACTTCAAAAATTTATAATAAAAAATTTATACATCATAAAATTATGAATAAAATACTCAGACGATCTACAACACTTGTAGAACCCATATCAACATTCAAAATTATTCTGAGAAATGATTTCTCATCAGACAAAATTAATCCATGATATAACTTGTAAAAATCATAATTAATTCATACAAGCACATAAAATTCTGAAATTTTTACCACAGATCTATATGCATACAACCTATGCTCTGATACCATTGTTGGATTTTTAACGCAGAGGGGGCATGGCAAAACACTTTTACACATACAAAATCCAAATAAAAGCATATAAATCGTGAATAAAAATTCGAGGGATCGAATCTAACCTTTAAAAATAATTCGGAGACAACGATCAGAGATCCTTAGCAGTTGCTCCTCAAGTGTGAAGCACTCCACCGGTATCCACCAAGAAAATGATGCTAAGGAGGAGGAAGGAGGTGGAGAGAATTGGGTTTTCCAAACTTTTTGGGTTTCGGGTTTGATGTGGGTTCGAATAAAATTAGGGTCTATAATAGTGTATTTATAGGCAAAATTTTCAGCTGAAATTTTCCCATAAATATTATTATTATTATCCCATTTATTATTCTCATTAATAATTAAAACACCTTTTAATCATTAATCCTTTTTCTAAACACTTTAGAAATAATTCTCTCTCTTGATTTAATTTCCAAAAATTAAATCCTTTAATTAATAATATTAAGAACTTTTCTTAATTATTTTATAATCAATTAAATCTCATTTAATCAATTATTAAATTTTCCAATTAATTATTTATTTCACAAATAAATAATTATTAGTCATTATTAATTAATTCCTCCACCATTAAATCATTCTCTTTTTATGGTGTGACCCTGTAGGTTCAATATTAAGCCGGTAGTAGAAATAAATAATAATAAAACTATTTTATCATTATTTATATAAATTATCTAATTTATTAAATATGATTAATTAATTAATCACATTTATTCTACATCGTGAGTGATGCTTCTCAACATATCGCGACTATCCGGATAATATGAATTCACTGCTTAGAATACCAAGAACCTGTCAGTGAATAGTTACCGTACAATTCACTCCTTCTACCCTACAATGTCCCGATTAAATACAAGGCATGGATCTCGTGTCAAGCCTATCTAATTCAATCACTTTGCTTACCATTTACTATGTGTAGTTCTATGCAAATTAGAAACTCCTTTCTAATTTCATTTACTCTGGCCAGAGATTCTTGAACTAGCATAAGTGGATCAGCCTTGAACATTCGCTTCCTTTACTGGAAGGGGTAGATCCTTTATTGATCATACACTATCTTCGTGTACAAATTTCTATACCCAGAAGAGCCCTAATAATTGTCCCTGGAGACTAAGAACTAAACCAAAGCATAGTTCAGTGTACACAAGATGACTATGATGACCTCAAGTCCAAGGATACTTGTACAACTATCACTAAACGAACAACTGCTGACACGTGAGTGAACTCCATCAGTTGTTCAGCTGTGCGAGTCATGTTCAGTGAACTTATTCCATAATAAGCACCTACATACTAGCTATAGTGTCACCACACAAATGTCTATGAGAACAGACATCCTTCATAATGAAGCAAGCATAGTATGTACCGATCTTTGCGGATTATTAATTACCAGTTAGTAATCCTATGACCAGGAACTATTTAAGTTTAGAGTTATCATCTTTTTAGGTCTCACTATTATGATCTCATCATAATCCATAAAAAGCTTTACTCTAAACTATGGTATATCATATTTAAACACTTAAATAGATAGAGCCCGTAATAAAAACAAAACAAGTCTTTTATTAATATCAATAAAATCAAAACAGATTATATAAAAAGTTATTCCTAAATCCTAATACATGATTGGACTTAGGACATATTCCTTTCAATAACTCAACACGATAACAACACTAGAACATGACATGTTAATAATATTATGTCTACACAAAAAATCAGGAAGAATGAAGACAAGGCAAATACAAAGAATCAGAAGATTGGAAGAAGGCCTGAAGTCTGTTTATAGGTCACTGAAAGAAGTTTATTAATATGATCATGCCTTAGTGAAGAACAAAGGTTAAAGACTTTCAGGGATTCAGAAATGTTAAAGATTCAGTATACAAGTGCTACCAGAAGATTTCAGTGTATTGGCATTGATTGAAGATAGACAGTGTATAAAGCATAGGAATCTGAAGAATTGAAGACAGAGTATAGACAGAGGTTAATGAAGACGTTGTCTAAAGTACCAGAAAGGATTCCAGTGAAAGTACAGTTATTTATTGGCAGTCAATGTCTGAAGCAATAAAATTGAGGCAAGTTTAACAATGTAATCAAGGCTATAATATGAAGACCTGAATCGGGGTTAGTCGTTTGTGAACCCAACCAGTTGCACTAGACGTCAACTGCTCGTGAAAGGAATCTGGGTATTATTTATAGAAGAATTGTTAAGTTGAGGAACGTACTTGGATTGAACGTTTATCTGTTAAAGGACGAGAAGTGGTGCGCGGGGTATACAGCTAAACAGCTCAAGGGACTGGCGAAACTCAAAGTTTAATTGGTAAATTAAATAAATTTATTTAAAGGATTTTTATATAATTTATTTAATAAACTTAAATTGATTTATCTTGTAAACTTTAAATAAGTTTATTTTATAAATCTAAATTAGTTTCTTTATATAAGTTATATTTAAGTTTATTTTATAAATTAACTTATTTACAATTTAAACTTAAAAAGAAAAACAAAAATAGGAAAACAAAAAAAGGAAAAAAAACAAAAAAAAACAAAAAAAGGAAAAAAAAACAAAACAAACAAAAGAAAACAAGAAGGAAAACGGAAAAATAAAAAAATGAAAAATAAAAGAAATAATCAAATGAAACAAATATACATGTTAGTTTTTGTTTTAGTTAGTTAGTAAACTAGTAGGTCGCCACAGAGGTTGTCCCCTGTACCTCGTGTGTCGCCACACATGCTTGTTTTATAATAAACAGGCAAATGATCTCCCTGTCGCCACAGAGCAAAATTACTTCTCCCCCTGTATCTCATGGTCGCGACAGAATAATATAGTTGGTCGCCATAGAAATGCCTCTCCTCAGCCACACAATCTTATTGGATATAAAGTCTACACAATTTACAGCAGAAGAAGAGAGCCATTCATTTTGGATAAAATTATATTCATCTTTTCTCCCAAAAAGAGAAGTGAAAATGGCAGTAATGATTTACAGAGAAGCTCAAGTTTCTTGTATATCCGTTTAACTTCTCACCGGAGTAACGTTATAATGCCCGATTTAATTCTTGTATATTCATAGGGGCATTATAATCGTTACCCGGTAATTAAATCCTTAGACAAATAAAATCTAGATCTTTGTATAGGATTTGATTTGTAAATCTTTGTAGTAGCTAGGAACTTTATTGTTCTTAGATTGTAGCCGATTAATTTATTTACCAGAGTGTAGCAACATCCCTCGCGGATTTATATATGAATATTTACTTCCCCGAATATCTTGTGTTCCTCGTTTTATATTCCCAAACACTATTACTCTCAAGAACACGGAACCACTAACCGAGCACTAAATCTATATCCGCTAAAGATTCGAAAGAATCCTTAATTTAGTGATTATCGTATTCAACCCCCCTTCTACGATAATTCGGGACCTAACAGCCTTTTTCTGCTACATTTGACTTGGTCTGTTCCTCCATGTTCTCATGTACTATTTGGGTTCCTTCATCCAATTTTTACATATACAATGTTTATTCTTGAAATTTTAACTCAAGTACATGTATTGATAAATGAAAAGAGTAAAGTTAGTACACAAGTCTAACCTTTTCTGTGCAGGTTCTTATGTTATGACCAACCCCTTTGCAGTGACTATATTTTATACTTGTCCATATCCTCTTCATCATGTAAAGGTCATTGGCTTTAGTTTGAATAATATCTGATCTAGTATTCCTTTTCTTTTTTTGGTCTCCCTGGAGCTATTTTTTTAAGCGGTGACAATAATGGGGTCTTATCATTCGGGACCATTATTAGGTTCCAATACATGGCTATAAACTTGCAAGTACCATATTCTTCTATGTCAGTCATTCATGTATTCCAGTGGGCTTTCTTTTTGAAAAAATATACATGAACATGCATGAAAACAAGGTATACCTGTTAGTTTCCATTTTCTGCATGCATAAACCTTGTTTTTCAGGTCACATACAATCTCATGACCACCATCTGTCATCGTCACATGGTATTTATCGGCATTATTCTAAATTGGCCATGCTCTAGCTGCCATTTCCATTGCCTTGTATTCAGATTTATATCAAGTTCAAGTAAATATAGGAAATCAATAGTTATATATGATATGTAAAAAGATACAAGAAATTACTTGTGAAGCTTTTTCATTGGCTTAGTGCAAAATGTAGTGTTCTTCATTTCCATCTTAGTTTTTCTCCTACAAATCATTTCCAAGCATGTGATATGGATTGATTTGAACATAGTCACAATTCCCATCACCCTAAATCGATTGATTGTATATTAAAAACTTTACATTTATTGTTGACAACATTTATTTTTGACGAACATGTCGGATCTGCAAATTTCTCTAAAGGCTGTGCTACTACATTGTGACTTTGGTTTTGCTATCAACCAAGCATGTGCTGTTAGGGACAACTACAAGTTAGATAACATGTTATAATATGCATACAAACATAGTATATGATTGTGCAGAATAAGTTTTTGAGGGAAGAAAGGTACCTTCTTTAACTCATCCATCTGCATCTTAAAGAAGTATTTTGTAGTTGCCCTCGTGGCACACCACAGAAGCCTCCTCACTCCAATACTTTTATGTTCCTTATGCAAATTCCTGTATAAGTGCATAACGCAAAATCGATGCTCAGCCTCCAGAACATGAGCTTCAAGTGCATTTACCAGGCCTTTTTGCCTATCAGAAATAGAGTTATAAGTGGCAGCATTAAACATCCTTAGGTCATCATTCAATAGACCAATAAACCATCCCCAACTATTATTATTTTCGGCTTCGACTTGGGCCCAAGCAAGTGGATACATCCCGTCATTTGGGTCAGTTGCAACTGCTGTTAAAAGGATTCCACCTATTGGGCCTCGAAGGTGACAACCATCTAACCCAATTATTGGTCTACAACCATCCAAAAAACCCTCCTTAATGGGCCAAGGCAAACATAAAAACACTTAAATCTTCTTGCTTCTTCTCCAGGTCCCGCAGGCTCAGACATTATCTTAATAGTTGATTTTGGCATCTATCTTCTAACTTCATTTCCATATGCAAATAACTGTCCATACTCAGCTTCATGATTTCCAATAATGTTCTCTCTGACTTTTTTCAGTGCCCTGTAAATCATAGATTAAGAGATCTTGCATTTCAGGTCATTAACCACCTTCAAATGAAAAGCATTGGTTGTCCATGTAGGGTTCATTCGAATCTCATCTTCATACTTATTTATAATCCAGGTGAAATTGACACACTTTTGCTCCCAATTTGGATTGCAAGTGTGTCTGTTGTATAATTTTTTATTTGGATGGTAGTTGACCTTTTCTGCTTAATATCATATCACTTCCACTCACAACTAACAACACACACCCACTTGATCTTGTCTGATAAGTTCTTTCTCAATCTGATAGGCATTTGGTGAACAATGACATGCTTCCTTATAGTTGATAATTGAGGTTTTGGGATTAGTGGTATTTATTTTAATTACCAATTTGGGATTTGGGGATTAGGGGTATTTATTTTAATTACCAAGTTTACCCCTGTCAATACTAACGTTAATGGTAATTTTGGATGGCAAATGGCTAAAGGGGTGCAAACTGAACATATACTTAAAATTTGGAGTGCAAATTGTCAACAAACATAATTTGGGACCATAGTGATAAAACACCCAAAGATATTGGGTGCAAACTGCTATTTACTCCTGAAAATACTAATATAATCATTTTAATATGGTAACTGTAATCACGTGTTATTAACTAGTATGTATAACGTGTAATTTTGATTTTCAGTTCGGAAAAGCACAGGATGGTTCGGTACTATATTGGTTAGATGTGTTGATTAAAGACCAAAACCGTCTCATATCTTCAACTCCTGTAAATTTCAGTCTAGACAGTTGTGTAAAGACAAAGCAATTTTTGACTTGGGGAACTTACGGTTTGGTAATTCAGACGGTTCAGTAATCTCCGAGACCAGCACTCGACTCTATGCATAACACTCTATTTATGTGCATCGAAAACGTGACTGATGAAGTTTTTAAATAGAATTGTGGGTTCAATTTCCCTCGTGTTTTATCAAATTCAGTCATATTGTGAGTATGTAAATTTTACTTCTCTTTTTTCTATAAGAAACACACATGCGCACACATTCTGTCATTATGCTAAGTTACCCTTCTACGTATAATTCAGGCACTTCTGCGGTAAATTTAACCCCGCCTTGAAGCAGTAAGACTGCATTTTCACTTCGATTCTTCTACGACAATTTCATTCTAGTTGGATTAGTAACAGGTTAACGTAAATATTATGAAGATTAACTCTATTCAGAGGATGGACATGAATGATTGACTAAGTTGTTTTCGTCGACTGTTGAGTCTTGGCACATATCGATATCATTACCACCACTTGCAAAATTTCAACTTGTATAATGTAGACAGTTAGTCGACTTGTAATGATACCAATAATATCTATGTCAATTCAAAGTTGTAAATGGTGAACGCACGACTTCTGTGCCCAATTCCTTTCACATTGTACCTTGGTTTTTCAATAAAATAAGTACTTAAACAAAAATATATCAACACAACAAAAAAGTCGACCCAAATTTCTTGTTTTTTAGTATTGTATTGGCATATAATTCACTAAATAGGGTAAGAAATGAACCTATAAATTCAAGGAAGTATGCAGCTGCCTAACCAGAAGTATCAAGTTCACAATCTAATTAAAACTTGAAAGAGTTCATTATTACATCATGGAGCACAAGCATTTCAGCCACCCTCATGGCCTTGCTTTCCATCAGAAGAAACTTAAATCTGAAAAAGTTTGTTCTGGTTGCAAGTTCCCTTGCTACGAACAAACGTACGTGTGCTGGGAATGCAATTTCTTTCTTCATGAACAATGTTTTCGTGCTACTAGATCTATTGATCACCCATCTCATCCAGCTCACCCTTTGAACCTTATCCCTTACCCAACTTATCCTGGTGGTCGCTTTTATTGCGATTCTTGTAGCCAACCAGGGTCCGGATTCTCATTCAGCTGCTCAAAATGTGACTATGATCTTCATCTTCATTGTTCAAAAATTAATGTCGTATCATCCACCAGTTCTATTCCTAATCCATCTCAATCACCGCTGAAACAAATTAATCACAAGTCTCACCCCAAGCACGTCCTTCACCTTTTACCTTCTCCTCCTTATACCCAAGGTGAATACATTTGCAGTGCTTGTGGTGAAGATGGTAATGCCTCCGTTTATAACTGCAGTATTTGTGAGTTTGATCTTCATGAAAAATGTGAAGCTTTGCCTGAAACAATGAAGCGCAAGGATCATGAACACCAGCTTATTCTCCTTTACTCTGTTGACCAAGCTCTGACTACAGCTGATTCTGAATTCACCTGCGATGTTTGTTTTCGAATTATTGCTAATAACTTATGGATGTATTATTGTAAAGAATGTGACTTCGGGACTCATGTTAACTGTGTGATGGCAAAAGCACGGTCACAAATGGAGGTGGTGCTTGAACAAAACCTTGCGGCTCAAGTGGAATTGGTGAAAATTCAGAATGCGGTAAGTTTGAGCACTGCTCGTGCAAATATCATAAGTTCATTCTATGGTGGTCACATGCGTCGCTATTATTAAACTTCAAAAACAGACAAACTTTATGTTTTCCTTTGTGTCTTTAAATCCTTTGAAATAATTTCAGATTTGTTGTAACATCCGTGAATATAAGAAAAGATGATCATTATCTTCGTTTGTTACAAAGAGATGGGGGCAAGTTCATCTTAATATGTTGTATTGCAGGAAGAATGACATTTTTGAGAAGTCATGCTTTCATTTCATTCTTGTTTTAATATTCTTGTATTCGCATTGAGAAGGTCTTAATGTCGTACAATATATGGTTTTAGATATGATTATATGTTAAAGGACATGAACATTTAATCCAGATTTGAATTATACTATGTTGAATCTCAGACGATAAAGTTCTTAGAAATGTGGAAATAGTAATACAAGACCCCGGACTATAATCCAGATATAAGACCTCCGAACTCATATCTTGGTTTCATTGTTTTGTAACAATATTGTTTATAGAATGGTATTATTTGATGTTGGAATAGTAATATAAGACCCGAAAAGTGTCTTCATTTAAAACCTTAATATAAAGATCCTCCTTAATATAAGATCTTCCTTAATATAAGATCTGTAAAAGGTCTTCCTCTGACATTTGATATTTGTCGGTAATAGGTACGTTTGTAAGTATTTACTATGAATTCGTATTTCTAGAAGTAATGTTGAGAAGTCATTCTTTGCCGGTTCATTCATCATCACATTTTGAACAGGTAGTTTACCTTATATCTACTGTTGTTTGACAGCTTGTTATTCCCAAACAATCTAGACAAGAATTACAGGGGGATGAATGAAATTATGGCTTCTTTTTAGATTTCAAGAACAGTTCTTCTACAAATAAATAACTGTGTTTGATTTTGTAATAGTGCGGAATAAAAGTAAAATAGAGATCAAATTACAAAGCATTTTAATTCAAGTATTTAAAAACTTTCTGGTGGATTGAACTTTTCACCAGAGATATATATTAAGTAGAGAACTTTGTGTTAGAAAATGTACACAGCTGCTTACAAGTTGAATCTACAAAATCCAGAGAAATTCTTTACAAATTCTGCCTTATCTATTTCTCTAGAAATTGCTTGCTAACGTGGATACTATTCAATTTGCTACACTTGGTTTATATATTACCAAGTTACATGATAAGAAGACAAACAAATAAGACAAATTATTTCTAGTCCAACTTCATGCTTCTTCACTTCTCTTTCCAGCATCTTTGAATATCTTCAATTTAGCATGGAAATGGAAATGCTTCTTTGTTCTCTAAAACCTGAATTAGGCTGCCACATTCCATTTGCATACAACCAACGCATGTGACTATCAAGTCACTATCACTGTTTTTTTTTGAATTTGATCATCCGTTGAAACTCAGATTGATCATCTATTAGGACGAAAACACGCGCTAATATTCACGCAAGTATACGCGATCGCAAGTAATATAGAATCAATTCTAGTTCGTTCCCACAGAGACTGGTTTAGGTTAATTTCAATCAATGCACTTATGCAACAATGGTATGGTTATTATTCAATGCTAAGACGATTAACAAATTGAGATTGTTTATAACTAAGATTATTAACTAACATGCAATTAACTACGAGAATTAAAAGGTTGATTTAATTATATAACACAAACATGGGATTCTAACATCATTACTACTTCATTCAATAGCCTTTTTTGTTCTTAACCTTAGCATGCAATGGTGATGATACTAATCAGATAACACGAAACTAGTAAACGCCAACTTTCGTTGTACGAATACGCTACTACCAGACATCCATAAAAGAGATAGAAGTTGAATAGACACCAATTATATTGAGACCCTCTATGTCTATAGAATTTGACAACATAACGGTTTAATACACAAGTTATCTATCATGATTACATAGTGCAAGTAAGATGGTTAAAATTACCTACGAATCATGCATATCAAATACATGAACTTATGCTAGCATGGCAAGTTCTAAACCCCTATATTAACTTTCGCTTCAATAGAGATTAACACGCTATCTTATAAGTTTGCGACGCTCATAAGACGAATAAGCACAACCAATACTAGGATATCATAAAATCACCACACACTAAGGTATTGAAACAAATTAACTAAAAAAATCCATAAGTAAATCTGCTAGAACCCCACGATAACGATTAGCCCATAATCGGACTCATCATCAACGTGGGTTCCGATGAAAGCATGGTATAATAAACGTAGTCTTTAGATTGAATACATAATAAACCAAGTACGCCACAAGAGTATAGGTTCAACAAACAAGAAATGAGCATCCAAGATTACAACTTAGAACAAATAATCACAAGAATAAACTAGGTCTTCTTCGCCTTCATTGAATTGTGCTATAGGTCTTCTCGTCGATCTCTCCTTAAGCTCTGTTATGTATCCTCTCTTGAAAAACAATCTTAAGTTGTCATCATATAACAGCCCATATAGATTAGAAGCCCAGAAATCAGATGTGTAAGAGAATCAGGATTCTTTCATCCCGACCTGGCACGGCTGCGCGCTTCACCAGCGCGGGCGCGCTGACCTTTTGTACTTCTGGCACGGTCGCACGCTAGCCCAGCGCGGGCACGCCGTCCTTTTGGAAAAACTTCTGATTTTGCTTCTCTTTAATTGCTGGTTCTTAACGGTATTTGCATAAGCGATCTTTATGACACCTTTCAAACACCATTTTAGCATCAAAGCGATGCTAAATCACCTGAATTCCTGATATATGCCTGAAATACAAAAACACTACAAAACACATCAAAAACACAAACAACTTGAGTACAAAACACCAATTCAAGCCTTTATAGGACGTTCTAAGTGGACATAAATGCCACTTAACACACCCCCAAACTTGGACCGATGTTTGTCCTCAAGCATAAACAGACTCAAAGAACAAGAAATAAAAATGCATGAATGCAAACTATATGAATGCAACGATCCCCATAGAATAACTTAACCAACCAACAAGCAACATCTCCAGAAATACAGTTATTCGCAAAAGTTCAATTAAATCTCACAAATCAATTCACAAACCAGAAGTGTGCGTGTGTGCAAGTGCTTAACAGATATACTATCTCCACTAGATCAATAATCATGACTCACTACTCATCAAGGCAATCACAAGGTTATAAATAGAATAAAAGCTAAACTCAAAATGACTGACGACACTTCAATTCTTATATCAGAGTTAAACATGGATTCATGCTTTTATTGCTAACACATAAACAACACAAATATGTTTATTTGACCGTGCAATGAGTGAGGTCCACAAAAGACTTATACAATAATACCCATGTAACGATCGTTAGGTTAGTGGATCCCAGACTATAAAAGCCTTAGGTCACTAGGCATAAAGTCCCCTAAGAACTTAATAACTCGAGTATTAAAGAGCCCACTCGTGATCAATTATGCATAACACATATTTTTCTTTTTTTTTGCTTTTTTTCATGATTTATGAACGAGTGCGTTTCGCTCCATCTCGTTCAACCCTAGACTACTCATATAAAATGAGCCGGCTACTAGCCATTTGACATCTAGCCACAATAACTAGCAATGAAATCCAATTTTTTTTTCCAATTTTTAAATATCCATGTTATTTTATCATTAAGAGAATATCCTAAATTCTAAATATAAACATGTGATTAAACCTCGACAAACAAAGAAAACATGATCATGATCTAGCACTCAAGCAATCTATAAGACTTACTAAAATTTATTGCGTCTAGCATGCAAATCAACTCGATAAGACTTAACATTCCTAAATACGACATCACTACACTAGCATTAATATCACAAATCAATCGGGAAAAGCAAACTTAAGGGATCATGTTATAATGCAAATGCATGAACTATATGCAATAACTATCATGCAAAATAAAATAATAAAAAAAACTACTACATGGCAAATATGCACTATATGAACTTAACTATCATGAATATGCAAACTATATGAGACTCACACATAACATATATTTCTTAACTACTACCCCCAAACTTGAAATATTCACTGTCCTCGGTGAAGGTAATAGAAAGAAATCAGGCATACCTACTCAGAATCAGGGTCATCACCCTCATGGGGTGGTGTGTCAGAAGTGTCTGGACGCAGGTACACAGAGTCCTCACCGAATAATGGCCACTGGATATCAACTCATGTGGCTTTGAATGCAGTCCCCAACACCTGGGTGAGGTCCTGTGCAAACCGACTATGGATGTCATGCATCGCATCCTCCTCATCAAGCGCCTATACTGCGCTAAACTCAAACCATCACTGCCTTGTGCTTCCTCCTACTGTTGCTGCTGTTGTGACCGCGAAGGACCAGCCTCACCCAATTCAGCTCTCCAAGCTGCTCTGCTCGCCTGAGTCGTCCCACTAGCATATACCTGAGGTGCTGGACGTCCACCTGGAAAATGGTCATAAGAATAGCCAAGCCCCTTCAGATCAGGCTTACCACCGTACCACTCCTGCATACTCAACAACGTCAAACTATCAATCGGGGCACTCGGAAGCTGCAGCTGCTCGTGTGTGGGCCAATGAACTCCAACCGCCACACATAGCTTTGTCACAATGGATGCATAGGGTATAGAACCCGTAGTACTCCCACGAAGAAACCTTAAAATACCCTGATGAATCACCATTCCAAGATCCACATAGTCCCCCTGAAGAATCCCCCACAATAACCGTGCACGCTCCACAGTAACATCATGCACGTGAGAAGATGGCATGATGTTGGCACAAATAAAGGAATTCCATGCACGTGCAAACCTGTTCATGCACGAGGCAGGGAAAGTGGCATACTCGTTCGTGCCCTTCTTGAACTTCCAGTGAGTCTCAGGCACACACAGTGTAGCAACGATAAAATCCAAGTTAAAATCATCCCCTGTCTTCTCGTTCCAGTTATCCTGATCTGGCCTTCTCTCGGGCTGCTTAATCACCCTCCGAATCGTCTCAGCACTATACTCTACAATCAACCCCCTCACCATAGAAAATTCGTTCTTCTCCGCCTTTGCATTCGCGTAGAACTCGCGAACCACACTCATAGGTACAGCAGCGGGTGCCTCACAAAAAGCAATCCAACCCATCTCCACAATCATCTCCAATAATTTACCATCCCTCTTTGATGGCAGAAAACCTCGCTTCTTGGTTATGGGCTTCGAAAGCAGCCTTGCATACTCCGCCTCAGCCCCCGGAGTTGAAAACCTAGGCCTCACACCACCCACACTCGAAGAATCAGTGCTGATGCAGCTAACTTGGGTTCGTTATCTTTTGGATGCCATTGAAAGTGAATAAGTTTGAGAAAATAGAAGTGTATAAGAGAGATTTGTGTTTGAGAATTTGAGGAAGTGATGGAGAAGTTTGTGTATAAGTGTGTGTATATATAGGAGATTAGGTGAGAATTAATTATGGAAAAGAAGTGGGAATTGATTATGAGAATAATGGGAGTAATGGGGTTGATTGAAATTGATTTGGAGAGGGAAATATGGGAGGTGGGAGAGTAAAATTCGGGTTTGAATTGATTTTGTATTAAACTCCCCGATTTTCTGTTTTTTTTTCTGCCTTTTTTTCGACTACAGGGATGTAGCACGGCCGCCCCGCCTGGCAGCGCGGGCGCGTCGTGTTACTGGAAAACCAGCGCGGCCGCCCCCGATACCAGCACGGGCGCGTGCACCTACTGGAAAATTAGCGCGGCCGCCCCGTATCTCAGCGCGGGCGCGCCGTGCTACTGTAGTTGACACTGGATTTTTTTCTTTTTTCTGATTTTTTTATGATTTTTCCTTGCTTTCTTCTTCCTATATCTACAAATGTACAACAAACTTGGGTTGCCTCCCATGAAGCGCTTGCTTTACGTCGTTAACTTGACGTAGAATCCCGAGATTAAGTGGACAATAGAACGGCACTAACCACCTCACGGTTTGCCGTATCCCCGTAATAATGCTTCAACCTCTGTCCATTCACCTTGAATGCTCGGCCTGGATCATTCTCAAAAATCTCCACTGCCCCATGTGGAAACACAGTTTTGATAACAAACGGCCCTGACCACCTCGACTTCAATTTTCCAGGAAAAAGACGGAGACGAGGGTTGAATAAAAGAACTTGTTACCCCGGAACAAATGCTTTGAGCACTAGACTCCTATCGTGCCACCTCTTGACTTTCTCCTTATACATTTTGTTATTCTCAAACGCTTGAAGCCGAAACTCGTCGAGTCCATTCAATTGAAGCATTCTTTTCTTACCAGCTTCATCCATATCAAGGTTCAACTTCTTCAAATCCCAATACGCTACTCGAGCTCCACAGGCAAATGACATCCCTTACCATAAACCAACTGAAACGGCCACATGCCAAGCGGAGTCTTGCATGTTGTTCTATACGCCCACACAGTTTCATCCAGCTGCAAAGACCAATCCTTCCTTGATGGACACATAATTTTCTCTAGAATACGTTGTATCTCCCTGTTAGACACCTCAGCTTGACCATTAGTTTGAGGATGGTAGGCTGTAGCAATGCGTCACATTATATCTCTACATCATAGCAGTGTACTTGAGATTGCAGAAATGGGATCCCTCGTCACTGATTATGACTCTTGGAGTCCCAAACCTTGTGAATATCTGCTTATAAAGAAAAGTAAGCACTACCTTCGCATCATTTGTCGACAAAGCCTTGACTTCGACCCATTTCAAAATATAATCAACCACCAACAAGATATATTGATTATTGCAAGATGAGACAAATGGCCTCATGAAGTCATTTCCCCAAACATAAAAGACTTCAACCTCGAGAAGCACATTAAAAGGCATCTCATCCCTCTTAAACATATTACCCACACGCTGGCATCGATCACACTTCAAAACAAATTGATGCGCATCCTTAAACAATGTAGGCCAGAAAAATCCCGCTTGAAGGATACGAGCTGCCTTTTTTCTCCACCATAGTGGCCTCCATAAGCAGTCGAATGGCAATCTCGCAAGATCCCCCTTGTTTCACTGTATGGAATACATCTCCTGATAATTTGGTCAGCTCCTTGCCTAAACAAGAATGGCTCATCCCACATGTACCACTTCACCTCGTGAAGAAACTTCTTCCTTTGAGCAGAAGATAAGTCTTGAGGCATAATATTGCTCACAAGGTAGTTCACAATGTCTGTGAACCACGGTTCTTCCTCTTGTACCCCAAACAACTGCTCATCGGGAAAAGACTCATTTATCAATGTCTTATCCTATGAAGTTACACTTGGATCTTCTAAACGAGAGAGATGATCAGCGACTTGATTCTCAGTACCCTTTCTGTCCTTGATCTCCAACTCAAATTCCTGAAGTTAAAAAACCCATCGAATCAGTCTAGGCTTCAAGTCCTTCTTCGAGACGAGAGAGCGAATTGCAGCGTGATCAGTGAAAACTATCACCTTCGTCCCAAGCAAATAAGATCGAAACTTCTCAAAACCGTAGATAATGGCTAAGAGTTCTTTTAAGCAGTAGTATAATTCAGTTGAGCACCATTGAGGGTCTTACTAGCATAGTAGACCACATGAAATACGTTGTTCTTTCTCTGCCCAAGAACTGCTCCAACTGCATAGTCACTTGCATCACACATAATCTCAAAAGGTTCATCCCAATTAGGTGTAGTTATGACCGGTTCCATGATCAAACTCTTCTTTAAGATCTCAAAAGCAGCAAGGCACTCATCATCAAACTTGAAAGGGACATCTTTCTCTAGAAGATTGCACAAGGGTTTAGAGATTTTTGAGAAGTCCTTGATGAACCTCATATAGATTCTCGCATGACCAAGAAAGCTGCGGACTCCCTTAACAGAAATTGGTTGAGGAAGGTTTTCGATAACCCCCACCTTGGCTTTGTCCACCTCAAGACCTTTACTAGAGACCTTGTGCCCAAGAATAATGCCCTGTCGTACCATAAAATGACATTTTTCCCAGTTGAGAACCAGATTGGTATCAACACACCTTTTAAGAACGACGCCAAAATTCTGCAAGAACTCGTCAAAAGAATCACCGAACACAGAGAAATTGTCCATGAACACCTCCACATTCTGACCAATCATGTCAGAGAAGATAGCCATCATGCATCTCTAAAATATGGCAGGTGCACCACACAACCCAAAAGAAACTCTTTTGAAGGCAAAAGTACCAACGGACAAGTGAATGTAGTATTTTCCTGATCTTCTGGAGCAATCCAAATCTGATTATAACCCGAATAGCCATCCAGGAGATAGTAGTACTCATGTTCAACCAATATGTCAAGCATCCGATCAATAAAAGGAAGAGGGAAGTGATCCTTCCTCGTGGCCTTGTTCAGCTTCCTGTAATCCATGCAAACTCTCCACCCCGTGACTGTCCGAGTAGGAATGAACTCCTTCTTTTCATTAACAACAACTATGATGCCTCCTTTCTTCAGCACACACTGAACTGGACTCACCCAAGAACTGTCAGAAATTGGATAGATGATCCCTGCATCTAGCCATTTGAGGATTTCTTTCTTCACAACTTCTTTCATGATCGGATTAAGCCTTCTCTGTTGCTCAATAATAGGCTTTCTACCTTCCTCTAGCAGAATTTTATGGATACAATAAGAAGGACTAATTCCCTTGATATCTACTATATTTCATCCAATTGTCGACTTGAACTCTCTCAGAATTCTTAAGAGCTTTTACTCATCACTACCTGAAAGGTCAGATGCAATAATAACAGGAAAAGTAGATGCATCACCTAAGAAAACATACCTTAAGTGTTCAGGCAATGGTTTAAGCTCAAGTGTAGGAGCTTCCTTAATAGATGGCTTGAGGTGCTTTGGAGATTTGTTCAACTCCTCCAATCCAAGAGATTCAAAAGGCATATCTAGACTTCGCATCCAAGGAGAAGCATTCAAATACTGCAACTGTTCATCTCCTTCATCATCTTCACTATCTAAATTCCCCAACAAGGCCTTCTCTAAGGCATCAGACCTTAGCATTTGATCAAGTTCTAAAGTAACCACAGAATCGACCAACTCCATTTTTAAGCACTTCTCATTTTCAGTCGTGAATTTCATGGCATTAGAAATATTGAACGTCACATCCTGATCCAGCACTCGCATAGTAAGCTCACCATTTTGCACATCAATCAAGGTTCGGCCAGTAGCCAAGAATGGTCTTTCCAAGATTATGGGAATCTTCTTATCCTCCTCGAAATCAAGAATTGCAAAATTAGCAGGAAATATGAGTTTATCCACCTTGACCAAGACATCCTCCACAATGCCTCGTGGATATGTAATAGAACGATCGGCCAACTGCAAGGTCATATAAGTAGGCTTTGGATCAGGTAAGTCCAACTTTTTGAAGATTGGCAAGGGCATCAGATTGATGCTAGCTCCCAAGTCACATAAGCATTTGTCAAATGACACTTTTCCAATGGTACAAGGAATAATGAAGCTTCCAGGATCTTTAAGTTTCGAAGGCAACTTCTATTACAGCACAACATTGCATTCCTCAGTAAGAGCAACTATCTCTAAGTCATCAAGCTTCACTTTCCGAGAGAGAATATCTTTCATAAACTTCGCATAATTAGGCATCTGTTCAAGAGCTTCAGCGAAAGAGCTTATCCAGCTTTTTCTTCTACAGCCTCTTAGGAAAAGGAGGTGGAGGATAGATCTGTCTCTCCCCTTTATTACCTTCAGGAGGAGTGTGTTCCACAGTAGTCTTCCTTGGTTCCACTTCTGCTTCCTTCTGCACTTCTTCTTCAGCCACAACTTCTTCTTCCAAAACTTGAGATTTTTCGGGATTTGCAACCTTCCCAGACATCAATGTAATTGCCTTAACCTGCTCCTTAGCATCCTTCTTTCCTGGAACTTCAGTGTCACTAGGGAGTGTACCAGGTTGACAATTTAGCAAAGCATTGGCAATTTGCCCAATTTGATTCTCCAAGGTCTTGATAGACACCGCTTGGCTCTTGCACATGAGCCTCAACTCCTCTAATTCGGATTTTTCATTAGATTGTTGCAGCTGGAGTTGTTGTCTTGGTGCATATTGCGGTTGCTGAAAACCAGGAGGGTTGTATTGCTTTGCTGCATACTGCTGATAAGGATGCTGAACCGCATTCTGAGTATTGCTCTAGCTGAAGTTAGGATGATTGCTCCAGATTTGAATTATACTATGTTGAATCTCAGATGATAAATTCTTAGAAATGTGGAAATAGTAATATAAGACCCCAGACTATAATCCAGATATAAGACCTCCAAACTCATATCTTGGTTTCATTGTTTTGTAACAATATTGTTTCTGGAATGGTATTATTTGATGTTGGAATAGTAATATAAGACCCCATAAAGTGTCTTCCTTTAAAACCTTAATATAAATATCCTCCTTAATATAAAGATCCTCGAAAGGGTCTTCCTCTGACATTTGATATTTGTCGGTAGTAGGTATATATGTATGTATTTAGTATGAATTCGTATTTCCAGAAGTAATGTTGAGAAGTCATTCTTTACAAGTTCATTAATCATCACATTTTGAACAGGTAGTTTACCCTATCTCTACTGCTGTTTGACAGCTTGTTATTCCCAAACAATCTAGACAAGAATTACAGAAGGGGGGGTTGAATGGAATTCTGGCTTCTTTTTAGATTTCAAAAACAGTTCTTCAACAAATAAATAACCGTGTTTGATTTTGTAATAGTGCGGAATGAAAGTAAAATAGAAATCAAATCACAAAGCATATAAATACAAGTATTTAAAAACTTTCCGGTGGATTGAACTTTTCCACCAGAGATATATATTAAGTATAGAACTCTGTGTTACAATATGTACACAGCTGCTTACAAGTTGAATCCACAAAATGCAGAGAAATTCTTTACAAATTATGCCTTATCTATTTCTCTAGAAATTGTTTGCTAACTTGGATACTATTCAACTTGCTACACTTGGTATATATATTACCAAGTTACATGATAAGAAGACAAACAAATAAGACAAATTATTTCTAGTCTAACTTCATGCTTCTTCACTTCTCTTTCCAGCATCTTTGAATATCTTCAATTTAGCATGAAAATGGAAATGCTTCTTTGTTCTTTAAAACCTGAATTAGGCTGCCACATTCCATTTGCATACGACCAATGCATGTGACTGTCAAGTCACTATCACTGCTTTTTTTTGAATTTGATCATCCGTTGAAACTCAGATTGATCATCTGTTAAGACGAAAACACGTGCTAATATTCACGCAAGTATACACGATCGCAAGTAATATAGAATCAATTCTAGTTCATTCCCACAGAGACTGGTTTAGGTTAATTTCAATCAATGCACTTATGCAACAATGGTATGGTTATTATTTAATGCTAAGACGATTAACAAATTGAGATTGTTTATAACTAAGATTATTAACTAATATGCAATTAACTACGAGAATTAAAAGGTCGATTTAATTATATAACCCAAACATGGGATTCTAACTTCATTACTACTTAATTCAAAAGCCTTTTACGTTCTTAACCTTAGCATGCAATGGTGATCATACTAATCAGATAACACGAAACTAGTAAATGCCAACTTTCATTGTACGAATACGCTACTACCAGACATCCACAAAAGAGATAGAAGCTGAATAGACACCAATTATATTGAGACCTTATATGTCTATAGAATTTGACAACATAACGGTTTAATGCGCAAGTTATCTATCATGATTACATAGGGAAAGTAAGATGGTTAAAATTACCTACGAATCATGCATATCAAATATATGAGCCTATGTTAGCATGGTATGTTCTAAACCCCTATATTAACTTTCGCTTCAATAGAGATTAACACGCTATCTTATAAGTTCACGATGCTCATAAGACGAATAAGCACAACCAATACTAGGATATCATACAATCACCACACACTAAGGTATTGAAACAAATTAACTAAAGAAATCCATAAGTAAATCCGCTAGAACCCCACGATAACGATTAGCCCATAATCGGACTCATCATCAATGTGGGTTCTGATGAAAGCATGGTATAATAAACATAGTCTTTATACTGAATAAATAATAAACCAAGTACGCCACAAGTGTATAGGTTCAATGAACAAGAAACGAGCATTCAATATTACAACTTAGAACAAAGAATCACAAGAATAAACTAGGTCTTCTTCGCCTTCATTGAATTATGCTATAGGTCTTCTCGTCGATCTCTCCTTAAGCTCTGTTATGTCTCCTCTCTTGAAAAATGATCTTAAGTTGTCATTATATAGCAGCCCATGCAGATTAGAAGCCCAGAAATCTGAATTATAAGAAAATCAGGATTCTTTCATCCCGACCTGGCACGGCCGCGCGCTTCACCAGCACGGGCGCGTTGACCTTCCGTACTTCTGGCGCGACCGTCCTTCTGGAAAAAATTCTGATTTTGCTTCTCTTTAATTCCTGGTTCTTAACGGTCTTTGCACAAATGATCTTCATGACACCTACTAAACACCATTTTAGCATCAAAGCGATGCTAAATCACCTGAATTCCTAATATATGCCTGAAATGCAAAAACACTACAAAACACATCAAAAACACAAATTACTTGAGTATAAAACACCAATTCAAGCCTTTATAGGATGTTCTAAGTGGACATAAATGCCACTTAACATCATCCATTAAAACTCAGGTTAATCATCCGTCGAGACTTAAGTTGATCATCCGTTGAAACTTTGTGAATCATCCGTTGAGACTGTCTTCTTGGCATTTGACTCATTTTCATTTTTATAAGATTACAAGGTATCTAATATTTACAATTAACCAACCTATCTTGCATATCAATCTGTTAGTCAACATGACTTAAACATTCTACAACATCTAGTTCACTAAGTTATTTAAGTATGCAGAAATGTGCTACTAATCTTATTATTACATAAGCTACTCTTTTAACGGATGTTGAAATGATCATCCGTTGAAAGCTACAAAATCACTTAACTAAAATCTACTAAGTGTTTAGTTCAAGTTATCATCAAGTACACAACATATTTCTAACAATCTCCCCCAATTTATGTCTACTAGAATTGTAGCCATAAATTAAGAGAAACTTGATGATAACAAAACACTCTATGAATACAGAGTGAAAAAAAGTAGATAAAGTTTACAAGTGCTGCAGTTTATTGAAAATCCTCACAAAGAAAGATTTGTAGAGTGTCTTACAGATCATTTTCAAGGTGCTCCTTTAGACTGAGCAAATTTAGATCATTTCCTTGACTGCCTTGATTTCTTTCCCAGCTTCACATCATTCTCTTCAATCTGTTATTGGAGTTATTCTGATTCATCCTCATTTGTCTGATCCAGCTTTTCTTGCATCTCCTTGAGAGTTTCATTGCTTGTAATCTTTAGATGATCTTCCAATCTGAAGAATCTTCTGATGTATTTTTCATCCTCGAACCTTCAATGCACCCTATCTCCAGTAAAAGGGATTGTCAATACTCTTAGAAGTGCATTTGGTCCTCTCCAGCTATTCCTTATCTCCTCAATCTTGTTTAGTACCATCTTCTTGGCAACTATATTAAATCCAAAGTTTTTCTTTATTGTAGAGAAGATGGTCACCAAAGTGGAATAACCTTCATTGAGAATTATGTGAAGTGGCCATGTAATCTCTTTACCACCCTTGTACCTGGAGACTAGTCTCTCTGGAAGGTGCTTGTAGGCATCAATAGCTCTAACTTCTTCTAGTTCATCCAGATAGAGATTTATGTCTGAAAATTCTTTAATGTCACATATGTAGAGTTGATCTCCCTTGTTGACATTAGGATTGGGTTTGGCCACTTGCTTGGATTGAAGTTTAACAGGCTTGACTGTTTTGACTACTCTTTTCTTTATTTTTCTTGGTTTGGAAAAGATTGGAAAATTTAGATCAGGAAGAGGCAAGATGTCCCAATCTATGGGTTCATCCTTAGGAACAACCTGTTCACCATGAAAGGTGATGCTAGGATCAACCTTGAATTCAGCCTCCTTCACAGTAGGTATGGATGATTGGCTTGAAGTTGTAGATTGGGTTGGCATGTAGTCTTCCTTATCTTTATTGAAATCTATCTTCCTCTTTGCATGGATTTTGTATCTAAACTTCCTCTTAGTCTGCTTTGGTTCTTCTTTCTTTCCTTCATTCAGATCTTCAGTTATCATAATAGGCAATGTAACTTCTGTGGTTGCAGGCTTCTTGGCTAGGTTCTTAGCTTCTAAAGTAGCTTACTTTTGTTGTTGTTTAAGCCTCACCTTTTCTTCTTTCTTAGCCTCTGCAAACTGTGGATGTCCAGCCACTACGCATATTAGTTTACCATTCCTTTAGATCTTAGCAATTCTGTTCTTTGACATTGTGTCTCTGGGATCTTTGGATAAGGCAATAGACCTTGCAAGCAGCTTCTTTTCATCTAGCCTAGGGGTTTCATATGATAGGTCCAATGGATTTTTGTCTGAATTCTTTGGATAATTCCTTTTTGGTTGAAAGATCACACCGGCCTTTGGAGACTTGATTGATGAGGGTTGACCCCTTTCCATGTTCCCCAGGCTCATTTCATTAGCTAAAATTTGTCTCAATTGGCAGAAGTGAGAAAAGACCTTGTCTTGCTTCTTAATTGGACCAAATTTCTTCTTGATGTTTTCATTAAACTTCCTCCATTTTGCATCCAGCTCTTGCTCAACTGCTGCAACATCAAGCTTTTTAAATTTTTCATTTGATTCCAACTTAGCAGTTACTATCTTGATCTGATCAATGTTGTCCAAGGCTGGTGGCTTTGTGAAATTAACTGCTGGAACAATCACTTTGCTTACTTGAATATTGAGCACTTTCTCCCCCTCACTTGTTGACTCCCCCTGGATGACTGGAATGATAGAGTCTTTCTCCCCCTTTTTGTTAGCATCAAGTTGAGTAAAGGTTGAGGTTTGTGCTGCCACCAGTTTCTGAAGTAGCAGAGTTTATTGAGCATGGTGTAGATGGATTTGAGTAATTGAGGTTTTCATGGTCCTGAACCTGGTGTCCAGGGAGTCCACTTTGGTGGCTAGATAAGAATTTTTCCTTAGCTGTCTAGTGACATCCAACAGTGTTGGGGCAGGTAGCATAGACTCTAATCTCTCAGTGATGTCTTTCTTGACCTATCCAATATCAGTCTTGATTTCAGACACATCTTGATTTTGTTTGAGAGACTGGATCTTGTGTAACTGAAGAGATTCAAGGTGTTCTTGGAGAAGATACTTGGTGTTGGCATCTAAAGTGGCTTGAATAGCTTTCTGAGTTTATTGAATTAAGTTGAAGAGAGTGGATTTGAAGTGATATGTATCACAGTCCTTGCTAAACATCCAGGATGGAGTGTTTGTGTTTGAGCTAGGCCCTGTTTCTCCCCCTGTGTGCATGAAGTCATCTTCATCATCTTCATCCCCAAACTCCTCAGAACCACCAGATGGATAGGCAAAGTCATCACCATCTGTGGAAGGCATGGCAGTGATTGTATCCTTTGCCCTTTGCATAGATTCAGTAGTGTGCACCAAGTTCAATATCTTCCCAACAGCCACATTGTCATGTTCAGCTAAAATTTGATAAGCTGGAACAGGGTGAGTAAATGCCTCAGCTTCATAAGAAACAGAGTCTAAGACAGCTTGATATTCTTGCTGAAATAGCTGTTTCTTTTCAGCCTCATTGACATCCATTAACTCACTAACAATGGACTCTTCCCATTCTTATGTACCTGCTTTTCTCTCATTTTTATCTGTTTTTGCATCAAGGGCTCCCCTTGGCTTCCCACCCTCACCTTCACCTACTAAGGTGGGACTCCACTCACTCACTTTTGCCAAGCTGGAAGAAATAGCTTGCAAAGTTTCACTCATTTTCTCTCCTTTTTCCTGAGAGCAACTCAGCCTCTCACTCTGTTCACTCCCTTCCCTCAATCATAAGAGTGACTGTACAACCACTAGATCATCTGCACTTGTAAGTGTAGGTGAAATTTGGAGTTGTGCGGTGATATTCAACGGATAAGAAACATCCGTCGAAATAGTAGTTGAAAGTTTCAACGGATGACTGCTGTGAAGCACATCCGTCGAGATACAGTCACTAGTAGACAGATGAACAATATCCATCGAGATAGTAGGAATGACAAAGTTTGGAGTAGAGACTAATGTAGAATCTGTGGAGATTGATTTGAGATATTGCAAAGTATTCTCGGTAGAATTAGAAAGGAATGGCAAGTGAGCCAACAAATCATCTAAAAGATGATGCTCACTTGCTTGAGATTTTGGCTTCTCCATGAGAGTTAAAGATGGAGAATCAGGAATTGATGTGTGAATCATGTCCACATCCAGAGAATTTATGGGTGAGTTTTGAGTGTGAGGTGCTTCTATAACTAAAGATTTTGGCTGTGACTCCACATTTATTGGAGCCACATCAATCTGACTTTGAGAAGGTGCATGAACTAAGTCTTTGACTGTAGTAGGCATTGTGTGTGCACCCAGTGTATCCCCAATGGTTTTTGATTTCTTCTTTATGACATAAGTCTGGGGTGAGCTTATGTCCCTAACCCTCTTGGCCTGTTCTATTGGCTGAGAGTTTTGTTCAATAGTCACATCCTTTTGGGAGGATACCACTAGCAATGAGCTTATATCCTTGTTAAGCACTACAGTTTGTTAGGAAACTGTAGTGTGGCTAGGCTGGGATGAACTCACCTCTCCATCCTTATTCTTAGGGCTTCTTTGATGTTCACCCTGTCCCTCACCATTCTCACTTCCATTCACACTCCCCTCTTGGCTTTTAGTGGATTTTACAACTAGTCTCTTTTGAAAGAAACTAGAGGGGGCTTTCTTTGACTTGAATTTGGAAACTGTTGGTTTGATGGCTTGGGTAGGCACCTGTTTGGTCACTGTCACAGGTTCCATAACCACATTTAATAGTAAAGAAGTAATAGGTTGGGAAGTAGTAGGGAAAAAATGTTTACCTCACTTACCTGAGGCTGTTCCATGAATGGCATGTACACAAGGGGAATATCCTTGTGGTGATTTGTCCTGTTTAGATCAGCAATAACTCTTCTCTCTTGGACCCAACAATCTAACTTGTTTGTTGGTTTCTCAATTGAGAGATTCTCAGAAACAAAATTAGCTATCATCATGAAGAATCCAGCATAATAAATATTCTTAGACCTCTTCTTAATATCCCCTAATTTACTCCCTAACTCATACATAACAGAAGTGCTAAAATTGAAGTACTTATCACTAAGAAGCATATAAAGCATGTGAACAAGTGAGTAAGATACAACATCAAAATTACTAATTTTTCCAGAAAACACTTTAATGAATGAATCACACAGAAAACTCCATTCCTTTCTAAGACCCATTCTCCTAACATCACCTAATTTAGTGGCATCAAGAGCATAGCCCATGGAAACTAGCATATTACTCACATCAGTGTCTGTGTGTGAAGCAAGTGTGTTATTTTCAGGCAATTTAAAGCATTTTTCAATAGCATCACAGTTAACACAGTGTTCATTACCTTTGAGAGTGAAGGTAATAGTTTTGTCCTTAGAGTTGAACACTTTTATAGTCCAAATTTCCTCGATAACTTCACAGTAGATGGTTGGAGACTCAAGCATGGAATAACTCAATTTGCAGTTCAGTATGAAGTTCATCATCTTGTGATAATCTTCAGATGCCATAATTTGCTTGTTTACCAGATCCACAAAGTTGTTCTTTTCATAGATAAACCCAGTTGAGAACATGATTTTGACTACGGGTGCCATTTATGTGATTGAAGTTAGTTGCAGAAAGAAAGTATTTGCTTTGGGAAGAAGAGAGTTATAAAAGTGAAAAATAGAAATGAAATTAGCTTTTATACTTACTCAGTAATAAACTGTCAAAAATTAAAAATTAAATAAAGTAACCAATCAAATTAGCCCAAAATAGCCATTTCAAAAATAAAGAAAACTGTCAAAATTCTAAGATTATCCGTTGAAATATACATACAAGCTGTAAGTAAATTCGACGGATGATGCTTAAAATTAATGGCTAAGACTGAGTGCAATTCGACGGATAATGATAAAATTACCCAGAGTGATAATTGATATTTCTACGGATAATAAAATTCAACAGATGTTCATTTTCAACGAATAATGAACATCCGTCGAGATGTAAATTCTGACTTAGCCACAATTTACATTTTTGACAAGAAATATCAAATATTATTCTGGCTGCAATTCAAACTGCTTAGACATCAAAACATATTAAGAGTAATTAAGCATACCTGACTCACTTACCAACCTAGTGAAGGTGGATTCATCAAGTGGCTTGGTAAAGATGTCTGCAAGTTGCTTCTCGCTTGGAACAAAATGAAGTTCCACAGTACCATTCATAATATGCTCTTTAATGAAGTGGTACTTGATGTCAATGTGTTTGGTCCTTGGATGCGGTACTGGATTTTCAGTAATTGCAATGGAACTTGTGTTGTCACAGAAAATAGGAATCCTATTCACCTGTAGACCATAGTCCAACCGTTGATTTTTCATCCATAAAATCTTAGCACAACAACTACCAACATCGATATATTCAGGTTCATCTGTAGAAGTAGAGACTGAATTTTGCTTTTTACTGAACCAAGATACTAGCTTATTTCCCAGAAATTAACAGGTTCCTGTTGTACTTTTTCTAACAATTTTACAACTTGCATAATCTACATCTGAATAGCCAGTTAGATCAAAACCAGAATCTCTAGGATACCAAATGCCAAGTTTTGGTGTTCCTTTGAGATATCTGAAAATTCTCTTAATAGCTATTAAATGAGATTCTCTAGGATCAGCCTGAAATCTAGCACAAAGACATGTGACAAACATTATATCTGGCCTACTGGCTGTTAAATATAAAAGTGAGCCAACCATGCCTCTATAACTTGAAATATTCACATACTTTTCAGTAGTGTTTAATTTAAGTTTGGTTGTAGTGGCCATGGGAGTTTTTGCAGATGTGCAATCCATTAAGTCAAACTTCTTCAAAAGATCATAAATGTATTTGGTTTTACTAATGAATATTCCATCATTAACTTGCTTAACTTGTAAACCAAGAAAGTAAGTTAGTTCTCCCATCATGCTCATTTCATATTTACTTTACATTAGTTTGGCAAACTTTTTATAAAGTTTTTCATCTGTAGAACCAAATATAATGTCATCTACATAAATTTGAACAAGTATACTAGAGCCATTAACATTTCTAAAGAATAAAGTTTTATCAACAGTATCTCTTGTGAAGTGAATTTATAAGAGAAACTTTGACAAAGTATCATACCAGGCTCTAGATGCTTGCTTCAATCCATAAAGTGCTTTCAAAAGATAGTAGACATATTCTGAAAAATTTGGTTCTTCAATACCAGGAGGCTGACTGACATTTACTTCCTCCTCCAAATCTCCATTTAGAAAAGCATTTTTGACATCCATTTGATAGACTTTGAAATTGGCATGGGCTGCATAGGCTAAGAAGATTCTGATAGCTTCAAGTCTTGCAACAGGAGCAAAGGTTTCATCAAAATCAATTCCTTCTTGTTGACAATAGCCCTTATCAACCAATCTAGCTTTGTTTTTGACTATAATGCCATTTTCATCCATCTTGTTTCTGAATACCCACTTAGTGTTAATAGGATTTTTTCCTTTAGGCTTGGGTACCAGCTTCCAAACTTTATTCCTTTCAAATTGGTTTAGCTCCTCCTGTATAGCTAAAATCCAATCAGGATCCAACAGAGCTTCCTCTACCTTTTTAGGCTCTTCCTGAGATAGAAAGCTGCTATATAGACATTCCTCTTGAGTTGCTTTTCTTGTCTGCACTATAGAAGATATATCATCAATAATTAGTTCAAATGGGTGATCTCTAGTCCATTTCCTCTGTTGTGGTAGATTAGCTCTAGATGAAGAGGCCTCATTGTTGTCTTAATGTGTGATAGAGTTTTGATTAGAAGAAACTCCCCCTGAGTTTGTAGATCTTTGACTTGTAGTTGGGGTCATTTCTAATTATGATCTGTATTGGCCCTCAATTTACAAGTATAAATGGAATGGCATAAACTACCACAATGAAAACAAGGATTTTGTGGCTTATATCTAACAGACTGACTCTTAACTCCTGACTTTGAAGGTAAGGAGTTTATGTTCTTATTCTTCCTGCAAAAAGAAGCCAGATGGTTAGAACTTCCACAGTTATGACATATTTTTCTAGGAGCATCAGGAACAGGCTTATAATCATTATTTTTATTCACACCTTCCTTTCCATTCCTATTTTTCCTAGGTGATTTTACCTTGTTTGCATTCTTAATTTCTTTCAGCTTATGCTTAAGCTGCTTCTTTGTCATTAAGCCTACGTTTACTTCAGTTGTCTTTTCCTGTTTTAGTTTGTCAGAAATTAACTCCTTTTTAACTTCTGATTTCTCATTATCAGACTTTACAGCTACAAACTTAACAGGCTTTAACTTAGATTTTTGATTAACAACTATAGGCTTAATTTCTACAATTCCTTTATCATTCTTATCATCTCCATAACCTAAGCCCTCTTTCTAGTTTTCACTACTTAACAGATTCTGAGTTGTTCTGCCAGAGTTAGTCCAAGTCCTGATAATCTCTCTTTCCTTTTCTATATCAGCTTTTAGAGATTCATTTATTTTAAGCACTTCATTCCTAATATATAAAGCATCATCTCTATCTTTCTGAGTTTGATGAAACATGACTAACTCTTTTTCTAAATAATCATTCCTCTTTTTGCAAGCAAGATTTTCAGAAGTTAATTTTTCACATGTTAAAGTTTGATCTCTATAGCTAATGAACATGGTTTTAAGATATCTTCTCAACTCGTTAATATCATCAGTATGAAAGGCATAAGTAGTTTGAGGTACCTTTAACTCAGCAGCTTCAGAACTGCTTTCAGCACTTGCCATATCAGCATTTGCCATCAAGGCATAATTCTTCTCACTTTCAGAATCTGAGGTGTATGTCCAGCTTTTGTTCTTTGTGACAAGAGCTTTGCCTTTGTCACTCTTCACTTTCTTGCAATCAGGAGATATAAGGTCTTTCTCACCACAGTTGTAGCATTTGACATTTGTATAATATCCTCTGTCAGACTTTCCTCCTTTGCCCTCAGATTTTCTGAAATTCTTCTTATCAGAACTTGCACCTTTCCTGGAAAACTTCTTTCCCTTCCTGAACTTCGTGTATGCAATCTTTGTGATTCCTTTCACCATAAGGGCACACAGCTTCATCATCTCTTCATCAACATCCGTCTCAGGAAAGCTTTCAGATTCTGAGTCATCATCACTATCAGAACTTGATGACTCAGTATCAGACTTTGTGAAGAGAGCTTTACCCCTGCCTTTCCTTGAGGTAGCTGCCTTGGGGGATTCTTCTTCAGCCTTAAGAGCAACTGTCATTGACTTTCCTCCTTTACTCTTGCTTCTTTGTTCCATCTCAAGCTCATGAGTCTTGAGCATCCCATAAATTTCATCAAGAGTCGTTTCATCAAGATTTGAGTCAAAGTGTTCATACTCTTGAGTGAGTATTGTCTTCCTGTTCTTCTTAATCGTATCAGTTCCCTGACATCTTGTTTCCAAGGCATCCCATATCTCCTTTACAGTCTTGCAGTTTATTACCCTGTTTGACAATACATTATCAATGGCACTATGCAGTAAGTGTCGTACCTTAGCATTCTTAGCGATTGATGCGATATCTTCAGCAGTGTAGTCACTCTTCTCCTTTGCAACTGACTTTGCTGCTTCACCTGCAACTGCAACAGCGAGCTTTTGTGGTTTGTGAGGCACTTCCTTGATTCTATCAAGATATTCTGGATCTGTAGCTTCCAGAAACATAGTCATCCTCACCTTCCATATAGGATATTCAGATGGTCTCAATATGGGAACTCTAATAGCCTCTTATCGGCTATAGATTTGTGTCTTTGGAGTTTCTTCAGTTTTGGTGGGCTTAGTTGGAGTTTCTACTTCAGACATGATTGTTTTTGGATCTTAAACTGTTTGTGTGTTAACAGATAGGCTCTGATACCACTTGTTAGGTCACACACACTGTAGAGGGGGGTTAATACAGTGTATAGCACAATCAAATCGAACTCTAATAACTCAAGTAACAGAAAACAAACTTTATTCAAAACAATAATCTCTGTTACAGTATGGAACTGTCCTCTCTCAGTGATGAACAAATATCACGAGAGCTGCTAGGGTTACAATGAATAATCTTCTCGATAATGATAACCCTTATAGTGTAAACCTTATGTCTGTGTTTATATACTACACAGTTACAAGATAATCGCTAATTGATATGGAATATAATTCTGCTTCCTAAAATATATCAATCAGATATCTTTTCTTCCAAGTATTCTATTCTTCATAGAATTCCTTCTTCATGCATATCTCTTCTTACGTTTGTCTTGATCTTCTTTTCCTTTCAATCAGCTGCCTTCCTTATCTGTACGTTTCCTTTAAGTCCTGATATTATCTTCTGATAAATATCTCCTGAACCTTAAGTACTGACGACTTATGTTCTGACTTCAGTATAAGTGCTGATTTCAGTTAAGTACTGATTTGTCCTGTTTAAGTAAGATCTGAAAAACTAAATATAAATCATATTAGACATGACATTATCAAATATATCTAACAGAAATTAATAAATATTACACCGATTTAGGGCCCTAAACCCTAGAGCCTAAACCCTAATTTAAGCTAGGGTTTAGGGTTGCCCTACGAACCAAAAATATAAATTTTAAATTTAAAAGTGTAACTTAATTTTAATAATTTTTAACATTTTAGGGTTCATCAATCCTCTTTTAGGTTTTAGAAATAATTTAAATATTTTTTTAATATTTTAGGAATTAACAATTTTTTATTTGAGGTAAAAAATATTTTTTATTAAAAAAATTATATGTGTAAAACGCTAGATAAAATGGTATTTTGGGGTAAAAACACTACATGATGTAGCGTTTGGAACCAAAATACAACTCAATCTCACGTTTTGCGCGCGCGCGCACACAGGGAGATGGTCAAATAAAAACCAACCTTATTCTAAAAACTAGAAACCAATGACATCCACTAATTTTATAGGCTTGAATTGAATCTCCACCACACAAGTTTTATCCAATATTTTCCCTCTCCTCCCTCCAATTCCAAGTGTCACTCTGTACATCTATACTACGTAAGTACTTTTATATTTGTTTTTAATTTAATATTTTCCATTAATCGACAAACTTTTTTTGAAATTCGACTTCACTATATTTTTTTCCATCTCCAAACGATCAATTTGCATACCATACTTGCTATATTCCGACGATAAATCACTATTTATACTTAACATAATCACTAAATCGGAATTACTATAATCTCAGAACTTTCTTAACTTTAGTGATTCTCGTAAGCATAATTAGTGATTTATCGCCTTTCTCCTATACCACACCTTTCTCCTGTTATCCCATCTCTTTCCCCCATCATACACCATTAATCTCCTACTATACGTTTTTACCTTTTACACACAAACTACTGGTTTAGTAAATAACATGTGTAATATAGTAATTTTTTTATCTTTTTCACTGCCATCTTCTTCCACTTGTTCATTTTTGGTTTCTTGTTTTGTTCCTACTCTTGAAATTGATCTTGACTTTCTTGTATTTTAGTTTCTTCAAATTCCATTTTCTCTTCAACATTCTTTTGAATAATGTGTTTTGTCAGTTTATAAAATCTAATAATTCAAGATCTAGAAATTACTATCTAAAATTTAAATTGGAACTTAATTTAATAGGTGTTAATTTTTTAGGGTGCACCAATTCCTTAAATAAGTTTTAAAAATATTTAGCTCTTTCTAAGAATAAGAAATTAGTTGATAAACATTCCATCTATTTAGGATTTAGGGTGTAGGGTTTAGGGCCCTAGAGTCTAAACCCTAATTTAGTCTAGGGTTTAAGGCCCTAAACCCTAGAAACCAGACCTTGTAAACAGTGATTTCTATGTACAATATAGTGATTACTATGTACAGTTTAGTGATTGCCGTCATACGATTTAGTGATTGAAGAGTATATCAGTATGAATACCATACTCACAGCAACGCTTTGTCTCCCCCTTTTTAATTTCTTTTTCTGCTCTCGGACCTTTTCCTGTATTATTTATTTATTTATTTGGGTTTAATAAAACCATAGCCCACATAAGTGGACCAAGCCCAACAAAGTTCAATATCTCTATCTGTTCCTTTTATATTGTTAGTTAAATTAGCTAAATTTTAATGATTCTTGTAAGTATAATTAGTGATTTATCGCCGAAATATAGCACATATAATATTTATATTGATCGTTAAACACAATCATTATAACACCACCACCTATCTCACTGTCATCACCACAGCCATAATATCAAACAAAATTCACTAATTTTAACTATTAATACAATAATTAACATATGTAAAGAGGTAGAAAAAGAAAAAGCTAAGAAAATAAGAATGGAGGAATATATATTGTAAATGAAAAATAACGAACATGGATGATGGTAGTAACGAGGGGTGATGTTGGTGGCAGAGGTGACGATGGTGGTGGCAGAGGTGACGATGGTGGTAGGATGGAATAATGAGATAAGTTTGAAGTGAGAGATTTTGGAGGAAGAGTCGGGGATAAGGTACAATAAATTAAAAGTAGGTGGATGGATAGTACTAAAGTGAGGTGGGCTGAACCTTAGTGCAGTTTTTATTTGAATAGCCCTTTTATATATAAAAATTAAAGAGGCATAATGCTGCACTGATTTTTTTCCTAAATGCTTGAGCTGACATTTTTTACCATTATTTTCAGAAATCACATTTTGTATTATTTTTAACCCAAAAATTGATATTTAGAGCGGCCGCCCCAATAACAATTGCAGCAAAAATTGCACCAAAATAGTTTCGATTATTACAATTTAGAGCATAGAGCTAGTTATAATAATCGGACAAAGAAATAAGATTAATGGACCAAAATGTCATTTTTTAGTATTAAATGGTCCAAAATGTCACTTTTGAAAATAATGGCCCAAAATGTCACTTCATAACGGTACTTCGTCTTCCGTTTTGTATTTTTAATACAAAACGAAACTTAGTGTTCCGTTTTGGTACTTTATTTTTTTTTTAATTTTTTTATAATGTGCAAAACGGAGGTTGAAGTAGCGTATTGACTCAAAACGGTACATCATATAGCGTTTTGTACCAAAACGGCACTTTATCTTCCGTTTTACGCATAAAAAAAATTTAAAATGTCAAAACGTTACACGAAGTTCCGTTTTAAGTAATTTATATAAACGGTACACGATGTACCGTTTTGAAGTGACATTTATGACCATTTTTAACCCCACTTGACATTAGGGCCACCGCCCAATAAATAATATGATGGATGAGAGTGATAATTTGACGTTCAGAGTTAAATTCGGTGGCGATGGAGAATCCAAGTTACAGCATCGAGTCAAGGTTAAACTCAAGGAGTTTATGGGTGATTATACTGACGATACTCTCGTGGTATGCTCATTCTCCTTTTCCTAGGGTTTTATTGTAATTTAACTCATTATGTTTTGTTTATTTTTCGATATCGTAATTGCGATGTTAATGTATGTACTATTGTTGTGATTATGCTTTCGATATCGTAATTGTTAATACTTAGGAACACGTCTGTTTTAGTTTTCTGTATTTTTCAATATCGTAATTGCATATGTATGTATGCTTCTGCTATGGATATGGTAACTGTGGGAAGAGTCTGCAGTAGTTTTGTGGATTTTTTTAATATTGTAACTGTGACTATATGTATGATTGTTTTGTTCCGATTGTGCTATCAATATTGTAATTTGAGATACTTAGGAAGATGTATTTTGTAGTTTTGTGTATTTTTTGATATCGTAATTGTTAATGTATGAATGATTGTTTTATTACGACTGTGCTATGGATATCATAATTGTGGATACTTAGGAACACGTCTTTTGTAGTTTTGTGTATTTTTCAATCTACTAATTGCAATGTATGTAGGTTTTTTCGTTTTCGGTTGTGCTATCGATAACGTAATTGTAAATGCTTAGGGAGGAGATGTGTTTTGTTGTTGGATTGTTGTAGTTGTGATATAGTCTTTTGTAGTTTTGTGTATTTTTCAATCTACTATTTGCAATGTATGTAGGTTTTTTCGTTTTCGGTTGTGCTATCGATAACGTAATTGTAAATGCTTAGGGAGGAGATGTGTTTTGTTTTTGGATTGTTGTAGTTGTGATATAGGTATGTACACGAGAGCGACTTTGTATCTGAGTATTTGATATATGGCATCAGTTAAGTGTGTTTTTGATCTCGTGATTGCAATGTATGATGGTTTGATTGTCTCTACATGTTGTAATTGTGATGTATGTATGATTGTTGAATTTTCATGTTATCGTAGTTGTAAATACTTAGGAAGATGTACTGTGTAGCTGGATAGTGGTAGTTTTGTCCTATGTGTTTACACAAGACCAATTTGTATTTAAGTATTTGATTGATGGGATTAGTAAGGTGTAATTTTTGATATCGTAATTGTGATGTATGTATGAATATTTTAATTGTGCTATTGATATCGTAACTGTGAATACTTAGGAAGGCATGTTTTGTAGTTGGATAGTGGTAGTTTTGAAACCTGGGTATATACACGAGAGCGATTTTGTATTAAAAATTTTGATAAATGAAAGTATTTAAAACTATGTAATTTTGTTTTTGCCTATTTATATTCAATATCGTAAATCGTAATATTCGTCATTTTATCATTGGATGTTTTTATAGAGACGAAGTCTGGAAGGATATCTGTGTGTAATAGAGTTGATAAAGATATAGGTTCAAAGTTTTTGTATCATTTTAAACACAGTTGGTAGAGTTCATTTAGTACTAACCGGTTCTCACTTATTACAGTTGATGTTTTTCTATCAATTTTTTGGTCAGCGATCATATGTTTGTTAAGTAGTCAGAGATCATCTGATGTGATGTTAATAAATCTTTGGAGAAAGCCATGACGTTGTGTGTGAGTGTCTGTATAAACGCATTAGGAAAGGGCCTTTGCCAGGCCACATTGACATGGTGAAAGCTTACTTAGTTGGGAGCGTTCATTGCACTCAGAGGGGGAGTGACACATTCAATGTATTATGAAATCAGGTTTGGTGTAACGGCTAGGAAATGGTATCTAATAGATACCCCAAATAAATATGCTATCTAATGGAATGCTAGGAGCCTCACTACTCATGACAATGATTTCCATATTGTAACTTGTTTGTGGAGGCTGCCGTGATTCTTCTGAAATGTTGGAGTTTGGACTTATACCTTGGTTCTCTTGTTGTGTACTGGCCATAATATTTTTTAATGTGATTTTGTGTATTTTATTCGACATCACCTATAACTTATATCAATTCATGAGAGTAACATTTTCTCTTATCGGGGCATAGTCTAAAAGTTTGTCTGCTGTTTAAGTATATGTTTTTGGGCTGGTAACTTTGTTGTTTTTGTTTTGGTCAATTATATTGGCATTTGGCTTTGACAACGCATTTATGTTTCTTTTGCAGGAATATGTTATTGTCTTGCTTAAAAACGGCAGGCGAAAAGTAGAAGCAAAGAAAGAGTTGGATGTCTTTTTGGGTGATGATAGTGACTGTTTCATGTCTTGGTAATGTATCTGTTAAATAACGCGAGACTCCACTTGGTCAAGTTTTATTTTTAAAATTTTTGCCCTGACGATAAGGTTACAGGTTGTGGGATCATTTAGGAAAACATTTAGATCTGTATGTTCAACCCAGCGATGCATTGCTAAATGAAGTTGCCAAAGAAAAATCCTCACCTAAAGAGCAGCCTACAAAAATAGACACTTGTCACATGGACGCTGAACAGGAAAGAGAAAAACCAAATAAATTATTAAGAAACAGACATGGAAGGCAGTGGAAAGGCATAGTAGAGTATGCTGTTGAAACCATTCCACTTCATAGCATGGTGACAATAAATAATCGCATGGATGAAGATGTTCAAATGAAAGTTGATCATCTAAAACTATCACTGTCTCAGCCAATATTGCAGAGGAAAAGGCACTGGGCTAATGAGAGGATCCCGTTGAAGGTTTTTTACTTTACTTCTTATATATCTATTTTCGCCCTACACAATTTTCATTTCTTTATCCTCTTGACCTAAATGATAGGTATAAATACCTTCTAATAGCAAGGAAATCATAGGACTGAACCTTTTGCTTATGGTATGCTATTATATGTGTCGTGAAATCTGAAGACAACTAATTGTCACCATGTACTTCTCACGGGTCAACAGTGAACAAATAACAATGTATAATCTCATAAGGCTTGTATTTTTTTTTTCCATATTAATAACCCACTACCATAAGCAGACAAGCAAACTAGTTCTCACTGAACATTGCTCGGTTCGTAAATATTTTGATCGAGTTCGTTTGAGTTTGTCCCAGTTTGGTTCGTTTACAGTCACATTGACTTTGCTGCGGTGACCAAGATTATAGACATTCTGTCAACCTTGCTCATTATAATTAAGCTTTCATCAAAATATATTTGCAAGGTTTTAAACTTGTGTCTTTCAAGTTTAGATCCTTGCTTGGCATTCAATGTTTGTTCTTTACATATTTTTCTGGATTTCTTCTACTCCTTGTATGTATCAGGACTTTGAAATGTTATACTCGAAATATTAGAGAACTAGAGTGTGATCTGCTGATCATGCAATGTAGGAGTAATTTTTTTTAACCACAATTCTAAATGCCGTTGCCGACTTGAGGCGAGCAGAATTGGTTGGGTCTTAATTTTTGTTTTTCCATTTAAAAAAAGCACATCGAAGCGAAAATGCAAATTTGCAACCTATTGACATAAGGAAGTTTATTCATTTGATAAAGTAACTTTTAAACAATTTACCTTATTATTTGTTAAAAGCGATGCATTGCTTTGTGCAAATAGTTCAGCATAGAAATTAGAACATTTATCTATACAGTAATGCTCTAATTTTCTTTAAACTCTCTTCATTCCAATTTTTAGATCAGATTTAGAATTAAAATCACCTGTACCCTCGTCCTGATACAAAATTATTGAGGGACTTGTCAAGCATACTTAAGGATACAATTAATATTAAGATTTTTTTCACAAGTAACAAGTAGCATCGGGTATTGGTGGTCAGAATCTTTCAGAAAGGTAGCATAGCTAGTGACAAAGGGTCATTCATAGCATATACACGTGATTAGCGGCTTAGCATTTTTTTGGTGTCATGAGTCCATCAGAGTAATGTGGATAGCATTTTAGTTTTGTGTTTTGACCATTTCTCAAATCCTTTGACTACTTTTACGTGGCTCAAATTTGATACTAAGTTGCATGTTAGTTAAGCGTAATAATCGCAAAGCACTACACTATCATGTTTTAGCTAAATAAATGGCTTTTCGTGTTATACTATGTGGTTGCCATCGGAATACTTCTAAAGAGAGTAGGATGTAGACATGTCACATTATTATAAACAATTGTGAGCTTTCGGAAGATGGAGATTGAAAATACTTTTTACACAGAAAATTTACGAATCAAGTAAAATGAGAGGTAATTTTAACACGTGTTTTTGTTTTACCTGTGATTTATTTCATGTTAATACATAATGCCAAGATCCATTAAAATTAGATTCTGAAAAGATTATTGTGAAGACATACAGGATACCTGCTTTTTCGAAAATTAATGATTGAGCATTATGACATGTCTGTTCATGTTTTTAGTGTGTCTGATTCAGGGTTACTATCTAATGCCAAGTTCCGTTACCGAAATTTTCAAGTGAAATTGTCTGTAGACATGATAAGAGGCCATTATGAACTTATGAACATCAAGAAATTTCTAGTCAGAATTATTCTGCAAACTATTAGTACTGAATGTACGCAATTGTCTCCGTACCTCTGTTGTGCTAGGACTATGCTCTTAACTTATATTAATTCTCTAGCTATGTACTTATGACAGCAAGATGAGGTTTCTAAAGCAATTACCAATGCCCCTCGGAGGCTGCTGCAAGTTGCAGTGAGAGATGCTCTTGGCTCCCCCAACATGAATAGTTTGGGTTCAGAGCCTTCATTGAAGCGTATACGATCAGTGGTTTCTGCCTCTGCTGGACATGCATCATTTGGAATTCGAACTCAGAGAATCCAGTCAGTTGCGAGGGTGCCGAATGGCTCCATGGCAGTTGCTATCAAAGCTGTTGCTGAAGCTGCCAAAGATGCAGGGGAAGTCAGGTCCTCAGGAAATGTATATAATCGCCTTGGTTGTGGTGCGTATGAATTAGACACCTTTGAGCACATTGAAAAGTTTAGAGTATCTCCTGCTGAAGTTGTTGAAGAAGATGGAAATTTTGACTATCTTTCAGAGGAAGTTCAATCAGCTCATCTTCGTATGAATGACTTTGATGACCGATATTCTAAGAATAGGACTTCATTAGAAAGTTATGCTGGAGTTTATTCTGATGGTGTGTCTAATAATGAACTTTATGAGGGCGGTCCTATTCGGGGCCGTAAAACTATGGATGTTTCTGACTCTAACGTATCTGTTATGAATAAAGATGATGATTCACTGATGGTGCAGTATAATGTTGCTGGTAAGGCTGGTCAAAGCACCTCCAAACCAAGGAAGGATCAGTATCAGTCTCTTGCTGCAGATGCTTCCAATAAGATAGTAAATATATCTGTAAACGTAAACACCTGGAAACCATCTCAGTATCAGGAGAAGAGGGAGGTTCGAGAGAGTGAGGAAGGAGCTGGCAAATTAAATGCTCAGCTGATGAAGGAGAACAGCGGTCCTTTTTTGGCTGGTAATGGAAATGTAAGTTATTTTTAAGGCTCTGTTCTTTTTAATATTGATTTTATTTTTAAGGCTCTGTTCTTTTTAATATTGATTTTTCATGGAAGCTTTTAAGCTTTCTAATAGTTATTTTTCCAGTGTTTGGCTTTTAGGTTTAGTAGCTGAAACTTGCGTATAAGATTCTCGTATTCTGTGCATCCAAAATAATATTATACTAAATAAAAATATTTGTAGGAAACATGATTCAATATCTCTATAAATTGAAAAAAATGAAGTATTATGTGGGTCCTTTGAAGCAAAGATGCGTGGTTATTTTCCATTCCAAGGTTAGATAATATACCATCTGTCTAGCTTTTGATATAAATCTAAAAAAATACTGGTACATTTTCTTTGGAAGGTGGCAAAGACAATGTATTTGTTAACTTGTTATTATAAAAGTCATGGTTTTAGTATTTCACTTCATGGTAATACATTATGAAATTTTGGTATATCTAACATCCATTTATGTCTTCCTATTGATTACAAATGAAAATGAAATTAACTTTATGTAAAGTTTTATTTTAGAATTTATTGCAACGACTAGACTAGTCAAATTTTGAATTTATTATTACAATTGAAACTGAAGTCCCTCTTTAGTTCTCCATGTATATGGCAAACATCAGGCTAGTGCTTTCTATAAGCTGTGGCAGTATTCACAACAATTACTATCTCAAAGAAGTGTAAGTAGGATCTTATTTAAATAGCTGAAGCAGAAGTCGTAAATTTGTTGCTTTGAAGAATAGGAGTTTTATGTAATTTTAAGTCAACCGAGCATGTAGGCATGTTTATTAATATTCTCATTTCCTATTATATGTTCTCTTCAGGCTACTGAAGGTCAGAGGGAATCTCAAAAGTCTTTGTCCTCCACTGTTGGTGAGTTTCTTAATATTGGCTGAGTTTATTTATCCCATTGTTCGCTTGTTATTAGTAAAATTTAAATACTTGTATTATTTTCTCAGAAACTATACTCAACTAAGGGATTTTGTATATAGGGTTCTCTAGAATTATCTATAGATGTAAATATTGATAAGATGGTTCCTTTACAGAAGTCGACACTCGACAATCATCTTGCACTCTCTATAAAAAAAATATAAGAAATCAATGCTGACATGTACCATTGAAAGGTGTCTATGGTTCTGCCATATATTTTAGCACTAAATTTAGATCTTGAGATAAAAACAGTGAGTCTTTTCTTGGTAACAATAGGGGCCAACAATAATTTATTACTTTTGTTGTGTTTACTGGTACTTCTTGGAATTTGGTCTTGAAAGTGTACAGACATGCCTTATATTATCTGCATTGAAGGCTGTACAATAAGTAATAAAGCACAAGGTTCATTTAATGGTATCTGTTTGAGCGAAAATAGAGGGAACATTGATTATGTGGGCCAGAAATTAGATAATCATTGAGGGCTACCACTATGTTAATAATTTGCCTGTTCAGATTTAAGGTGTAAAGATAAAGAAAAAGTAAGGACATCCAATCCGTCTATTAGTCTCTTAGGAAAGGCATGTTAATAAGACCATGTATGGCTAACAACCCGGTGCAGATTTTGGCATTACCAGTGCCGATTTCCTAGTTCCAAATAAGCATAGATTTTTCCCCCTGAAATCTGAGGCATCGCGGGCTTACAAATATCATGCAAGGTGAACCTCCCTATGTACTCCTTTGACTCCTGTGATCATTAATGCACATAGGATATGTGTATCTGGCGACCTACACTGCGCCCAGGGCATGTCCACTGTTCAGAGGCCCACCCTCGAATTGTAGATATTAGTTAGTAATATACATTCTTCAGCATATTATGCTGTTGCCACGATGGCTGTTTGTGCTTACCTTATGGAAAGGGCAGAGGTTTGAATGCATAATGTTTTGGTTGTCGTCGTATACCAGTGTATTATTAATATATCTACATTAAATAGTTATATCTACAAACAAATCAGAGTGGTGTAGTGGCTTTGTTTATTTTGAAGTTATTCCCTCTCTGTATTCGAGTGTGGGTCCGTTACCGTCTCTAGTATTCCCCTTTTGGGTTAGTTTGGTAGTTGACATACGTACTTTCATCCTATCTTTGCTGTTATTTGCATGATTTTTTTGCATATTTTCTGTAAGTGTTCATCCTATCTCAATGTTATTTGTATGATTATTTGCTGGTTCACATTTGGCTGGTCGTCTCGTCGAAGATGCTAATTCACGGACAATATATGTTAGCAATGTAATGACCATAATTTTGATGTTGTATATGGCTTTATAATATAAATCTTTCTCCATTCATACAAATATCTTGCTGCTACCAAGGTTCATTTTGCTGCTACCAAGGACAGTCTTTCTCGGCACATCAACAAGTTTGGGGATGTACTAAAAGTTATTATCATAATAGATGCAACAGGGCAACCAAAAGGGTGAGTTTGTTTATAAGAAGCAATGATTTCTTTAAGTTTTACAAGTTATGGAGTTTGTAGTCATAAAGAACTTCATATTTATTTTGGTATATAACCAGGTCAGCTTATGTAGAATTCATGAAAAGAGAAGCGGCAGAACATGCTTTGTCACTTGATGGTACCTCCTTAATGTCGCGTATTCTGAAATGTAACATAAAAAATGTGTTTGTCTTACGATTATAAGCACTAGGGGATTCTGTTTAAAAGTATATGCATCAGACGGCAATCATGTTGATTTTGGTTGCTTTGAATATCTTTTCATATCTATTGAATCAATAGATTGGCTCATACATCCTATTTCTGAAGATTCTATGGGTCATTTTCTATTGAATAAGTTATACTAGTTTCTACTGCAAAGTTGAGTGGTCAGAATTTGTTCATTGAGACCTTGAACTTGCTATCCTTGCGGATTAGATATGGTTTTATGTTCCCAGTAAGTATCTCTTGAAACACCCTCTTGTCTACACGTCAATTGCGTACCTGATTGCAGTATTTATCATCTCAATTTCTAAATTTTACCTCCAGAGGTTTAACTTACTGACCAGGAAATTTCACTTTTATTATAGTTCAAGTATCACAAAATTCTTCATCACTATGAAGAGTGTATAATTTTCAATATAGTGGACACTTTCCCCTTTTTTGGGACCCACGTATATGTTTACTATGCAATAATTGGTAAGTAATAAGTTGTCATCTATCTCCAATGCATAGAGCCATTTTCATCGTATTGATTTTATTATAATATTACTGCCTCGGTTCAATTTATCTGTCTTGTTTGACTTTTTGCGGTCAAATTGATCGAATTTTGACCAAAAATTTCACATAGTACATTATCGAAAATATTTATAAAAATTATATCATTAGAAAGTATGTTTAATCTACTTTAATATGTATTTTTCAGTTTTTCAAAATAATGAAAAAATAATTTTTTATTTACGGTCAAAGTTGAGTCAATTTGACCATCAAAAGTCAAACAAGACAGATAAATTGGGACGGAGTGAGTATAATGCAATTGGAACTAAAAAATTGTAAAAATGTATTACTATAATCTAAATAATGTATATATACTTTAACAAACCACATCTCAAAATAAAGCCGAGATAACGTATAATCTAAACCCACTAATCAAATCAACAAATAATTAACAACAAACCCATAAAATCGAATCAAAAATTAAGAGAAAAAAACTCGGCTATACTAATTCCGACTTCAAATAAATCAAATAATTGCATGAATCAACTCTAAACAATCTCAGGAATTTATTTAAATTAGCAATACCGACCAACAATTAACATGAATCAAAAACGATTTCAAGAACAAGAACATAAAAATCGATTTTTACCAATACTCAACCTCGATTTGCAAAAGTGATATCAAAAGATCAGGCTCTTCGACGAGATTGTTTTGGTTATTAGAACATCAAATTTGGATTCCTGAATCTCCCAAAATCATCAATCAAAGTTCAAGAATCAATCTTCACCCCCAAAATTGTTCTTAAAAATTGTTTTTAATAAAAGTAAAATGAAATAAAAGAAATAAATATGCTATTTATATTATTTGAAAATTATACCACAAAATCAATTAAGGGTATTTTTATCACTTAATTAAAATAATTAGGCCCAAAAATAATAAATATGGGGAATAATTTTAAAAGAAATTAAGGGTTATTTATGATAAAAAAATATATATTATATTATATTATAATGTAAAAATTGATCAATAAATAGATTATTTTAAATTCTAATAATATTGTAAAAGCTATCTATTTTTTTATAATTAATTTAGTATAATATATATAAATATTTTATTATTTATATATATACAGGATCATGGTCGGGACGGGACGGGACGAGAACAGGGTTGGGCGGGATGAGAACAGGGTTGGAAGCTATCTATTTTTTTTTTGTCTTTTTTCTTAGTAGAAATGTAGGGTGGAGTCTCGGAGACATGGGAAAAGGGTTAAACAGGTGACCGGTTGTATTCGAAAAAGTAAAATGTCAAGTAACTCGAATTTTCTCTCAACAAAATTTTCAGATTTATATGTAACATAATAATTGGCAATTTTATAATAATAAGATTGAACAACGTATATGTACATATTTGTTTATAAATTAAAGCGTTAATTAAAACTTCATTTGTTTTTTATTCAAAAAAAATTGGTGATAAATTAGGGGCACCTAGAAATGCTCTTCAAATCATTCAAATTGATCACTAAGAATAAATTTAATTAGAATTGATCACTCTCTTATTTATTAGTATATTAATTTCGTTAGGGTCAAATCTAATTTGAATCAATTTTAATGTAAAGTATAAGATTTTTCATTAGAGTTTGAGACACCGTTTGGTTGTGATCACGCTAAGTTGTGATATACTTTTTATTTTGTGGGGGAGTTGTGAGTAGGTCCAATAAAGACCCAACGAACGAAGGTTCAATGATCAAAATGATTATTGGGCCGAAGGCCCATCAAGCTGCAGCACTGATGTCACGTCGTTGACTAGTCGCGACTAGTCGACAAGTCGACATGCCAGAAAAAGTCGAGCAGCGACTTGTGAAAAAGTCGTCCATGGGTTTTACCCGGATCCGACCCAGAACCCAGCCCGAAACCGGCCCAAAACCCGTACCCGATTAAAAAAAAGGGTTTTTACATATATGGATACACTTTTTGTCCTAAACACATGTATACACTTACGCGCCGACACCATCTCCGTCTCTTCTTCTCGTCCATCCGACAAATCATCTCCATCTCCGGCGGATCGACTCCATCTCCGGTAAGTCTCTTCTTCCCTCCTCTCTATTCATCTCTTCTTCTCCTCTCTCTGTTCATCTTTTCTCTCTCCTCTGTGTGTATGTATATACTTGTATATATATAAAAACATAACACAGCTGTTTCTTTTTCTTTTCACCGCTTTTTCCTTTTTGTTTCTTCCTGTTACTTGTAAAAATTATTTTGAAGAAGAGCTAGAGGTGGTTCCACTCTAACCTATACTCGACGGAACACTAGTTCGACACAAGATCGGATTGATGAAGAAGATGAAGATGAAGATAATATTCCTTTCGATGATGAGGAAGTGGAAGATGAGTATGGTGTCCCACCCGAGGAGAATACCCAAGGAGGAGATGGAGATGATTCCGAGATGGATGATTATGATGCATGATTGTTTTTGTTTAGTTGATTTGACTCTTTAGTTATGTTTTTATTTGATTATAGATGTTTGACTTTGGGTATTTGAACTTATTATCTATTAGTTTTTACTTGAACTATTATTTTGAAGTTTGTTTACTTATATTATATATTATAATTACTCTAAATAGGATATTGTCGACTATTTACGACTTTTTACGACTAGTCGGGCGACTTGTCGACTAGTCAATTCCACGGTACTCGGGCTCGACTTGTCGACTTAACAACCTTGAGCTGCAGGCTCAAAGGTCCAACGAGCCAGCCAACCATTGGGAGGTGATGTAGAACCATAACGTCTCCATCTCTTAAACGTTCGTCCATATCTTTAACATAACGGACGAGCATTAATATCACAAGTTTGATGGGTATAAATAGAGGATTGAAGTACGAAACTCTGTACACTCTCTACACACTTAAATACTCTACCACTTTCTTTTATTTTCAAACCTATTTTACACTCAGATCATTGATTCTCACACCGGAGGTGAATCGAGGAGACAATCTCTCGCATCCTCATCCTTTTCAGGTTCAAGCCGAAGGGAGTTCTAAGATGACCGAAGGGTGTTCTTGCATCCGTAAAAATCTGAGTGTAACATTTGGCGCCTTATGTGGGGATTACGAGAATTATTGTGAGTTACTGATAGTATGACGAACCCAAGCAATGAAGATACGCCGCATGACTTCACTCCTCACGACGGGGGCCAGACATCGAAATGATCATTGGTTGACGTCGACGGAGTACTCAAACTGACCCCCGATGAAGAAGCTTTATTGCTTAAAATCAGGGCTGAGAAAGTAGCCGCAGAAAAGGGCAAAGAAAAATAGAAGGAACATGCGGAAAAAGAAGCTCAGGCCAGGGCGAAACGAAGGGAAGCTGATGCACTCTGTCTGAAATCTCTACAGCTTCAAAGGGAAGAAATTGAGCTACAGGAAAAGGCACTTCCTGAAGCGATGGAGGCTGATGACATGGTGGTGGTCACCAAGCTCATGAAAGACAGAAGGGGGTATAACGAAGAAGATGAGTCTGACTCTGATTCGAACCCCAAGAGGAACGCTCAAAGACCTACTATTCTTCATATTTGGATGAAGAACCTGATGGGTCTCGAATCAGGTTGAGTAGGCTGGAGAAAGCTAAGTTTTACGACACGAGAGTCGATTGTGATGGAGAAAATTGAGCAGTACTGGCCCCTACCAAGCGAAGAGAGACAATTTTCGAAGATGCGTGAATTCAATGATAAGGGCGACCCTGAAGATCAATGTGATAAGTACGAACTACTGATGATGGGGATGTGCCAAAACAACATCATATTTTGTAAGATGTTCAAAATATACCTGAAGGGATCAGCCTCGATGTGGTACGATTCCCTCAAGCCAAGGTCCATAAGCTCGTACGAGCAGCTGAAAAAGAAGTTCTTGAAGTACTACTCTTATTTATGCCGAAAAGCCAAAGATACTGAAGCCCCGGTCCATTGCAGACAGTGGACGAAAGAAGAACTTGGGGACTATCTGGCTTGGTTAAATGAAGAGGCTGAGATGTTCACCAACTTGGACGAGGTTAAAGTTATAGGCTTCCTCACGACGGAGCTACACCCCAACAAAGGTAAAAAGCTTCGCCCCTCTCTTTATGATTTTCCCCCAAGTCCCTTAATCACATCTATGTGAGAGGAGAAAATATCTAAAGGAATATGGAAAGTATAGGGGGTTATAAAGATTTCCGAAGGGATGATGGGGTGAAGCGACCAGAAAAGTATGACTACCCCTCTAGGTCCATCAGTGACTGAAGGGATAACAAAAAAGATAGTAAAAAGGAATCTGACCGGGGGGGGGGCTGAGCGACGTCGAGATAGAGATTCTGTCACTTTCACCCCTTTGAAAGCGCTGATCTCCAAAATTCTCCACGAGATTAAAGGGAAAATAGGATTCGTTCGGTCGGCTAAGTTAAAAGTCCCAAATCACAAGAAAAACCCTGACAAATACTGTGATTGCCACATAGATAGGGGCACAATACTGATGAGTGCTACCAGTTCAAAAAACTGATAGAACGGATGATCAAAGAAGGGGATTTGAACCAGTTCGTTCAAGACTTAAGGAATAGATTGGGACTGAAGGACAACATTATTGAAGAGCCAGAAAGGAGAGATAAAATAAGGGCGAAATGAAATAATTTCTGGGGGAAGTGTGTTAGATCGGGACAACAAGACTGGAAAGAAAAAGTATGCCTGACAAGTGTACAATCTCTATCAGTTTAGTCTAGCAAAATAACACATGCCGATGACTTTCAGTGCCAAAGACTACGAGGATGTAATATGCCCTCACAAAGTCCCTTTGATCATGAACCCTCTCATCGGGAAGAACAAAATTTGGAAGGTGTTGGTTGACACTGGTAGCTCAGCCAATATCCTCTTCCACAAGACCTACATCAAGATGAACTTGGCGGGCGAACAGCTGGAGCCTTGTGACGAAGCACCACTCTACGCCTTCGGCGGGCACCCCATACAATTTTAAGGTACAATCACTCTATCAGTACTTCTTGGAAAATGCCTTATGTTAGATATATTTGATAATGACATATCTAATATGATTTATGTTTAGTTTTCAGATCTTACTTAAACAGGACAAATCAGTACTTAACTGAAATCAACACTTATACTGAAGTCAGAATTTAAGTGATCAGTACTTAAGGTTCAGGAGATATTTATTAGGGGATAATATCAGAACTTAAAGGAAACTTTCAGACAAGGAAGATGGCTGATTGAAAGGGAAAGAACATCGAGACAAACGTAAGAAGAGATATGCATGAAGAAGGAATTCTATGAAGAATGGAATACTTGGAAGAAAAGATATCTGATTGATATATTTTAGGAAGCAGAATTATATTCCATATCAATTAGCGATTATCTTGTAGCTGTGTAGTATATAAACACAGACATAGGGTTTACACTATAAGTGTTATCATTATCGAGAATATTATTCATTGTAACCCTAACAGCTCTCGTGATATTTGTTCATCACTGAGAGATGACAGTTCCATATTGTAACATAGTTTATCGCTTTGAATAAAGTCTGTTTTCTCTTACTTGTGTTATTTGAATTTGATTTGATTGTGCTATACACTATATTCAACCCCCTTCTACAGTGTGTGTGACCTAACAAGTGGTATCAGAGCCTATCTGTTAACACACAAACAGTTTAAGATCCAAAAACAATCATGTCTGAAGTAGAAACTCCAACCAAGCCCACCAAAACTGAAGAACCACCAAAGACTCAAATCCATAGTCGATATGAGGCTATTAGAGTTCCCATATTGAAGCCATCTGATAATCCCATATGGAAGGTGAGGATGACTGTTTCTGGAAGCTACTGATCCAGAATATCTTGACAGAATCCATGAAGGACCTCACAAGCCAACAAAACTCGCTGTTGTAGTTGCAGGTGAAGCAGCAAAGTCTGTACCAAAGGAGAAGAGTGATTACACTGCTGAATATATTGCTTCAATTACTAAGGATGCTAAGGTACGACACTTGCTGCATATTGCCATTGATAATGTAATGTCAAACAGGGTAATTAACTGCAAGACTGCAAATGATATATGGGATGCCTTGGAGACAAGGTGCCATGGAACTGATTCGATTAAGAAGAACAAGAAGACAATACTCACTCAAGAGTATGAACATTTTGACTCAAAGACTAATGAGTCATTGACTGATTTATATGACATATTTGTCAAACTCTTGAATGATTTGTCACTAGTTGATAAGGAGTATGATATTGAAGATTCAAACCTTAAATTCCTGTTAGCTCTTCCTGAAAGTTGGGATTTGAAGGCAACAATTATAAGAGACAACTATAATCTTGAAGAAACAACTCTTGATGAAATTTATGGGATGCTCAAGACTCATGAACTTGAGATGGAACAAAGAAGCAAGAGGAAAGGAGGAAAGTCAAGGACAGTTGCTCTTAAGGCTGAAGAAGAATCCCCCAAGGCATCTACCTCAAGGAAAGGCAAGGGAAAAGCGCTTATCACAAAGTCTGATACTGAGTCATCAAGTTCTGATAGTGATGATGACTCAGAAACTGAAAGCTTGCCTGAGATGGATGCTGATGAAGAGATGATGAAGCTGTGTGCTCTTATGGTGAAAGGAATCACAAGGATTGCATACAGGAAGTTCAGGAAGGGAAAAAGGTTTTCTAGGAAAGGTGCAAGTTCTGATAAGAAGAATTTCAGAAAATCTGAAGGCAAAGGAGGGAAGTCTGACAGAGAAGATCATTCAAATGTCAAATGCTATAACTGTGGTGAGAAAGGCCACATATCTCCTGATTGCAAGAAAATGAAGAGTGACAAAGGCAAGGCTCTTGTCACAAAGAAGAAAAGCTGGACAGACACATCAGATTCTGAAAGTGAGGAGAACTATGCCTTGATGGCAAATGCTGATATGGTAAATGCTGATATGGCAAATGCTGATAGCAGTCCTGAAGCTGCTGAGTTAAAGGTACCTCAAACTACTTATGCCTTTTATACTGATGATATTAATGAGTTGAGAAGATATCTTAAAACCATGTTTATTAGTTATAGAGATCAAACTTTAACATGTGAAAGATTAACTTCTGAAAATCTTGCTTGTAAAAAGAGGAATGATTATTTAGAAAAAGAGTTAGTCATGTTCCATCAAACTCAGAAAGATAGAGATGATGCTTTCTATGTTAGAGATGAAGTACTTAAAATGAATGAATCTCTAAAAACTGAGCTAGAAAAGGAAAGAGAGATGATCAGGACTTGGACTAACTCTGGCATAACAACTCAGAATTTGTTAAGTAGTGGAAGCTGGAAAGAGGGCTTAGGTTATGGAGATGATAAGAATGATAAAGGAACTGTAGAAATTAAGCCTATAGTTGTTAAACAAAAGCCAAAGTTACAACCTGTTAAGTTTGTAGCTGTAAAGTATGAAACTGAAAAATCAGAAATTAAAGAGGAATTAACTTCTGACAAACTAAAACAGGAAAATACAACTGAAGTAAACGTGAGATTAATGACAAAGAAACAGTTTAAGCATAAGCTGAAAGAAGTTAAAAATATAAACAAGGTAAAGTCACCTAGGAAAAATAAGAATGGAAAGGAAGGTGTAAATAAATGCAATGATTATAAGCCTGTTCCTAATGCTCCTAGAAAAACATGTCATAACTGTGGAAGTTCTAACCATCTGGCTTCTTTTTGCAGGAAGAATAAGAACATAAACTCCTTACCTTCAAAGTCAGGAGTTAAAGAGTCAGTCTGTTAGATATAGGCCACAAAATTCTTGTTTTTATTGTGGTAGTTTATGGCATTCCATTTATATTTGTAAGGAATATCATAGTTTGTACTATGATTATTATCAAATAAAACCTTCTTTAAAGAAAGTTAGCATTGTTCCTTCTAGTGTAAGTTCTGATACAAAGTCTGATAGTATAAATACTGATAAGAAAAATATTAACATAAACTCTGATGCTAAATCCGCTGCAAATGTTAACAAACTTAATAAGGCCACAGGATCCAAGCAAGTCTGGGTTCTTAAAACTAACCATTAGTGGTCTTTGTAATTGCAGGGCAATAGGAAAAACATCCTAGTTCTGGACAGTGGATGTTCAAGACATATGACTGAAAATAAAGCCCTCCTATCAGACTTTGTGAAGAAGGTTGGCCCAAGTGTTTCTTATGGAGATGGCAACATTGGAAAAACATTGGGATGTGGCAATATCAATCTTGGGAATGTCATCATTAAAGAAGTAGCTCTGATCTCAGGACTTAAACACAATCTGTTGAGTGTTAGTCAAATCTGTGACAGAGGTTATCATGTGGATTTCTTTGGAGAACACTGTGAAATTGTAAGCAAATCAACATGCAAAGTTGTTCTGAAAGGATACAGGCATGGTAACATTTATGAAGCCAAACTTTCAACAAGTACTGATGGGTCTGCAATCTGTCTGGTCAGTAGAGCATCAATTGAAGAAAGCTGGAATTGGCACAAGAAACTCTCTTATTTAAATTTCAACAATATAAATGAACTGGTCAAGAAAGATCTTGTGAGAGGATTGCCAAAGTCAGTATTTGCTCCTGATGGCCTTTGTGATTCTTGTCAGAAGGCTAAACAAAGAAAATCTTCATTCAAGAGCAAGACTGAATCATCAATTCTTGAGCCTTATCACCTACTACATGTTGATCTATTTGGTCCAGTGAATGTCATGTCTATTTTAAAGAAGAAATATGCTATGTTCATAGTGGATGAGTTCACCAGATACACATGGGTGTATTTCTTGCACACAAAAAGTGAAACTGCATCTATCTTGATTGATCATGTCAAGAAACTGGATAAATTGATCAAAGATTCTGTGAAGATAATAAGAAGTGATAATGGCACTGAGTTCAAGAATTTGACAATGGAAGAGTTCTGCAAAGACCATGGAATTAAGCAGGAATTTTCTGCTCCTGGAACTCCACAGCAAAATGGAGTTGTTGAAAGAAAGAATAGAACTCTTATTGAAGCTGCACGAACAATGCTTGATAAAGCAAAGCTACCAACCTATTTTGGGCTGAAGCTGTGCAGACTGCTTGTTTTACTCAGAATGCAACACTCATTAACAAGCAAGGAAAGACACCATATGAGATGGTGAAGAAAAAGAAGCCAAATCTGAAGTATTTTCATGTATTTGGATGCAAGTGTTTTGTTCTTAAGACTCATCCTGAACAGCTATCCAAATTTGACTTAAAAGCTGATGAAGGAATTTTTGTTGGATATCCACTTTCCACAAAAGCCTTCAGACTCTACAATTTAAGAACAAGAGTTGTCATGGAATCTATCAATGTCTCCTTTGATGATAAGAAGATTACTGGACTTGAAGATTTCAATGATCATGATCAGCTGAGATTTGAAAATGAAGACTTAAATTCTGATACTGAAAATCCTGACAGTCTAAGTCCTGATACTGCAAACTCTGATGGATTAAACTCTGATGTCATTAAAACTGTGGTGACTACGTCAAAGGAAGATGCACCTGTGCAGAGGGAGCATACTGAAGATACAACCACATCTCAAGAAGCATCATAACATACAACTGGCTCATCAAGTTCTGATAAGCCAAGTTCTGATAGTTTTGAAAACTTAAATTATGAAAAATCCAATTCAGAGAGCATAGTTTCAGGGGGAGCATCAAAAAATATTGATGAAGATGGCATAGATCATGGGGGACCATTCAGTTCTAGAGAAAACCTTGCATCTGCAAGGAAGTGGACTAAATCATATACACCTGACTTAATTATTGGAAATCCTGATGCAGGTGTCAGAACTAGAACAACTACTTCAAGTGAATGTCTCTATAATTCTTTTCTTTCTCAGACTGAACCAAAGAAAGTAGAAGAAGCTCTTCAAGATGCTGATTGGGTGCAATCAATGCAGGAAGAGTTAAATGAATTTGAAAGAAACAAAGTCTGGACCCTAGTGCCAAGACCAAAGAACAGATCTGTTGTTGGTATAAAATGGGTGTTCAGAAACAAAACTGATAGTGATGGCATAATTACAAGGAATAAAGTAAGGTTGGTTACAAAAGGATATTCTCAACATGACAGGTTGAAGCAAAGTTCTTAGTTATGCCTTATTTTTAAGATATATTGAAGTGAATCAGACTTTAATCTTTATCTGATATTTAGCTTACTGCACACACATACACTCTATATGAATGATGAAAATTACTGTGGTGATAAATGATATTTTCGATGAACAGTTTATGTGTCAGATTGCATAAATTCTGAGGACAAGTTATGATGGAAGTTCTGATGATTAAGTTCCGAAGAAATGAAATCAGAACTTTTGTGAAGCATTGCAGAAATAGGCATTTACTTTTCGAGTTAAGAAATCATGTTCTGATGACTGTTAAGTTCTGATATAAGTCTAAGTTCTGATATTACACTCTGATTCTTTACTTGACTTATTTGTGGTTAAAATCTAAAACAGTCTTATTTAAAATCAAAATATGTTTGTGTGAGATATTAACAGTCAATACAATGAGGGTTAGTGGTACATGTCCATGCACAATAATTCTTATCTGTTTAATGTGCGCATTAAATCCTGTTTTACACTTCCAATGGTTGTTTTTATTCTCATCAGTCTAGGTAGACGAGGTAGAATTATTTCTACCTATAATTATTAAATTTTCCTTGTGTCTCCTGACATTCCATTGGCTATATAAACCAACACTTCATTCCAGCCAGCACATCTCTCATTTTCTCACAAACTCACTCTCGCCTTGTTCTTATCACCACAAATGGCTGCATTTGGCTGGTTTTACAATTATGGTACTGAGATGGTACATGTCTTTCTTAATGGAATTCCAACTCCATACCATATCAATAACATCCCTCACAATCTCTGGATTCAATCTCCAGAGATCATTAAATGTGATCTGTTGACAGTCCGAAAAGATCTACATCTCCGTCGTCTCCGACAGCAGGAGCGAATCATTCGTCTCGCTGTTCTTTTTGTTGAGAGTAGGAAGAAGAAATAGTTTCTGCTCCTTGTTTCTCTTCACTGTCAGCTTTGGCTGGCTTCTAAAGCTTAGGACAAAAGCTGTTGATGTTAGGACTTGTAGCTTAGGACAATCTTGTACTGTTGTGATGTAATTTAAATTTCATGGTATGTATTTGCTTAATATATTAATGAAATTTTATATTTATGCAAAATTTTGTCTCTGAGTCATTTGATATTCTGATACATTTATAAATCCTGATTTACCCATATTCTGATGACCGTTTTAACTCTGATACAAATCAAGTTCTGATTCTGACGTGTCAATATTTGCTACTTGGTTTCTTTACGGTCATACTCTAATTGGTCATATTTTTACAGAATATTGGTCTCACAGTGAAAATAATTTATTAAGTGGGAACAATTTCAAATTTTAAACTAAAACTGAACTACCTTAATTAATGGGATTACTTGGTAAGTGGAACAGTTTTTTCTTGAAAAACTGTATGTGGTAAGTAATGATTATTGTATTTCCGTGCCCATTAATTATCCTTTACTGCTGCATGTTTGACAGGTGTCCAACGGTTACTTTTTCTACCGTGTATAAGTAAAAGAGAGAAAAGATTCTAAAATCTTTTATTTACTTTCACATTTTATCTCTTTTTACTACTATTCTCTCTCATCTCCTGACATTTTTTCATACAGATATTTTATCAAACACCTTACAGGCAACCTAATTTCTCCTTTTTCTCATGGCACCTAAGGTTTTAATTATAGATGGAGCCAAGTTTGTACCCAACAACTATGCTGCAATCTTGAACCATGCTGAAGCTCCATCTGATTTGCACTTTGTGCAAGATCTTCTAGCATACAGTGAGATTGGGTATGCGTTGACCCAACCTCAAGTAATTTCAAGCCAACAAGTTCTGACGTTCTGGCGGACTGGGCATTTTGATAATGGTGGTGCTACTGGAACTCCAAGCATTATTTTTGAAGTAAATGATGTTGAGCATGTGGTAACTCCTGGAGCAGTTCGTAAAGCTCTACACTTACCAGAAGGCTGCATTTTCTCAACAGCGGAGGAACCTGTTCTCCAGCAGCTCATGACCAATTTGGGGTATGAGAAGAGTTTGGCCAAGCTTGGACAGTTGAAAAGAGCACATATCAGAAAGGAATGGAGCTTTTTCTTCGATTGCATCACTAAGGCATTCTCCAACAATTATGAGTCAACACATCGGGTATGCTATTATTCACCAAACTCATTATGATTTTGCAAGAGCTGTGCTAGGTTTTATAGGGGATAGGATGACAGAAGTAGGAATGTAGTCTAATTTGCTAGATTCTGTCAGCTTATATAAAACTTCTGTTGTGCTGATGAATCCCAACCTACCACTGACTTAATTCCACCCTTTAAGCTTGCAAAACGGGCTTTTAATGACTTGGTAAATGCTGACCTTAAGAAAAAGGTGGTTAGACCCTTACAGATACCTCAGTCTGTGAAACAGATCCTGGTAAATGCTGATCCTCAAACCTACAGATCTATTTACCCTGATGTTCAACCCACCAACTCATCCCAGAAACCACAATAACCATCAGAACATACCACATATACACCTCAACCCACTCAACCCTCTATCAGAACATATATCAAACCTTCACAGATATCTCAACCTTCATCATCAGCATATACTGTGAGGCCTTCATCTTTAAAGCCCAAGAGGACAAAGACTGTACCTCAGACACCACAGAAGAGAATGAGGATTGTTCTGAGAGATGAGTCAGACAGTGAGGAACAGGTTTCTTTGTCAGAACCTGTTGTCACAGAAGCTGAGAAGGTCTCTTATCAGAAGGATACCGAAATTGGGGGCTCTAAGCTTCTCAAAAGGCTTAGAAGGATGTATTCTGCTGAAACTCCCAAGGAATCTCCACCTTCAAAGAGATACAAGAAACAGAGAGCATAAAGGAACATGGCTGAGTCAGTTTCAGAGGATGAGGAAGCAGCAGCTAAGGAAGGAGATCAGGAATCTCTGATCTCAAAAGAGCCAAAATTTGCTAAAGCTACTGCATCTACACCTCCATTGTCCCCAACTCAGGAAACTACTCAAGATACAGTATCTACACCACCTGTGTCTCCTGTAAATGAACCAGTATCTACTGCAGACCCAGGCACAAGTGCTGAGATTGATATTCACAAACTAATTGTGCCTGAGGTTCTCTACTTAGAAGCTCCACCAGCTCCAATAAATCCATCAACAACACCAATTCCTGATGCTAATGAAATTACAGAATTGTCTACAACACCTTCTCTGCATCTAGACATTGAAGATCAGACTATAGGTGAGCATCAGAATATGGCTGTTGATCAGAACTTGGAAGCAGATAGCACTTAGAGGATGATGTTGAAGCCTCAATAGCCTCTCATACTGTTCTTTTATCTAAGGATGTTAACTCTGTAAGTTCTGATGTTGCAAATGCTGATGATACTGGTGATGCTGCTACAAATGTAGATGCTGATGAAGCTGGTCCTTCTGGACATGCACCTCTACAAGCTCCTTCAAAAGCTGAACTAGTTAAAAAGTTTGTAAGAGGAGATGCACCAGTACCTTGGATTGAAAATCCTAGAGGACAGGAGTGGACTAAGGAGTGGAACACAGTTACCTTTGTTCCAAATGAAAGAATTCTTGCTGAGCACTTGGCAAAAGCTGATGAGATGCTAGTTAATGATGATTTCAAGACACAGCTGAGAGTTACTGCATTAAGTACTAGACACCTTCAAGGTCAACACTCAATAACTCATGCCGAGGTGCATAAAATTCAAGAAGCTTTACTCAAGCAAGAAATGACTATGAAACTTGAAAAGAAAAGTTTTTTCCAACCTACCTTTGACAGAGTTGCTTAAATTGAGAAAACCCAAGAGAAGCAACAATCTCAGATTGATGAAATTTTGAAAAATCAAGCTTCTCAGCAATCTCAACTCGATGAAATTCAATCCTCAGTGGAATTTCTTGTCTCTCTTCTTTTACCTGCTGATGCCAAAAAGGGGGAGAAAGTAATTAGGTCTAAATGCAAAACTGTTAAGACACTGAAGGGGAAGGATGATGAAAAAGATGATCAGGGAAACTCTGGAATGAGTGGATGTCATGGTCAAGGTAGAGGTCTCTCATCAAGAAGAACTGGAACTACAAGTCATAGAACAAGTTCTGATACTGGGAGAAGAATAACTTCTGATACTGGTAAAAGGACTGATGAACTTTTGGATCTTGATGAAGAAATTTCAAGACAGTTATTTCTGAAAGAAAATCCAGGAATGGACTTTGAGAGTTTAATGGAAGAAGAAGCTAGACTTAAGTCAGAAAAAGTCAACTCCAAATCTGAAGCTTTTGTTGGTAAAAAGAAACTTCCTACAGCTAAAGGTATTGTGATAAAACAAAGGACAAATCCTGTGGCAATTAAGGTCAAATCACAATTGCAGATAAATCCAAGGTCCAAGGGCAAAGAAAAAGTTGGTGAACCTATAAAGGTTTATGTGCCTCCTATGGATGAAGAAATTTCTGTTGAAGATGCTGATCTTACTCTGACTTCAAGGAAGATTTCTAAGACAACCTCTGACATGGCTCAAGTTGTTCAGAGTCAAGATTTAGTTAGTTCTGGTATAAACATGAAGCAAGCAACCTCTGACATAGCTCAAGTTGACTTGATATCAGAAGATAAATCAAAGGAAACCTCTGACATTGCTCATGTTAAATCCTCAAGGTTACTCCTACCAGGTTTCACTAAAGCCAAACAGACTCAACCTTTAAAAACTGCAGCAAGTGGTTTTGAAGCAAGAGTGGTTACTGGAAAGGAAGCAAGAGATAAATCTGGATTGGGTAGTGCTGATGAAAGAAGAGTGCAGAACACAACCAATGATCCAACTTCCTTAAGTGAACCAGGTGTTGGAGCAACTCCTGAAAGATTGAATCAACTAGAATCTGTACAGATGGTCTACCATACCTACTTGAAAGAACACATCTTGTTATATTTCATGACAGATGGTAGGGTTTACCATATAAGGGAAAATACTATACCACTGAAGTATTTTGAAGAACTAGAACATGTCTTATTCTTACTTCAAGTGAATGACAGAATAACAGAAAGTGCTGCAAACTATTTGAAGACTCAAATTCAGAGACATAAAAGGATTTATTCTGTAAAGTCTGACAGCACATATCTTCCAAAGTACAGAGATCACAAGGGTGATATTGTTGAGATGAAGCCTAACTCTGCTAAGATTATAACTAACTTTCTGGGTTATAAGGCTGTAGATTTCAATCTTGAGTCTGACAAGGCATATTTGATCAGACTGGATCCGGACATAAGGAAAGCTAGAATAAATGATCTCAGGGCTGCTATCTTTCAAACTGGTGAAGATTCTGCAGAACTCAAAGATGCTAAAAGGAGGATGATTGATGAACTCAGATATGCTGCGAGATGTTTGTTAAAAAACTATCTCAGAACAACTCCTGACATCAGAGAGATCAGAAAGTGAAGCCAAGTCAAGATCTACAACTGCTCAAATTCTGATATATATACAGACTAAAGTTGTTATCAGAAGTTAAAGTTGATAAAGCTTTAAGGACTGTAAGTTGTAGTTATCTAGTCAATTTCTCATGCATTTGTACTTAATATTTTTGACATCATCAAATATCTGTTAAACTTGTATATTATGCTAATTTACAAGTTGGGGGATATTGTTAGATATATTTGATAATGTCATGTCTAATATAATTTATGTTTAGTTTTCAGATCTTACTTAAACAGGACAAATCAGTACTTAACTGAAATCAACACTTATACTGAAGTCAGAACTTAATTGATCATTACTTAAGGTTCAGGAGATATTTATCAGGAGATAATATCAGAACTTAAAGGAAACTTTCAGATAAGGAAGGCGGCTGATTGAAAGGGAAAGAAGATCGAGACAAACGTAAGAAGAGATATACATGAAGAAGGAATTCTATGAAGAATGGAATACTTGGAAGAAAAGATATCTGATTGATATATTTTAGGAAGCAGAATTATATTCCATATCAATTAGCGATTATCTTGTAGCTGTGTAGTATATAAACACAGACATAGGGTTTACACTATAAGTGTTATCATTATCGAGAATATTATTCATTGTAACCCTAGCAGCTCTCGTGATATTTGTTCATCACTGAGAGAGGACAGTTCCATATTATAACAGAGTTTATCGCATTGAATAAAGTCTGTTTTCTGTTACTTGTGTTATTTAAATTCGATTTGATTGTGCTATACACTGTATTCAACCCCCTTCTACACTGTGTGTGACCTAACACCTTATACTGTTGAGAAGAAGATGAAATTTTATGTGGTTCAGATTTAAAGTCTGTAAAACGCAATCATGGGAAGGCCTTTCATGTCCACCTTCCAAGCAGTGGAGTCCATTCTCCAGCTGAAACTAAAATTCCTAACGGAGAAGGGGGTATGAGAAATGAGCGGCGATCAAAAGACCTCCCGAATAATAATGTTGGAAGACCTTGAGAAAAACCAATTGTATGAAGGCCAGATGAATCCAGAAAAAGGAAGCGTGTAGAAGCCGAACCTAGCGGCATCCGACAGACCCTCAATATTGAGTTGGAAAAATTCGGGGAAGATCTGTCATGCCTTATAGTCGAACAATCTGCAGAATTCGAAGTGGTCAAATTGTATGCTGGTCATTCAGGTAAAATGGTACGCATATGAAAAAACATGGAGGCAGAACTAAAGAAAAAGGTTATTGCAGTTGTATGACAATATCATGATATGTTTTCCTTGGGACTAGAAGACATGCCTAGTTTGGATCCCAAGACGGCTAATCATTGCCTTAATATCCAGCCAGAGGCCAAATCGGTCAGACAAAAGAGAATGATATTCACCGTTGAACGATATAAAGTAATTGAGGCCGAAGTAGAAAACTTGTTTCGAAGCGAATTTTATCAAAGAAATTGAGTATCCTCACTGTCTTGCTAATGTGGTTGTGGTTAAAAAGTCCAACGAGAAGTGGAGAATGTGCGTGAAATACACAGATCTCAACAAGGCTTGTCCGAATGACCACTACTCTCTTCCCAGCATCGACCAACTGATAGATGCCACGACTGGATACCAGGTACTTAGTTTTCTTGACGCATTTTCTGGTTATCATCAAATTTCCATGAATAGTAAGGATATGCAGAAGACAGTGTTCATAATACCGAAGGGAACCTATGCATACATCAAAATGACTTTCGTATTTAAGAACTGGAGCCACTTTCCAGAGGATGGCGCACAAGGTATTCAAAGAACAGATCGTCTTAAATATGGAAGCCTACGTGGATGATATATGATTGTGAAGTCATTATTTAGGGACCATGCGGATGACCTAATGGAGTACTTCCAGACTCTCCAAAGGAACAATATGATGATTAATCCGAACAAATGCACATTCAGAGTAGCAAGTGGTAAATTCCCGGGCTACATGGTCAATTCTCGAGGAATCTAGGAAAATATAAAAAAAATCCAAGATGTTATCAATATGGAAGCTCCAAGATGTATTCAGGATATTCTGAAATTAATCGGGTGACTAGCAGCCCTTCGACGCTTTATCTCATGATCAGCTGAGAAAGCATTGTCATTCTTCGCTGTACTTAGGGGTCCAAGAATTTCGAGTGGGGGCCCGAATTCCAGAAATACTTTGAAGAAATAAAGGAATATCTCACCAAGGCCCCACTCCTAATGAGACTTGATCTGAAAGAAACCCTTCAGTTGTATTTGGTTGTGTCCGACCGAACTCTGGGGGCTATTTTGGTTAAAAATTATGAGGAAAATCAACATCTGGTCTTCTATGTCTCTCATGCATTGAAGGATGCAGAAATAATATATCCTAACATCGAGAAGTTCGCATATGGGCTAATCATGACCTCCGGAAAAATTTGACATTACTTTCAAGGCCGAATAGTGCGAGTGGTAATTGATCAACCACTGAAGAAAACTCTAACTTGATCGGAAGCTTCAGGAAGAGTCGTGGCTTGGTCTATTGAACTTAGGTTATAGACCTTGAGTATGTCCCTCAAACGGCTATAAAGCCTCAAGAACTAGCAGACTTCATGGTCGAATATACCTTCTCAGGGCCAAAATACCATACCCCGGAAGAAAAACTGATTCGAACTCCAGGAAAGTGAAAGCTGTTTGTTGATGGTTCAGTCACCGATAAAAGGTATGGGGTGGGATTAATCCTTTCAAGTACTGAGGGGTTTGAAATCTGCCAGGAAATTCAGTTCACCTTCAGCCTCACCAACATGAGGCTGAATACGAAGCACTATTGGCCAGAATTGAACTGTCAAGAAATTTGGAAGCAAAACATTTGAGAGTGTTCAGTGACTAAATGATGGTGGTCAAACACTTTTCTTGGGAGTACGAGCAAAGAGATCCCGGAACGAAGACTTACGCTACAAAGGTAAGAGAAACTTCCCTAGCCTTCAAATCCTTTGAGTTAAGCCAAGTTGGGAGAGAAGACAACATCCGGGTGGATGTCCTCTCAAGACTAGTTTCGGCCGAAATACAGAGCCTAACTGGATCTATTTATTTGACCAAAGAAAAGTGTTAGGTAATGAATACAACACAGGGGGTGAATGTGTTTTAGACAAATTTAAAGGCTTTTTGATTTTCTTTAACTTGGTGATCAAAGCAGGTAAGAAATGCAGTAATATTAAGTTAACTGAAATTAAAACAGTGCACACAATACTTCAAAACTCATTTAATTTTGTATTAAAATCAAGCTAGTATTTTACTACAAATTCTGGGTTCTTTTTAAGTAAAGAACTCAGCTTCTTCCTTGAGAGAGTTACAAGAAATTCTAGATCTGTTTGAATACTGTTAAAAACAAAGGACAAATATTTACTTTATAGATTAGTAAACACAGGTTTAAATAATATGCAATAGAATGTACTAAACCCTACTTTAAGTTATCTCTAAAGCTTTCCATTTCTGGCTTAGTGTATCTTTGCAAATCTTGTGAATCTGTGACTTTCCTTTGCCAGTTAATCTTGGCCTTTGATCTTGCACTCTTCAAGCTGCTTTCGTAGACTTTTCAATCTAAGTGATTAGATCATTTGTTGATTGATAATCTTGAATATTTAACTTGTCTGCATTCTGTACTTGAGCTTGATATCGAGATCTCCAGTTTGAACTATAGAGAACTGACATCTTGATAAGTATAATGGCTTATCGAGATATCTTAGTTCTCTATAAGTGTTTTGACTTGTCGAGGTCTCTGAGTTCTCTATAAGTGAACTTGGCTTGTCGAGGTCTCCAAATTTCTGCACGTAGAAATGACTTGTCGATATCTCTGAGATCTCTATAAGCATTTTGACTTGTCGATATCTCTGAGATCTCTAATGAGAATTTGACTTGTAGATATCTCCAATCTTTATGTCTTCATTTGGCTTGTCGATATCTCTTAGTTCTCTAATGCAGAAATGACTTGTCGATATCTCAGAGATCTTTATATACATTTTGACTTGTATATATCTAGGAGATCTCTAATGACAATTTGACTTGTCGATATCTTTAATCTTCATGTCTGCATTTGGCTTGTCGATATCTCTGAGACTTCTCTATAAGCTATTTTGGACTTCTCGATAAGTCATTTTGGAGTTCTCGAATGACTTCTCTATATGACTTGATCTATGAGTTGTAGATATCTTGACTTAGAATATTTTTCCCAAAATAGGTTTATTCAACTCCAAGCTTCTTCATAATTTCTATGAGGCATGATATTCTTGATCTTCTTCCAGAGTTTATTCTTAGGCTTGAGACTGTTTAGCGAAAGATACTCCAGTCTAATTTTTGATATTTTTACAGACTCAATTAATACATTACAAAATACAAATTTAGATTATCATACAACTAATTCTTAGGGCTGTCAATTTGACTTAGTCTTGTTATAGTACATGCATGTCTTGCACAACAATCTCCCCCAATTTGTGAGAATATTGCTTATCACAAATTTATGCCTGGTAACAAGACTAACCCCAAGTTAAAATGAACAATAAAACATTACATACAAAATTGACAGAAATACAACCTTTATACGTTGAGTGATTACTTGAGTTTGAAAGATATATTCATCATACAAATTTCTCATAGCCTGTTTCTTTTCTAATGAGATCCTTTAACTCTACAATTACTTCCAGCTCCTCTATTATTTGTGTCCCTCTTAGAGCTTCTACAAACTTGAGCCACTCATATAATGAATAATTATTCAAGTAACCAACTCTAATCCTAGAGAATCTGCCAACCTTGATGTTCAGGAAATGTCCATCCTTGGTAATTTTTCTTATCCCTCTTGCCTTTAATTCTTCAGATCTTTGCTCAAACATTTCTATTTCTTCAACATATTTCCTTTCCCCCTCCTCTCTTTCAGCCTTTTCTTTTTCTCTACTTTCTTCCCTTACTGACATGGCTGGAAATAGGCCTTATGGTTTTGATACCAACCATACCGCCAATATAGACCTCCATGTCATTGTACCGGTATCCTTATCCTTCAGTAAGCTTATTACCCTCTTTATCTCTATGGTTGAAAATATATCCATTAAATTCCTTCCAAGTAAGGTGTAGGATCCATCTTGATAGTAGATTCTTACTTCCCTTAATTAAACAACCCATACTTTGACCATTAATTTATCAAATTATTGAAAGTAGTCTTCATCTGAGATGCACCAGTTCAGAGGTAGAAAATCATTTTGATTGAAACAATTCTAGATGGCCCTCTCAGTAACTTGCAGTTTCTTTGGTCTTCTTCCAATATATTTGTAATGAATTTTGATTGGTGGCTTAAAAGAAAGTAGGTTTCAGATTTTCTTTATAGAAGTTTGGCTTGAGGTAATTGGTATTTTTAGTATGGTGTTAGCAGTGTATTTGTATAAGAATTTAGGTTTAGAGGTTAGAGGTGGTAAAGTGTTTGAGTTTGTTGGCTTAGGGGTTTGAGTTTGGTTGATTTGGATTTTTAGGGTATTTCTCTTGGTTCTTGAATCATCCGCCTTCTTCTTTCTTCTCTTCTCATCCCCTCTCTTCTTATCATCTCCCTTCTTCTCATTTTGTTTTTTCTCATTGTTGCCAGTTGCCTTGGAAGAGTGACTTGGATTTGAGCTAGAAGGTTTTTGATCATCTTTCTTCTGCTCATCATCATCCAAGTCATTTCTATTAAATTGTGTTTTGGGCAACTTGGCTTCAGGATCTCTTAAGTATCTCCCCAAAATCTTTATCATCTCTATATCTTCTTCTGTCTTGTTCTTCTTGGTCTTCAAAGAAGTTTACAGGGTCATTATTAGCTTTTTGTGTGCCATGACACAATATTTGGGAACAAGAAAATTCTTGAGTTCTTTGGTGTTTGGACATATATAGGCCACTCCCTTGTGAGGATAAAGATATGCTTCTGGGAAAGTAGCTTCTTGAGCTTTTTGTAATTCTCTCAGCAAGAGAGTGTCTTCATCAATTATTGTATTGACTTTATCAATGAAGATGTCCAATTCAGATGCCCTTCTTGATGTAAGACAATTCAGGGACACTTGCATGCATCTGTCTACACCTGAGTCATTGATATTTATCACCACTCTATTTTCTTGAAAATTCCCTCGGGTCACTAAGATCACCCTTATGAAGTTAATGGTCTTGTTCAAAGCCCTCTTGTAGGTGATGAAGTTATTGTTGAGAGAAGCCCTGAGAGCCTTTAGTAAATCTTTAAATTCCTTGCTTAGACTAGGTCCATCAGCTGCTTTGATAAGCCTTTCCATTCCAACATCAACTTCAAAAACTTGAGATTTTCCTTTATTGGTAGCTTGAGCTTGAACAAATGTGGATATTTGAGATGATCTTAGTAACCTAGCCTCTATCTCCCCCTTAGTCTTGTTGGCAGGCATGATAAGAGGTGTAGGGATTTCAGGCCTCATAGCTTCTGGAAGTGCCGGAAGTGGAATGTTGAGTACACCCATGATAGATCCCAAAGACACATAATTTTGCATTTATAAGTGCTTGTTAGAGTCCACCAAGGTCTGGATATCGTCCTGTTGACTTGTTACCATTACTGTGAGTTGGGAGACTTGAGATGTTAAAGACTCATTTGCTAATTGAAGAGTAGAGACTTGATTTTGGAGAGCTTGAATCTATAAATTTGTGGATGAAGAAATAGGCTGTTGAGAGCTTGAAGGAAGAGAGGTGCCAAAAGTTTCTTGCACAGCCTTGATACCCTTCATCAAAAGAGCAGATGGCTCATACCTGCTTTGATGAAGTTGGTCTAGCTTTAGTCTTGTTTCATTAGATTTAACAATGTGCTGTTGAACCACTTCATGCAAAAATAAAGGATCGCCTTAGCTGTTTGACACTTGTATCTACTGAAGTCAGATCAAATCTTTCCATCTAGTTAGCAAAATATTGAAATTTCGATTAAATCTTGACTTGTGAGGGAATGATTTCATCCATCCCGTCTCTTACCATCTTTCTGATCTTGTCTTGATGACAAGTTAAAGTAACTTCTAGTGCTTTACCAAATAGGTGAAAAGTTTTGATCTGAGCCTTGTGGACTTCATTAACTACATCATATACTTCTTGTGGAGTCAGGACCTTGGCATTGCTCCCCAAAATTGTGACATAATCCTCCCTGAATCTTGCCAAGACCTGATCCATCTCCAGTGTGAAGTATTTAGATAGCCAGGCATCTACATTACCATTCTTCTCAGCTTCATTCACAATCTTCTACTTTTGCTTCTCAACATCTTCATTATAATTGAGCAGAATTGTTTGATAATCTTGATTAGTCATGTCTGAAGTGAGCAGACGCTGTGAGATTTTAGCAAGACCTAAAATTTGATCAATTAGAAGATCATCCACAATGTTTTGTTGAGATTGAACATTTTATAGCCACTGCTGGATTGGATGATGTTGTGCAAGACATGCCTGTACTTTAACAAGACTTAAGTCAAATTGATAACCCTAAGTAAGTTGTATTGTAATCTTAGTTTTCATTTATACTTGTAACTTTTAAAGTCTGTAAAAATGAAAAAGGAGCAGACTGAAGTCTTTTTGTTTAAACAGTATCAAGGCTAAGGATTCCATATGGAAGAAGATCAAGAAGATCATGCCTCAGAAGAATTTTGAAGAAGCTTAGAGTTGAATAAATCTGTTTGGATAAAAATACTCTAAGTCAAAGATCTCTATAAGTCACATATTTAGTGTTATAGAGAAGTCACTCGAGACCTCCAAATGACTTGTGTTATTCCCAAACAATACAACAAGAATTACAAAAGGGGGTTGAATGTAATTCTGGCTACTTTTTGAGATTTTAAAAATGTTCTAACTTAATACATATGACAGTGTTTGATTTGAAGTAATGCGGAATGGAAGAATAATAGAAATCAAAACACTAAGTAATAAAACATAAAGTTTTAAAACTTTCTGGTGGATTTGAATGTATCCACCAGATATATATATAAATATATATATATATCAAATTGAGAACTCTGTGATGCTTTGAATAGCACACAACTGCTTTACAAGTGAATAAACAAACTACAGAGAAATTTTTAACAAGTACAGCTTTATCTATCTCTCTGAAAAATGTGCTTACTTCGTTAGTTGTTCTACTTGCTACTCTTGGTTTATTTATCACCAAGTTACATGATAATAAGACAAGACAATAAAACAAAATGAATCTAGTCTAATATCATGCTGCAATATTACTCTATCCAGCATCTTTGAATATCTTCACATTAGCATGGAAATTGAAATGCTTCTTTGTTCTCAAAATCCTGCTAAACAGGCTGCCACTTCCTTTTGCAAACACCCAACGCATGTGACTGAGTTGTCACTATCAATAACTATTTTAAATATGATCATCCGTCGGGATTATGTTGAACATCCGTCGGGATTATGTTGATCATCCGTCGGGAGCCTTGTATGTCGAGAGTCTATCTGTCACTTGACTCCATTTCACTTATACAGAATTACAAGACATCTCATATTTATAATTAGCCAACCTATTCTGTATATCAATCTAGTAGTCAACATGACTTAGAGAATCCTATAGAATCTACTAGACTAAAACTTTGTTGTTTGCAGAAATGTGCTACAATACTTATTGTTACATAAGCTACACTCTCGATGGATGTTCAGTTGTCATCCGTCGGGACTGTAAAGTTCATCCGTTGGGACTATAATAAAATATCCATCGAGAGCTACAAAATTCACTAAGTTAAATCTACTAAGGTGTTTTGTTTAACTTATCATCAAGTTCATAACATATTCCTAATAATCTCCCCAAATTTATGTCTACTGGAATTGTAGCCATAAATTAAGAGAAACTTGATGATAACAAAACACCTTAAATCTACAGATTGAAATATAATAGATAAAACTAATAAGTGCTACAAATTTGTTGAAAATTGAACAAAGTAAAGTGTACAAAAAGTTCTCACAATCATTATCAAGGTGCTCCTCTAGTCTGAGAAGATGATTTCTATTTCCTTAATTGTCTGAATTTCTTCCCTAGCTTCCTGTTATTTTCCTCTATTTAATTTTGGAGCTGCCTGTGGAATTCAAGTTCTTCAGCATCTAACAGATCCGTCTTTTCTTACATTTCCAATAGAGTCTCATTGCAAGAGATACTCAATCGGTCATCCAGTCTGAAGAATCTTCTAACACCTTTGTCATCCATGAATTCCATCAGCCAATAAGACCTCAAATGCACTTCATTTCCTGTGAAGGGAATTGATAGTCTTTGAGAGTGCATCTTTGGATTTATTGCCCCTTAGATCTTCTATCTTCTTTAGGACTAATTTCCTTGTAGTTACATTAAAACCAAAGTTTTTCTTGAAGGATGAGAAGATCTTTATCAGTACAGATTGTCTTTCTTGAGAGAATCCTGTGAAGAGGCCATGTGATCTCTTTCCCTCCCTTGTACTTAAACACCAGCCTTTCAGGAAGATGTCTGTAAGCATCAATTCCTCTTACCTCTTCAAATTCATCCAAGTAGAGATTTATATCTGAAAATTCCTTGATGTTACATATGTATAGTAGATCTCCCTTGTTGACCATTGGTTGAGTTTTGGCTAGGGTTTTGGTTCTGAGAGTCATAGGCTTGATCTTCTTGGTTGCTCTTATCTTTGTTTTCTTTGGCTTGTTGAAGATAGGTAAATTGAGTTCAGGAATTGGCAAAATTTCCCAGTCTATTGGCTCATCCTTGGGAATTATAGGCTCACTGTGAAAGTTCTTTATTGGATCCACCTTGGATTCCTCATACACCACTGAGGGTTTTGATGTTTGAGTTGTAGTTGTAGACTATTTGGGAATGTAGTCTTCCATTTCCTCATCACTAAAGTCCAATTTTCTTTTGGAATGAAGCTTGTATCTGAATTTTCTTTTCTATTGAGGTTCATTGAGCATTTTCTGATCTTGAGCTTTAGTAATCACATGTGGTTTCTTAGAAATCTCAGTTGTAGTTTTCACAGTTTGAAGTTTGGCCAAGATAGCAGCTTGCTTCTTTTTTTTGTTAGAGCTTCTTAGCATCTAGAGCAACCTGTTTCTTTTCTTGCTTTATTCTTTCCTTTTCTTCCTTCTTGGTTTCTACAAACTGAGGGTGTCCAGCCACCACACAGAATTCCTTACCATTCCTGTAGCTTTCATCTATTTTCTTCCACTTGTCATCCAATTCCTTCTCAACAGCTGCAACATCAAACAACTTGAAATTTATCTTTAAATCAAGCTTAGCAGCTGTTATTTGGACCAGATCAATGCTGTCCAATACTGGTGGCTTTGGTAATGTAATTTCTGGAACTATTACTTGGCTGATTTGAACATTTAACACATGCTACCCCTCACTGGTTTGCTCTCCTTGACTAACTGGGATGGTTGAATCTTTATCCCCCTTTTTTGTTATCATCAAGTTGGGTAGTGGTAGAAGTTTGTGCAACCACCAGCTTTTGAAGGAACTGAGTTTGTTGTGCTTGATGCAGATGAATAGCTGTGAGGGATGCTTCTACAGCTTTTAGTCTAGTGTCCAGGGAATCCACTTTAGTTGCAAGAGTAGAATTCTTCCTCAACTATCTGTTGATGTCAAGCACTGTTATATCTGTAAATTTAGCATCCAATCTTTCAGAGACATCCTTCTTGACTTGGTCAATCTCTGTTTTGATTGAAGCGACATCTTGATTGTAATGAAAAGCTTGTATTTGATGTTGTTGTAGAGAGTTGAGGTGTGCTTGTAGAAGCTTCTTGGTGCTAGCATTAGTGGTGGCTTGAATAGCAGTGTGTGTCTATTGAATGATGTGAAAAAGAGTTGTCTTGAAATATTGCTCATCACACTCTTTAGAAAATACCCAAGGTGGAATGTTTGTTCTAGAGCTAGGGCATGCTTCTCCCCCTATGTCCATGAACTCTTCTTCATCAATTTCTTCATCTCCAAAGAACTCTTCAGACTCTCCAGTTCCATAGTCAACATCATCACCGACTTTAAGTGGCATAGTTGTGATAGCATCCTTTGCTCTTTGCATTGAAGCAGTTGTATGCACCAAGTTAAGCATCTTTTCTGCAGCCTCATTGTCCTGTTCAGCTAGAACTTGATATGCTGATACAGGGTGAGTAAATACCTCAGCTTCAAAAGAAACAGAGTCTAAAACAACTTGATATTCTTGCTGAATTAGCTGTCTCTTGTCAGCCTCATTGACATCCATTAAGTCACTTATAATGGGCTCTTCCCATTCAGTTGTACCTGCTTTTCTCTCATTTTCTCTTTGTTCTTGCACCAAGGGCTCCCCTTCTCTCACCGCCCTCACACCCTCACCTTCACCTACTAAGGTGGAACTCCTCTCACTTACTTTTTCCAGGATGGAAGAAATAGCTTGCATTTGTTCATTTTTTTTCTCTCCTTTTGCCTGAGTGCAACTCAGCCTCTCACTCAGTTCACTCCATTCCCTCAGTCCTAAGAGTGATTTTACAACTACTAACTCGTCTACACTTGTAACAATTGTTAAAATTTCAGTGTGTGTAGAGAGTACCGACGGATGAGGAACATATGTCGGGGTAGTAGTTAGGTTAGCCGACGGATGACTACTGTTAGGCACATCCGTCGGGATACAATCACTAATTGATGGATGAACAATATCCACTGGAATAGAAGAAATGATAAAGTTTAGAGTGGAAACTATTGTAGACTCTGTGCAGATTGATGATAATTTGGGAACAGATATCTCAACAGTTCCTGAAAGAATTGGCAAGTGAGCCAACAGATCATCCAAAAGATGATGCTCACTTGCACTATATTTTGGCTTCCCCAACAGAGTTAAAGAGGGGGAATCAGGAATTGATGTGTTGATCATATCCACATCCAGAGAATTTATGGGAGAGTTTGGTGTTTGTGGTGCTTCTATGATTAAATATTTTGGCTATGACTCCACATTTATTGGAGCCACATCAAACTGAATTTGAGATGGTGCGGTGACTGAGTCTTTAACTTCAGTTTGCTTTGTGTATGTTTCCTGTGCATCCCCAATGGTTTTGGATCTCTTCTTTCTGGCATAAGTTTGGGGTGAGCTTGTGTCCCTTACCCTCTTGGCATGTGCTCCTGGTTGGGAGCTTATTTTAATAGTAACATCCTTTTGGGAGGATGAAACTAGAGTTGTGCTTATTTCCTTATTAATCACCACAATTTGTTGGGAAACTGTGGCGTGGCTAGGCTTGGGTACACTTACCTCTCCATCCTTATTCTTGGGGTTTCTTTGATGTTCACTCTGTCCCTCACCTACCTTACCACCTTTCACACTCCCCTCTTTAGTTTTGGTAGATTTTACAACTGATTTCTTTTGAGAGAAACCAGAGGGGGTTTTCTTTGTTTTGGATTTTGAAGTTTTTGTTTTTGGTGGCTTGGGTAGGCATCTGTTGGGTCATTGACACAGATGCCATAGCCACACTCAAAGGCAAAGTAATTTGGGAGGTTGGAATAGTAGAGACAGTGGTGCTTACCTCACTTACCTGAGGGCCCTCCATGATTGGAAAATAGAAAAAGGGTACCTCTTTGTGATGATTTGCTCTGTTAAGATCTGCAATCATTCTCCTTTCTTGAACCCAACAATCCAGTTTATTGGTTGGATTTTCAATGACAATATCCTCACAAGATGGTTAGCAAGAATCATAAAAAATCTAGCATAGTAGACTTTTTTACCTCTCTTTTTAATTTCCCCTAACTTGTAACCTAACTCAAACATGATCATGTCACTGAAATTATAGTACTTATTAGTAACTAGCATATAAAGCATGTTAAGCATGACAGTGTTGACAAAATCAAAATTACTTACCTTACCAGAAAATACTTTGGTAACTACATCACACAAATAACTCCATTATTTTCTAAGACCTAGCCTTCTAATCTCACTTAACTTCGTGGTAGGAAGAGCATAGCCAACAGAATTAAGCATGGTAACTAAATTAGCTTATGTGTGTGGTTTGGTAGTAATGTTCTCAGGAATCTTAAAACATGCTTGGATCATATCACTGTTAATGCAGAATTGCTTACCTTTAAGAGTAAAAGTTATGGTTTTGTCAGTAGACTGGTACACAACAGTTGTCCATATCTCCTCCACAACTTCACAGAAGATTGTGGGTGATTCCAACATAACATAACTGTTATGGATAAAAAACTAAGGTTATTATTTGCTGTATTTATTACTAAGATTCGGGAGCTCAAGGCCTTTAATGGCTGCTCTCGTGTTTCGTAGCTCAACTCTGCCTTTACGAGATGCCTACGTATCTCTGTGAATTAGAGAATCAAGCCAAAAAACGTAGTTCTGATTTGTGGGGCGAGACCCCTTATATAGATGTTGAGAGTCCTTGAATTGGACTTGGTATAGGAGACTTGGTGGGCAAGTCTCATAATTAGAATGGACTTTGGAGTCCTAGATAGTAGGAAACTGATTCCTTATCCTTTTAGGTCCCCTTGAGGCCAATCTACAAGGATTTATATCCCCACTAGGACTTATCTTAATAGCTATTTTCCTCCTTTATTTATTAATTACGAAATTAATAAATAATCAGGGTTTTTGGGCCTTCTTTGTTCCATCAGGCCTGTTGACCTTCTTGGTCTGAATGTCATACATCTTCTTATTGGACCTAGCAGCCCACACCTTGCAATATTTATTTATACAATCAGGATTTATTTATCCCTATCATTTGCCCCCCAACTTTTGGGAAACATTGATTAGGTTTCACAAAAGTTAAGTCTATTCATTCCCTTACAGAGTTTCGTTTTTGTGTAAAGTGTGGAGCGACCTACACATTTACAACGATTTTTCCTTTATTTATGGATTTTTCCCTAATTTTCTGGGATTTATCCCTAATTTTCTGGATTTATCCCTAATATTCTGGGATTTATCCTTAATTTCTGGATTTTCCCTAATTTTCTGGGATTTATCCTTAATTTCTGGATTTTCCCCTAATTTTCTGGGATTTATCCTAATTTTCTGGGATTTATCCTTAATTTCTGGATTTTCCCTAATTTTCTGGGATTTATCCTTAATTTCTAGATTTTTCCCTAATATTCTGGGATTTATCCTTAATTTCTGGATTTTTCCCTAATTTTCTGGGATTTATCCTTAATTTCTGGATTTTTCCCTAATTTTCTGCCTTAAAATCGATCAGGATTTATAAAAAATCGATCAGGATGTATAAAAAATCGATCAGGATGTATAAAAAATCGATCAGGATTCCTGACCGATTTCGATCAGGATCCTGATCGAACTAGCTCAGGAAGTAACATTCTGGTCGATGGGATCTTCGATCAGGATCTATGCGGAATCGACCAGGATTCCTGATCGATTTCGATCAGGACTCTGATTGAACTGGCCTTCAAAGTGACACTCTAGTCGACTGAAATATGGGCATAATCGACCAGAATTCTTGATCGATTTCGATCAGGATTCTGATCGAACTAGGTGGCTTTCTACCGTTCTGATCGAATGAAATATCTATCTGGATCCTCTTCTGTGTCGATCAGGACTCTGATCGATCTTAGTGGTTTTCTTCCTTCTTGCTCGAATGAGATATCGATCAGGATCCTTTTTGGGGTCGATCAGGACTCTGATCGAACTTAGGGGATTTCTTTGCTCCTGTTGGAATGAGGTATCGATCAGGATACTGTTTGGCATCGATCAGGACTCTGATCGAACTTAATAGGTTTCTTCCCTCTTGATCGATTGAAGTGTCGATTAGGATTTTCTTCTTTGTCGATTAGGACTCTGATCGAACTATTTTAAAATTCTGGTCGATTTTCGACCCTTCATTTTCCCTGGGAGCTTCTAGATTATTCCTGATATTTCTAGTAGATGGGCTTTTAGGTTGGGCCTGGCTAAATGGGCCTAGAAATGCCTCGTATTCCGAGCTTTTCGCCTATATAAGTGTAGTGTGAAGTGAGAATCCTCACTTCACTTCACATTTCTCATTTTCTCTCACAAATCTCTCTAGAGTTCTCCCTTTGAGAAGGTGATTTCCGGTGACCTCAGCCACCGCAGCTCCACCTTTCTCAGGTTTTTCTGGGTTTCAAGCCTTCAACCGAAGCATATCAATGGCGGATCGTGACTTGGCTCATTTGCAGAAGATGAATGTCTCTAAGAGAGGTACAAACATTCAAATTCAATCTCCATATACTTCCCTACTTGATATGATTAACTCGAGGGGTGATGAATATCCCTCTCTATCTGAGTTAGATTCGTATAATCATGGTAACACCTTTCATGAGTTAGATGGTAGGATAGAGTCTATGAACACCCTGTACAGACTTCCACCCCACCTTAGGATTACTCCAGCCGCCCCTGGGGATAGGACTTGTAATTGGGAGGGGGATACTTTGTTTATCTATCGAGGAGCCCTGACCGCGGGTCTCAGGTTCCCATTCCATGAATTTATTCCTCGCTTACTTGCAGATGTACAAATTAACCCTTGTCAACTCCCTCCTAACGCTTGGAGGAACATTATCTGTTTTATGGCCCTTTGTCTTAGAAACAATTTTCCTCTTCCCGTAGCTGTCTTTAGGAAAGTTTTCCAATTCTATAATAGCGCCATGAGTCAACCAGGTTGGGTTTTAATTCGTCAACGGCCCAAAATCCCTCATATCTTCGATAGTAATTCCATAGTTGAGAATAACCCCAAATGGAGGGACAAGTTTGTGAGGCTGACCTGGGCTGGGGGTGATTGGACCACACTCTTTCGTAGGCCCTTTTGCAAAGTGTCAGATGGGATTCCAGGTAGCATCAGATTATCTGATAAGGAGGAGGTGGCCTACCAAGCCTTAATTTCAGATGATGGGAAAACAGACATCTGGACCCTCTTAGAGGAGTTTTCTCTGAAGAAAGTTGGTCTCTCTCAGGCCAGTGATAAGGGTAAATTTATAACTAGATAACCATTTTTCGTTCCCTTTAATTGTAACGTTTTATCTCTCCTACAATTTAATATTCTTTCTATCTTTCCTTTTCAGCTTGCGAGGCCATTTATAATGTCAACAGGCCCAAGGAAGGGGAGTCAGGCCGCCAGAAGAGGGCCAAGCTAAACAAGGACCCCAGGAGCAAACCTGATGGTCCTTCTTTTCTTAAGCCCCACATCCCGGTGGTCGAGTTGGGGGACGATGTGGATCCTCCACTTAAGGCACATTCCTTCAGGCCTAACTGGGGCTTCAGGAGGAGCGATACGGTGGTTGGATCCACCAAACATGCTAAGGATTGGTCGTACCATTCCATCACTCCCCATGACTTTACTGACATTGTTACGGGGAGTAATATCGAGACTATTGAGCTTCTGGGTTCTCAAGCCCAAGCTGCGGTAACTTTCTTTTTTCACTTTTTCTTTGAATCCCAATTTTCTCGTATTTCAACGAACTTGTGCTAACTCATACATATTTCTTTGCAGAGTAATACCTACTTCCAGGAGGCCCTCCACCAGGCTAGGTCCTGGAAGGGTAACTCAGATGGTTTTGAGAAGGAGATGAAGAAATGGGAAGAGAGAGCCAAGGTCCTGGAGAAGAAACTGGACACGAAGAAAGAGGAGCTGGCTAAGGCTCATTCCGAGCTGGTGAAACTTAGGAGCGATAAGGATAAGCTCATTGATGACTACATGGATTCTGAAAAGTTTAAGAATCTCATGGAGATTCATGATGAGGGTCATTATTCCCTACAGTTTACTCAGGGATGGGATGCGGCCGTAAAGGCGGTTTCTGAGAAGCACCCGGGCTTAGTCGACCCTAAGGACTTTATAAGTCCCGAACAGGCTGAGTCGGAGGACAGCATAGATGCCCTCTTCAACTCCCCTCTGCCAGATGATCGCATCTTGGATCCTAACACTGCTTCTCCTCCCGCTTCTCCTGCGAAGGATGCTGAAGGCGCTGATAAGGAGCAAGAGAATGAAGGCTCCCGCATGGAGGAGTAGTTTTTCTATTCTGTAATTTTATCCTTAACTTATGTCTGGACTTTTGTTTGTATTAAAACTTATTACCCTCCGGGGCTATTTTATATGCTACTTTCCTTATTTGCATTCTCTCCTTTATTTTTCCGATACTTTAATATTCAAACTTGGCTTAATGGGCCACACAAGTATTATCACAACTCAAACATCCATAGGTTGAAATAATTTCGAACTCTTCAATTTCAAGTCTGGTTTTCCAAAACCTTACATAATATGGGTTCGACCCTGATCTATAATAGCTAAAAAAATCCTATGCAAACAAAGCTTCAAGGTGCTTTTAAACCTACTTGTCACAATGACAAGTGAGAATCGTACTTCGACCATCTTACACGTAGTAAACCTTCAGGTTTTGTGCGTGCCAGGTTCTCGGGACTTCAAAACCATTCGTAGTCTCCAGCTTGTAGGTTCCTCTACCCTGAACGCTCTTGACTTTGTACGGTCCTTCCCAATTTGGGGCAAGTTTCCCTTTTTGTCCTACCCCAGAAGCTTCTATCTTCCTCAAGACTAGGTCACCTTGTTTAAAGAACCTTTCTTTAACCCTTAAGTTGTAGTAGAATGAAGCTTTCTTCTGATACTCTACTATCTTTGCATGTGCTTCATCTCGCACTTCATCGATTAAGTCTAGAGCCAATCTTTGTCCTTCCTCATTTTCCTCGGCATTGAAAGCCTGAATCCTTGGAGAGGAATGTGATATCTCCACTGGAACTACTGCTTCTGCCCCATACGCCAACATGAAGGGAGTTGCTCCTGTCGTGACTCTACAAGTAGTCCTATAGGCCCACAATATGGGAAGTATCTCATTCACCCAATTATTTCTTGACTTCTCGATCCTCTTCTTTAGTCCATCCAGGATTATTCGATTTGCTACTTCTGCTTGCCCATTGGCTTGTGGGTGAGCCACGGAGGTGAACCATAACTCAATTTCATTTTCTTCACAATACTTCTTGAATTCCTCGTTATTAAACTGCGTTCCATTATCGGTGACTAGGACACGGGGAATTCCATATCGGCACATAATGTTTTCCCACAGGAATTGTGCAACTTGTTTAGTTATGATTTTGGCCAAGGGTTTGGCTTCAATCCACTTAGTGAAATAATCAATGGCTACAATCAGGAACTTCCTTTGTATCGTGGCCATAGGGAAAGGCCCTAGAATATCCATTCCCCACATAGCAAAGGGAATAGGCGAGTTGATAGATGTCAGCATCTCGGGAGGTTGTCTAACAACAGGTGCATGCTTCTGACAGCGGTCGCACTTCTTCACATATTCTTTGGCATCAGCCATCATTTCCGGCCAATAAAAGCCTAGACGAGTTATCTTATGAGCCAGGGCCCTGCCCCCCAAGTGTTGTCCATAAATACCTTCATGCACTTCTTTAAGAGCCAAGCGTGCCTCATCGGGCCTGAGACATCTCAAGTAGGGAACCACGAAAGATCTTTTGTAAAGAATCCCATCTATCAAAGAGTACCTTAGTGCTCGAACAGTTAACTTCCGTGCTTCAGTTGCATCACTTGGCAACCAACCGGTTTGAATATGAGCCTTGATAGGATCAATCCATGACGTCCCCAGGCCTATAGGAGCCACAAGCTTAACATCTATGCTTCGTGTCTTCAAAACACGGAAGTACACACTTCCTGAACTTTCTTCTATCTCAGATGAAGCAAACTTTGATAATGCATCTGCCTTAGCATTTTCTTCCCTTGGAATGTGCTCAACATGACATTCATTAAATTGGGTCATCACAGCCCTTACTAGGAGGACATACTTAGCCATCGTATCATCCCTTGCCTCAAATTCTCCCTTTACCTGGGATATGATCAGCTTCGAGTCTCCCCGGACCTTTAAGTTTTTGACTCTAAGTGTCCCAGCTAGACCAAGGCCAGCAATCAGGGATTCATACTCTGCCTCATTGTTTGTGGTTGGGAAGTCTAGCTTCATAGCTTACTCAATTAAGAATCCATCAGGGCTTTGCAAAACCAACCCTGCTCCACTGGAATTTGTTTTTGATGCTCCATCAAAATAGAGAACCCAATATTCTTTCTCCTTATCATCCTTTTCTCTGTCCCCATTGTCGACTCCCTTGTCTTGAGGTATGGTATCTTCCTGCCCCCCGACTTCTTGGTTGGGTATGGTACATTCCACCACGAAGTCAGCTAGTGCCTGGACTTTTATGGCCGTACGTGGCTTATACTTGAGATCGAACTCTCCCAACTCTATTGCCCACTTAATCAATCTCCCACTTGCCTTGGGACTGTGAATGATATTTCTCAGTGGCTGATTCGTTAGCACCTCAATCTGATGAGCCTGAAAGTAAGGACGCAGTTTTCTCGAAGCCATTACCAAGGCTAGAGCAAATTTCTCAATAGTTGAATAATTCAATTCAGCACCATGCAGAATTTTGCTGACATAATATACGGGTTTCTGGACTTTTAGCTCCTCCTTAACCAACACCGCGCTCAAGGCGCTCTCTGAAACGGCCAAGTATAAGAATAAAACTTCATTCCAAGATGGTTTGGCCAATAACGGGGCCTGAGCCATATACTTCTTTAACTCTTCGAATGCCTTCTGGCTTTCCTCATTCCATACAAAGTCTTTGATATTCTTTAGTGACTTGAAGAATGACAAGCACTTGTCTCCTGACTTGGAGATGAATCGTCCTAGCGCAGCGACCCTTCCTGTGAGCTTCTGAACATCCTTGACAGTTTTTGGTGGTTCCATGTCCAGGATTGCCTTTATTTTATCGGGATTAGCCTCAATTCCTCTCTTTGAGACCATTAATCCCAAGAATTTTCCAGATCCTACTCCGAAAGCGCACTTCGTAGGATTCAACATCATCTTGTGGTACCTCAGGATCTCAAAAGCTTCCCTCAAATGGGTTATATGATCAGTCTTTACTAGACTCTTGACTAACATGTCATCAACATAGACTTCCATAGTCTTACCAATAAGATCCTTAAAAATTTTATTTACCAACCTTTGATAGGTGGCTCCCGCATTCTTAAGACCAAACGCCATAACAAGATAACAATAAACACCAAAGTCAGTGATAAATGATACCTTTGGAATGTCATCCTTGTCCATCTTAATCTGATTATATCCACTAAATCCATCCATGAAACTTAGCATCTCATGCCCAGCAGTGGCATCAATCAAAGTATCAATCCTTGGCAATGGAAAACAGTCTTTAGGGCATGCATCATTCAGATCAGTGAAGTCTATACACATCCTCCACTTTCCATTAGCCTTCTTCACCATTACAGGATTTGCTAACCACTTCGGAAATTGAATCTCCTCAATGAAACCAGCCTCTAGGAGCTTCTCTACTTCCTATTTTATAGCCTCTTGTCTTTCCGGGGCAAAAATTCTTTTCTTTTGTTTCACTGTCTTTCGGCTTGGATCCACGTTTAGCTTGTGAGTAATCAACTCCGGGTCTATGCCTGGCATATCAGCTGTTGACCATACAAATATATCACTATTTTCTTGCAAAAATTTCACCAACTTCCCTCTAAGGGGCTCCTCTAGTGTGGCTCCAATGAAAGTCATCCTCTCAGGATTCTTGGGGTCTAAAGGAACCGAAACCAAGTCTTCTGCTGACTTTCCTCTCTTCTCATCATTTTCTCGGACATCCATATCTTCAATAGGAAGAACCTACCCCCCGACTCCATCTGCCCTCAAAGAGGCCACATAACAACTTCTAGCCATTTTTTGATCTCCTTTCTCTTCTCCAATCCCGTTTCAGGTGGGAAACTTCATAACTGAATGGTAGGAAGAGGGGACTGCCTTAAAGGCATGTATCCATGTTCTCCCCATGATAGCATTATAAGTTGAACTAGCCTTTACTACCACGAAATCCAACATCTGCGTTGCTTGTCTTGGTTCCGTACCTATGGTGGTTGGCAGTTTAATTATTCCTTCAACAGGACATTCTACTCCAGCAAATCCATATATCGGCATGTCAGTTGGTGTCAACTGGGAATCGTTATACCCCATCCTTAGAAAGGCGTCGTGGAGCAATATATCCACAGAAGCACCATTATCCACAAGAACCCTCTTAACCGGGCTATTTCCTATTATTGGTGTTATGACCAACGGGTCGTCATGAGGAAACTTTACGCCCTCTAGGTCAGAATCATCAAAAGCCAATGTTACTTCTGTCCTGGCCCTCTTCGGGGCTTCTCCAACAATATGCATAACCTCTCTAGTATATGCCTTTCTTGAATTTTTGGACAATCCAGCAGCAGTCGGACCTCCAAAAATCGTGTTTATCACAGGTCCTCGAGGGCGTCGTGGTCCTCCAAAAATTGCATTTATAACCGGCCCTCTAGGTTGGGGATTCCGCCCCTGATCGTCTTGGTCCCTCCTACGATCTTCAAAATTCTTCCTTCCACTATTATTTCTGTCCCCTCCATCTCCAGTATACTTGTTCAATCTTCCTTTTCGAATCAAAAACTCAATTTCATCTTTCAATTGCCTACACTCATCGGTGTCATGGCCAACATCCTTGTGAAACCTGCAATACTTGCTCTTATCTAGCTTGGCGGGATCAGCCTTCAAGGGCTTAGGCCAGCGAATATCTCTATCCTTCTCAATCTCCATCAAAATTTGACTTCTAGGAGCATTCAGCTTAGCGTATTCAGTGAACTTTTGCCCGGGTCCTCCCTTCTTGGAGGTTGAATCAGGGTTTTGTTCGGTCTTAGGATATTTGTCCTTTGCAATATATTCTAGATCAGTTTTCCGCTTCTTGCCTCCAGTGGGCTCATTACTTATTACGGTCTTCCACATACTTTCTTCAACCTTGATATACTTCCCTGCCCTCTCTTGGAGCTGCAACATGCTTTCAGGGGGACGTTTGACCAAGGACATCTTAAAAAATTCGTCCCTAGTTCCTTGTTGCAGTGCTATCATGGCTACCTTATCATCAAGGTCCGGGACTTTTAAAGCCTCTTTTGTGAAATGATTCAGGTAATCTCTCAAGGATTCCTTAGCTCCCTGCACAATACTCATAAGAGATGCTGAACTTTTCTCATGGACTCTCCCGCTGATGAATTGCTTAATAAAAGCCTGACTTAACTCTCTGAACGATCCAATAGAGTTTGGGGGTAAGCGACTGTACCATCTTTGAGCCATACCCGACAGGGTTTGAGGGAAGGCCCGACACTTAATAGCGTCATTCACGGGTTGCAGCAGCAGTGCATTAGAGAATGTCCTGACATGGTTAGCGGGGTCTCCGGTGCCATCATAGGCTTTGATAGTGGGCATCTTGAATTTCCTTGAGATATGGGCATTTATTATTTCTTCTGTGAAGGGTGGAGTTGGATCATCAGGGTCTCCAAGGGGAAGGAGATTGCTTGGATCAGTTCTTGGAAAGATAGCCCTTCTTCGTACCGGACCATCCAGGTCTATGGCAGGAGGAGGATTTCTCCCCCTAGGAGGCATCTGGGGTCTGGTGGCCTGGTGAGCTTCCAAGTCACGCCTCAGCCTTTGGATCTCAGCCTCATGAGCCCTTATCCTTTCCTGCACTTCCTGGGGATTCGCCCCTTGGGTGCTTCGAGGACGTTGCCTTCCATCGCCCATCGGCTCCTTGCCTGGACGTCTCCTTCTTGGGGCCACTTCATCATCCGAAGATTCAGAATCTCTCTTAGTGTAAGGACCAGAAAATTCCCGATCCTCGGGGATAGGAGCCAAACCTCGTATATAAGGGGGCGATTGCCCTTATACTTCACTTCGCCCAGCATATCCACTTCCTCCAACCTCGGGGTAAAGGGGCATCCCATAAGGGGGGTTAGTGGTAACAACAGTTGAATATTCATACCCGACGGGTCAAGAATTCATAGGTATATGTACTTGTTGAACTTGAGGATTCGTACCTTGAATAGTCGGGGGAGTCGTCCCTTGTGGCTGAGATTGAGTTATCCCTATCTGGGTTTCCGCTTGAGTAGATGCATAAGTTGAGTGGGGAGGAATCTTCACGGTTGACGAAATCACCTGAGTTGTCCCTGATGGTGTTCCCTCCTCCAGAGCGCTAGTTGTTCTCCGTGTTCTCGCCATGGTTGTTGTTCACTTCCCACAGACGGCGCCAAATGTTATGGATAAAAAAATAAGGTTATTATTTGCTGTATTTATTACTAAGATTCGGGAGCTCAAGGCCTTTAATGGCTGCTCTCGTGTTTCGTAGCTTAACTCTGCCTTTACGAGATGTCTACGTATCTCTGTGAATTAGAGAATCAAGCCAAAAAATGTAGTTCTGATTTGTGGGGCGAGACCCCTTATATAGATGTTGAGAGTCCTTGAATTGGACTTGGTATAGGAGACTTGGTGGGCAAGTCTCATAATTAGAATGGACTTTGGAGTCCTAGATAGTAGGAAACTGATTCCTTATCCTTTTAGGTCCCCTTGAGGCCAATCTACAAGGATTTATATCCCCACTAGGACTTATCTTAATAGCTGTTTTCCTCCTTTATTTATTAATTACGAAATTAATAAATAATCAGGGTTTTTGGGCCTTCTTTGTTCCATCAGGCCTGATCTGGTCCATCAGGCCTGATCAATGTGTTGACCTTCTTGGTCTGAATGTCATACATCTTCTTATTGGGCCTAGCAGCCCACACCTTGCAATATTTATTTATACAATCAAGATTTATTTATCCCTATCAATAACTGAGTTTGCATCCCTTCACAAAGTCCATCATTTTGTGAAAATCTTCTGATGCAGGAATTTATGTGTTCACAAGAGCAGTGAAGTTGTTCTTCTAATAGATGAACCCTGACTGAAGCATGATTTTGACTACTTGTGCCATTATTAAAGTAAGAAAATTTGCAGTGAGAGAGAAAGGATTTTGCTTTGAGGAAGAGGATAACAGTTAGTTGCAATAGAGAATGATAAAAGTTAAAATAAACTTGAAGTGAGGCTTTTATATATTCTCAGATTAAAAAGGAATAAAAATTAAAGTTAAAAATTAAAGACCCAATCAAAATTTCCCAAAATAGCCGTTTAAAAATAAAAAAACAGTCAAAATTCTGTCAATTATCCGTCGTGACATATTACAGACTGTGAGTATATCCGATGGATAATGTTCAGTACTTTTAACGACTAAGATGTAGACAATTTGACGGATGAGAATAAAGCAATTATCCATCGGGTATAAAATAATCCAGAAATGTAATTGATTTTTACTAAGCTATTCTATTTCGACAGATGATCAAACTCCATGGATAATGAACATCTGTCGAGATATAAATTTTGACTTAGCCAAAATTTCATTTGAAGCAGAAAAATCAATTAAGTTTCTGGCTGCATCACATCTTGCAAAAATATCAGAAATAATTTAAGAATAATTAAGCATACCTAACTCACTTACCAACCTAGAAAATGTGGATTTATCAAGTGGCTTGGTAAAGATATCTGCAAGCTGCTTCTCACTTGGAACTAAATGAAGTTCCACAGTACCATTCATCACATGTTCCCTAATGAAGTGGTACTTGATGTCTATGTGATTTGTTCTTGAGTGATGTACTGGATTTTCAGTGATGGCAATTGCACTTGTGTTATCACAGAAAATACGAATTCTATCCACTTACAGACCATAGTCCAACAATTGGTTTTTCATCCATAAAATCTGTGCACAACAACTACCAGCAACAATATATTCAGCTTCAGCTGTAGAAGTAGAAACTGAATTTTGCTTTTTACTGAACCAGGATACTAGCTTGTTTCCTAGAAATGGACAGGTTCCTTTTGTACTTTTTCTATAAATTTTACAACGTGCATAATCTGCATCTGAATAACCAGTTAGATCAAAACCAGAATCTCTAGGGTACTAAATGCCAAGTTTTGGTGTTCCCTTGAGATATCTGAAAATTCTCTTAATAGCTACTAAGTGAGATTCTCTAGGATCAGTCTGAAATATAGCACAAAGATAAGTAACAAACTTTATATCTGGCCTACTAGCTGTTAAGTACAGAATTGAGCCAACCATGCCTCTATAGCTTGAAATATCCACAGACTTTTCTGTAGTGTTTAATTCAAGTTTAGTTGCAATGGCCATGCGAGTTTTTGCAGATGTGTAATTCATTAGATCAAACTTCTTTAAAAGATCATAAATATATTTGGTTTGACTAATGAATATTCCATCACTAACTTGCTTAACTTGTAAACCAAGAAAGTAAGTTAGTTCTCCCATCATGCTCATTTCATACTTACTTTGCATCAATTTGGCAAACTTTTTGCAAAGTTTTTCATCTGTAGAGCCAAATATAATATCATCTACATAAATTTGAACAAGTATACTAGAGCCATTAACATTTCTAAAGAATAAAGTTTTGTCAACAGTACCTCTTGTGAAGTGATTTTCTAAGAGAAACTTTGACAAAGTATCATACCAGGCTCTAGGTGCTTGCTTCAATCCATAAAGTACTTTCAAAAGATAGTAGACATATTCTGGAAAATTTGGATCTTCAAAACCAGGAGGCTAACTGACATAGACTTCCTCCTCCAAATCTCCATTTAGAAAGGCAGTTTTGACATCCATTTGACAGACTTTGAAATTGGCATGGGCTGCATAGGCTAAGAAAATTCTGATGGCGTAAAGTCTTGCAACAAGAGCAAAAGTTTCATCAAAATCTATTTCTTCTTGTTGACAGTAGCCCTTAGCAACCAATCTAGCTTTGTTCATGACAATTATGCCATTTTCATCCATCTTGTTTCTGAATATCCACTTGGTGTCAATTGGATTCTTTCCTTTAGGCTTGGGTACCAGCTTCCATACCTTGTTTCTTTTAAATTGGTTTAGCTCTTCCTGCATAGCTAAAACCCAATCAGGATCCAACAGAGCTTCTTCTACCTTCTTTAGTTCTTCCTTAGAAAGAAAGTTACTATATAGACATTCCTCTTGAGTTGCTTTCCTTGTTTGAACTCTAGAAGATGCATCACCAATAATGAGCTCAAAAGGGTGATCTCTAGTCCATTTTCTCTATTTTGGTAGATTAGCTCTAGATGAAGAGGCCTCATTCTTGTCTTGATGTATGACTGAGTTTTGATTATAAGAAACTCCCCCTAAGTTTATGGATCTTTGACTTAAAGATGGGGTTCTTTCTGTAAGTGATCTGTTTTACCTCTCAATTTCTCTTATTGTTCTGACGAATGATGCACTTTGTATCTCGACGGATGAAGCTGATTGTCTACCGACGGATGAAGCATTATGTAACTCGACGGATGTTGAATTATGTGCTTAATTAGTTGTAGATTTTTTTGCATTATCCTTAACCACTATTTCTTGATCACTTTCATCATCACTGTCATCACTAACCATCTCAACATTATCAAATTTGAGGCTTTCATGGAAATCTCCATCTTGCATTCCTTCAATCTTTTTATCATCAAACACAACATGTACAGATTCCATAAAAATGTTGGTTCTTAGATTGTATGTAACGCCCCCAAATTTGGGGTCAGAGGATTGGGTCGTCACGATGAAACCTCAATCCAAATTAACCTGTTTAATCAAAATGCAAATGCCAGCGGAAGATATTGATCATCTATGACCCCAAACTAATCCAGGATCTTTTAAGGTTACAGTTCTAGAAATAAGAATTCCAATTTAAAAAAAATCACTTCCTTTTAAAACTCTCTTCAACAAATTCCAATTCAATACTAACCCTCTAGTATAACTTCGAAAAGAAGCATACTAGGCCCAACTATAAAATAACACAATTATAATATAATATAATATAAAATAACTTTATACAATAAAACTTATACTAGTTCGCAAACCCTGGACCCATCACCTTCCAAGAGCTTCTTCTTTGCTTCTTCGAATTATGCGGCTAAACAGCGCAAGTTAATTCTCACTGGAGGTTAAATTTAAAAATAGGCAAGTATGAGCGGAAGAAATGCTCAGCAAGATCATTATAGCGAATATAGGGTCATTTTGATATAAAACCGACATCTGCATTAGAGCAGAACATTTAAAATCATAATTGCTGAATCATAAAATTTTTAGTTGAGGAACCCCATAATTGATTCTTTAATTGTATTCAAAACCATTTTGATATTTTTGAGCGAAATGCTTCAGCAATACTTTAAATCTTGACGAGAATAAAACTCGTAAAATAGTGTTTACGGAAATATCGTAAAACACAATAACATGAAATAATGATTATGGATTGAATCATAAAATTTCTCAAAACCGAACTCTTGAAATTATACTTATTTTGTTGTCATATCAAATTAGATATCAATACGAACTTTGATGCTCACAACATCCCATACTGAAGTCAACATCAATCATCTATACTAATATCACCTTTGATATTTAACAACAAAGTAAGTATCAGCATAAATCAGAATCTGAATCAAAACTGCATTTCATCCTTAATCCAAAACAGAAATAGTTGATAAATCATTTATTTTATGAATATCAAAAATGATATGATAATTTAGATTAGGATCATTCTCCGACGGACGTACTATCACATGCTGATCAACCCGTGTGATAGCACTGAGTCATGATTCGTGTAGACATGACCCAAAAAACACGAGTACTCAAACAAAAGGTAATATACCTACCTGTGGCAAAAATTATGTCATAATATTCCATATGACACTTAGAAATAGCCCTCCGCTGGACCGTCCGTCCCGGTCACTTACGCAATTATGATCCAATCTTAAAACCTTTTATTGAAAAGGGGTCATAATAATTGATACCCGAAATAATTTTATTTCCCCATTCACTTGGGTAGGAATATTCGTAACCAAATCACTTTTCTCAAAATCCAAAATATTTGTAAATCCAGTAAGTTGATAAGTAAAATCACTTAGCTATTCTGAACGTAGAATAGCAGAAGAGTACTTGTATAAACAAAATTATTTAATTCAGCGATATGTAAAACATTTATCTATTCTGAATTGAGAATAGGGAAAACAATACTTGCATAAGAAGATTTAAAATAAATATCACTTGAACAATAAGTGATGATAGGGATACTTGCATAACATGATTCAAATAAAACGTCACTTGAATGATAAGTGAAGTCAGGGGTACTTGTATTTGGATTTTTAGGAGTTAGTCACACTCGCAAACACGCATCTATTCTGACATTCTGTCTCAAAACATCGCCATCTTTCTTTTCAACACTTTCCTGATATGCTGCTACTGCGATTGCTAGAAGCCTGATATCCAATACCATTCCATTTCGCTCTTTATCCAACGTCTGGTTCTGATTGCCTCGAATGATCCGCATCTATAATTAAAAGATAACACTTTAATCGTCTAAACGATAATTACTCGACAAACTGCGCGTTAAAACCCTATTGTCTACCCATACGATAGCCCGCATATAAAGAAGACAGCCAAACACAAGACCATTGACCCACATACACACGTAATTCACATAGCACATACGCACATAACTCACGTATCATATAATTCATATCACATATGACTCGGTTCGTTAAAGGTTCGACTCGGTACGTTTAATACTGAGATCGGGTCAAAAATATGATTTATCGATCAATAATCGATTCAGAATGATTTGTAAAACAAGCGACCTTTCGAAACAAAAGGATTTGGGTCTCGAAAGTATTTTTAATGAAAGCGGAATATTTTTCTAAGTCTATACGCGTACGTTTCGTATTAAACAGACGAACGATTTATTTATTATGAATAAAATAAGAATAAATCAATAAATAATAATATTAATTGATTTTTTTAAATACTCAAATATAGTTTTAAAAGCTCAAAATAATTTTTAAATCAATATTTAGGAAAAATCAGAATTAAAAATGATTTTTTCCTAATTATTAGAATTAAAGTATAATTAATACAAATTATCTAAATAAACTAATTAATTATCAAAATAATTAATCAATTTAAATGAATAAATTTTTTGGATTTTTGAAAATAATAAAATAAAATAATTTTTGGAATTTAAAATAATTAAGTAAATAATTTTTAATATTTAAGAATAATTATTAAATGAATTTCAGAAATAAAATAAATGATTTTTAGAAATTAGAAAATGAATTTCGATTTATTTTAAAATTAGAATTCCAGAAACAGTTTTTAAAAACTGAACAAGAATTCAGGAGGATTAAACCCGGGTTAAAAGACCGGGTCACCAGGAACCAACCGGGTCCGGGTTGAACACTAGCCGGTTTCTGGAAATTGTCCAGATTCCGGCGATGTTTAGCCGGACTCCGGCGATCCCATTCCGATTACCAGCTTATCATCAACATCAGCTTGCCAGAACCCAGAAACCGACCAAAACGCCATAATTTCCGGTGAGCTTAATCACGATTTCGGCCATACCCCGTTTTCGTCCATCTCAACACCAAAATCAACGTTTTAACTACCAAATTAAAGCTTACACTACCAGTAATCTATTCATGTGATTTATATGCATCAAAAATATAAAAGCAATCCACAAATTCGATTCAAAAAATCCGTTAAACTAATAACTTAGAACTTCATCAATTCTTGATCAAAATCAACAAAGTAAACCACTAAATGATTCCTTACAACCTCAGGAACATTTATCAATGAAAAGAAACAACAAATAATTGCTCGAGAATCAAAAACGAATTTAAGCAATAACTTTGAAAAATCGAATTTACAAAACACTGCACCTCGATTTGTGATGTTGATATCAACAGAAAGAGCTTGAAACAAGGATCGTTTTGGTGTGTAGAACGTTCGATTTGGTTTCCTGGTCAGTCCAAAATCATTTATCAAAGTTTGAGAAAGAATTTTCACCCCCAAAAATGTTCTTGGTTTCTTTCTATTTTCTGATTTTTTTAGGAAAATAAATAAATAATATGAAAATTATGCAGCTATTTATATTTACAGAAATTATATCCCCAAAATAAATTAAGGGTGTTTTTATCCCCTAATTAAAATAGTTAGGCCCCAAAATAATAATTACGGGGAACAATTTTAAAAATGATAAGATATAAAATTTGTATAAAAAATTCCCAAAAATTGCGAATAATTCAAAAATGCAGAAATACTGGGTATTTGAAATACGAATGATTTTATAAAAAAACACAAATTTTGTGGACTTTGACGTCCCGGTGGGGTCCCGGTCCGTTGATTTTTGAAAAACAGAAACGATCCCTGAATTAACAGAAAAATCCCAAAAATACATATAATACGATTAAACGCTCATAAAACGAAGTAAAACAAGTACCTTGATAAAGACACTAATAAACACTCGTCCAAATTACGTATAATCCCATATACATACATTTTAAACACGTAAGGAGTATCCCGCTGGATCATATCAGATCCGAAAATAGGTTACTTAGCCGCTAAGTAACTATAAAACAGTACAATTTAATATCAGATTTGGATAATTATCAAAACCGGGCTTCTTATAAAACACTTTATACGAAAATAATGTAAAATATCCTGTCTCTTGAGAATACGGGTTTACAGATTCATTAAAATGACTATCGTATCGAAAATTTTGCCCCAGGACTCATACGAGTCAAACCGTAATCCGGATTGAAAAAGTTAAAACACGAAAAATGTCCGGAATTATCATATTAGGTTAGGAAGGAGTTTTCGGAGGAGTTTTCGGGTTGTAAAAATGCAAAAACGGTTGAAGTTAGACGATTACCGGCTTTATAAAATAGTTTTATAATTACTCAGAATATAATTAATAAATTCATAAATCATTATAAATTCATATAACAGTCCAAAAATTACCAGAAAAATATCACAATTATCTATATTTTATTCTGCACATATAAAATTAGTATACTAAAAGAATATCATATATAAACATACAAAGCATCAACTCCAATTACCAGATAATTCCCTAAAATTCACATAAAATCACATAAACAATTCCAAATAATAATAATAATAATAATTGAAAATATGGGATATTACATTGTAGACTCTATATACTTTTCCCACAACATTTCCAATAAAGATTCCTTCATCTGCTTTGGCATCAAACTTTCCATATTGATCAGTTTGATTCCTTAAGATATAAAATTTGCAGCCAAAGACATGTAGAAAGTTCAATGTTGGCTTCCTATTCTTGAACAATTGGTAGGGTGTCATGCATTTTGATTGATTGACCAAAGAAATATTCTGAGTGTAGCATGCAGTATTCACAGCTTCAGCCCAAAAATATGTTGGTAACTTTGATTCTTCTAGCATTGTTCTTGCAGCTTCAATAAGAGATCTGTTTTTCCTTTCCACCACTCCATTTTGTTGTGGAGTTCTAGCTGCAGAAAACTCATGCATAATCCCATTCTCTTCACAAAATGATTTCATCACAGAATTTTTGAACTCGGTTCCATTGTCACTCATGATTCTTCTTACTTTGAAGTCAGGATGATTGTTGACTTGCCTTATGTGATTGATGATGATTTCACTAGCTTCATATTTGGATTTTAGAAAATATGTGGAAGAGAACTTTGAGAAATTATCTACAATTACTAGGCAATATCTTTTCCTTGAGATGGATAACACATTGACTGGTCCAAACAGATCCATGTGCAACAGTTGCAAAAGTTCTTCAATTGTTGAATCAAGCTTCTTTCTGAATGATGCTTTAATCTGCTTTCCTTTTTGGCAGGCATCACACAATCCATCCTTGGTAAACTCCACTTGAGGAATACCTCTAACCAATTCTTTCTTGACTAACTCATTAATGGTCTTGAAGTTTAGATGGGATAGCTTCTTGTGCCATAGCCAGCTTTCATCTTGACTTGCTTTACTGAGAAGACAAGTGTGATTCTGCATTTGATGAGTTGAAATCAACTAGGTACACATTTCCTTTTCTCACTCCAGTTAGAACCACTTTGTTGCTCTTCTTGTTGGTCACAACACATGCTTCAGAATTGAAAGTGACTGGGTTGCCCTTATCACAAAGCTGGCTGATACTCGACAAATTATGCTTGAGTCCATCCACTAGGGCAACCTCTTCAATGATGACATTATCCTTTAAAATCAAGCCATATCCCATAGTATAACCCTTGTTGTCATCTCCAAAAGTGATACTTGGGCCAGCTCTTTCCTTGAGCTCAGTGAGTAGGGTAGAATCTCCAGTCATGTTCCTTGAGCAACCATTATCTAGATACCAAAGATTCTTTTTGTTTCCCTGCACACATCAAAAAGAAAAAGGCTAACAAGGAAGGACCCAAGGAAACTTGGATACCAAAGTTTTTAGAAACTGATCCATATTTCTCATTCAATTTTACTAACTTAGCTTTGCTAACTGGTTTACTCACAGTCGACAGATGCGGCTCCTTGTCTCTCGATGGATAATCCTTTTGATTATCCGACAAATGATTTTCATCATCCGTCGAGTCCACATCTGTAAAGAGTCCTTCAACCAGATTTTAATCAAGATTCTCTTTGCTCTTTTTCCAGGCTGCATCACCAAAGGATTCTATACCTTAAACTTTAGTAATTTGAGCATGAACATCTCTGGATGATTTCCATGCTTTAATTACTTCCTGTTCTCGCTCAAACCGCTTCTTTAAAATCTCTTCTTTCTTTAAGGATTCTGTTAGTTTATCCTTAGCAACCTTACATTCTAATTTCAATTTTTTAAATTCAATAAATTGAGTCTCTAGCACATTGTTTCTTTCACTTAAAAATATATTATTCTCTTTGATTTTACTATTTTCTTTAGTGAGAGACTTGAGTGTAACACGCAGGTGATATAATTCAGTAGATATGTCATTTATTGCATCATTACACTCAGCTTTAGACAAATGAGCTAGGTTGGTTGTGATTAGCTGATTGCTTGATGAACTTGTTCTGTTTCATCTGACTTGGCCATTAAGGCTAGATTGACATAGTTGATTTCTTCATCTTCATCCAATCCATCTACAGCCCAGTCATTCTCCTAAGTTATGAAATCCATTACCTTCTGCTTGAGCAACTCAAAGTATTTTTGTGTATAATCAACGGGCTCAAACTTCTTTTTACTGGAATCAGACTTTCTACACTCACTAGAAAAATTACCTGCCAAACCACATTTGAAACACGTGAATTAAGACTTATCAACCATGTTTCTGTTTGGCTTGGCTGCTCCAAAATTCTTCTTTTGAGCTTGGAAAATCTCCTGGATAAGAATGCTAGATGCTCATCAATATCATCCATGTCATCTTGGCTCAACTATTCTTCATTTTCAGCTACCAACTCTTTACCCCTGCTTTCACAGATCTTTGATGTAGACTCAACGGCTTCCATCTTCATCTCTTTCTCCTTTTCCAAATCAACAACAAGTGTAATGGATCCTCCCTTCTTCCTTCCTTTCTCCATCCTTTCATCTTACTCTATTTCAAGCTCATAGGTTTTCAGGATGCCATACAGTCTCTCCAAGGTGAACTCCTTGTAATCTTGTGAATTGCTCAATGAGACTGTTATTGGCTTCCACTCCTTTGGGAGAGATCTAAGGAACTTGAGGTTAGAGTCTTTTGTCTGATAGACTCTTCTATGCAGTTTTAGAGCATTCAACATTTTTTGAAACCTACTGAAAATATCAGTGAGTGACTCACTTTTGTCACAGTGAAAGTGCTCATATTGCTGAATCAAGAGTTGCATCTTGTTCTCCCTTACTTGCTCAGTACCATCACAGATAATCTGTATTTTGGCTATTTTATAGTTAATGATGTTTACAAACATATCACCATCATTAAACAGTATATTCATGGACTTTTTATCTTTCCTGACTTGCTCAATGTTTGGATCAGACCATTCATCCCTAGGCTTTGGAACTGATGGTTCATTCCCTGTAGAAGCTCTCATAGGGACATGGGGACCTCTTTCAATGCAGTCCACATAAGCTTCATCTTGAGAGAGAAGATGTAAGTACATCTTCACCTTCCAGTGGTGATAGTGGTCTTTGTCCATAAATGGAATCTTCACCTTCCAGTGCATCTTCATCTTGTTGATTTGTTGTGATCTTTATACTTTTTGTGCTTCAAGAGCTTGCTCTGATACCAATTGTTATTCCCAAACAATACAACAAGAATTACATAAGGGGGGGTTGAATGTAATTCTGGCTAATTTTTGAGATTTTATAAATGTTCTAACTTAATACATATGACAGTGTTTGATTTGCAGTAATGCAGAATGGAAGAATAATAGAAATCAAAACACTAAGTAATAAAACACAAAGCTTTAAAACTTTCTGGTGGATTTGAATGTATCCACCATATATATATATATCAAATTGAGAACTCTGTGATGCTTTGAATAGCACATAGTTGCTTTACAAGTAAACAAACAAACTACAGAGAAATTCTTAACAAGTACATCTTTATCTATCTCTCTGAAAAATGTGCTTGCTTCGTTAGTTGTTCTACTTGCTACTCTTGGTTTATATATCACCAAGTTACATGATAATAAGACAAGACAATAAAACAAAATTAATCTAGTCTAATATCATGCTGCAATATTACTCTATCCAGCATCTTTGAATATCTTCACATTAGCATGGAAATGGTAATGCTTCTTTGTTCTCAAAATCCTTCTACACAGGCTGCCACTTCCTTTTGCAAACACCCAACGCATGCGACTGAGTTGTCACTATCAACAACTATTTTGAATATGATCATCCGTCGGGATTATGTTGAACATCCGTCGGGATTATGTTGATCATCTGTCGGGAGCCTTATAGATCATCCGTCGGGAGTCTATCTGTCGTTTGACTCCATTTCACTTATACAGAATTACAAGACATCTCATATTTACAATTAGGCAACCTATTATGTATATCAATATAGTAGTCAACATGACTTAGAGAATCCTACATAATCTACTAGACTAAAACTTTGTTGTTTGCAGAAATGTGCTACAATACTTATTGTTACATAATCTACACTCTCGATGGATGTTCAGTTGTCATCCGTCGGGACTGTAAATTTCATCCGTCGGGACTATAATAAAATATCCGTCGAGAGCTACAAAATTCACTAAGTTTAATCTACTAAGGTGTTTTTTTACCTTATGTTCAAGTTCATAACATATTCCTAACAACTTATAGAGAAGTCATGAAAAGTTACTAGAGAACTCACAGAGATATCGATAAGCCAAATTGAAGACATGAAGATTGGAGATATCGACAAATCATTTCTTCACTAGAGAACTCAGAGTTATCGACAAGTCAACATTCATTAGAGAACTCTGAGTTATCGATAAGTCAAATTCCACTAGAGAACTCAGAGATATCGATAATCCAAAATTCACTAGAGAACTCTGAGTTATCGACAAGTCAAATTTGATAAGAGAACTTTGAGTTATCGACAAGTCAATAAACCACTAGAGAACTCAGAGATATCGATAAGTCAAAGTGAAGATATGAAGACTAAAGATCTCGACAAGCCAAATTCTTTATAAAGAACTTAGAGACCTCTACAAGTCAAATTAACTATGGAGTATTAGAGATCTAGATAAGCCAATATACTTATCGAGATGTCAAGTTCTCTATAGACCAAATGGATATCTCGAGGTAAAATATCAAAGTACAAATTTGCAGACCAATTCAATATCCAAGATTCACAATCAACAAACAATCCAAACAGCTAGATTGACAAGTCTACAAAAAGTAGCTTGAAGGATGTGCAAGATCAATGGTGAAGATTAACTAACAAAGGAAGATCAATATAAACACAGGATGCTAAGATATGCTAAGCCATAAATGGAAGATACACTTTTCCTAAAATGGAAATGACAAGTGACGGTTTACTAAATCTAATAGCATGTCTTATTGTACACTGTGTAAACCAACAGTTAACTAAATTATAAAGTTAACACTGGTCATTTGGTTAGAGTAACAATTTAGATAGAAAATCTTGTAACACTCTCAAGAAGAAGCTAAGCTTTTAATCAACAAAGAGCCTAGAAATTTTGTAGCAAAACATTCTTAATTTTAATATAAAATTAAGTGAGTTTTGAAAAGATCTATGGTCTTTATTATTGCATGTTTAATTTCTGCTGTAACACATTTCACTACAAGATTTAATTTACTTTGTTCAACCATAAAAAGTTCAAGAAAAACATAAAAACAGGAAAACACATTCACCCCCCTCTGTGTTATTCATTTCCTAACAAGTGGTTTCAGAGAAAAATCTGAAACTAAACAGATTCAAGATCTTGGAAGAATGAATACATAGAAGATCAGTAGCATCAAAATTCCTACCTTTGATAAAGCTAACTACACTCTTTGGAAAAAGAAAATGTTGTTGTTTATCAGGATGGCCAATCCACTCTATATTCAGATTCTCAAAGATGGGCCTTTCACTCCTATGGTTAGAGTTGAAGAAACAACAGATGGTGATATGGTCATTCCAGCTCATTATGCTCCAAAAGACCCTTCTGAGTATTCTGAGCCTAAAAAAGAGAAAGTTTCCCTGGATAGTGGCTTGCAACTGATATTAATAGAGTCACTTGACAATGTGATGTACAACAACATTGTCAACTGTGACGCTGCCAAGCAAATCTGGGAAAAGATTGAAATACTCTGTGAGGGAACTGAGGAAGTTAGATCTAACCAAAGAAGGATACTGATTTCACAATATGAGGGTTTCATGGCCAAGCCAAAAGAAAGTATAACTGGTGTGTTTGAAAGATTCAATAAGCTGATAAATGACTTACAGCTCTATGACAAATACTATGAAGCCGAACAAGTGAACTTAAAGTTATTTCTTACTCTCCCTGATCATTTGGAACAGAAAATCTCAGCAATCAGGGAACGGAGAGACTTGAGCAGAATAACACTGGAAGTTCTATATGGAATTCTTAAAATATATGAACTAGAAATGATTCAAAGGAAATTATTGAGATCTGGTAAAGGACATGTTGTAGATGGCTCAAGTGCTTTAATTGTAAATGAAAGCCAAACATCCAATGATGAGCCAAGATTTCAAACTCCAGTTGCCTCACCAAGTGGGCAAAGAACAAATGATTCACATGAACAAGTCATTCTGGAATTGGAAGAAGATGAGTTCTACACTCTTGATGAACTGGATGAGCTAGATCAGTCAATGGCCTATTTGGCTAGAAAATTCTCTAACATTAGAGTAAAGAAGCCAAGATACTTTAAGGGTAAAGGATAGTCTTTCAACTCAGATGCAGGAATTCCAAAAAATCAAAGAAATACAAAGCTTATTGAATTGGAAGCAAAGTATGAAGCTCTTCTGAAGAAACAGAAAAACAAAGCTTATATTGTAGAAGGAAAAAGTTGGGATGATTCTGATAATGATGTTGATGAGGAAGTTGAAATTGTGCTTTAATGGCCTTAGAGCAAGGAGAATTGTAATAACCCCAATTTTTGGAAAATTTTGAAACACTGATGAATAGTAACTTTTGCTGACTATGCTGATTAAGAAAAATTATCAGACCACGCTATGTAGGAGTACTGTTATAGAAATTCTAAGATCGTATTAGTATTCCATAAAGTAAATGAGTGTATGTAAAGATCGTCAGAATCCAAATTCGAACACTTTGATTTTTTTCCGAAAATCCACCAGATACCGAAAGAATTGAGTATAAGGTAACATAATTAAAAGGATTTTTAATTAAGGATTATAAGAGAGGATCATTAAAGGATTATAAAATATTAGGAAAGATTTAGGGAAGCTCAAATAATGAGATCCCAGATATGATCCCTCAAACGGATAACGAGAACGAAAGTTAAGCGAACCGTAAAATAAATACGCAACCAAGAGATAAGCTTGTACAATAATCCAAGGTATTATGACATCATCAAACCACAAGACAAAGACATGTGGCAAATGGATGATATAAGGAAGATGACATAAGCATGACAAGTAGATTTGTTTTGTTGGATGATTATTAGACAAGCATTATTTACCATGGTAAATTCTAATTAACCAAGCTAACAAAACACCACACAAATTCACCAAGCAAGCAACAATTCATTTTTCATCTCCATTTCTTGAAGAAACCTCTCGGCTTCTTTCTTAACAAATGGGAAGTCCAAGCTCCTCCACTTCCTAATTTACAAGGTAATTATCCTAGTTTCTCCTAGTTAAGTTACATACTTCCTAGGAATCTTAGCTTCAAAATCCTTTCCTAGCATTTTCTATAAATCATTCAAAAGATGGTGAATAGTACTTTCTTGAAATTAATTTTGTGTTCTTGATTTCTTTGGAAAGATCAAGCCAGTAGGAGGATAGATCAAGGCTCCCTAAGGCTTTTTAACAACTTATCACTCACCAAGGAAGGTAAAACCTCATACCCTACCTTTACTTTTGAGTATTTAGGAGTTTTTATGATTGATATAGTATATGAGAAGCATGATTCTTGGTTGTTAAAAGTTTGTTGGAGTTGTAGTGATTTTGAGTTATGAATCTTGGTTTTGGTTAATGAATCTTAAGATATAGTTAGTAGTTCATGTTTGTGGTTGAATAAGTTGGAAAACCTTGAGGTTATGGACTGATGTGGTGTGGTTTAGGTGAAGTTTTGTTGTATTGATGGTTATGAGTTGGTTGGTGGTTAATTGGAGTAGTATAAACATTGGTAATCGTGTAAACATAGTCGTCGTAATGCCCATTTTAATTTAACTGCTTGTACTTAGTGTTCGGGAAAGAAATCTCACTGACCAATCTGTAACTTTGCCATTATTAGCTATATCGTGTCGTAAGCTTCGTTTTGATATGTGGTTCGCTTGGATCCGATGTACGGTTTAGGAGAAACGACCGTTTTAAGTAACGGCGTTTCGAGAGCGAACCATTACCCCTCACCTTACTTTGAAACCTTGATTAAGGTCCTTAAATGACTAATTGGAGTACGAGACAATTATGAAAGATTAATTGGTCAGTTGGTAGAGTATTCGCGAAAGAGTCGCCTTAAAATTCATAACAGTTAATTTATTAAAATTAGTGGAGCCGAGGGTACGTGAGCGATTGACGCAAATCGTTAAGCGTATAAGCGACCATAAGCGACCGTTAGGGTATGTGTGAGTTTTGACTAGTTTCTTAAGAGACCGTGGTCTAATTCCGGCTTCTATTGCTATTCAAAGGTTACCAGACCCACTCTAAGCTTAAGTCTACCCTGGAACGCTCATGCAAGTTTTCAACCCGTTATACTGTTGTTGTGATGTAATATATTGATGCATTATCTTGATATAAGTGCATGGTTATTTTTAGCAAAGTCTTGCGATATATTGGAGCATGTTGATATGATATTTATATGCATGCCTGTTTCGTAATCTTGATATTCTATTATCAATTCAAATGCTTATAAACTGCATAATACCTATGCTAGAGATAAGCAGTAGTTGCGTATACCCTTAGTATAGGGGACCCGAAGGTGATTTTTCTAAACCGGGAGTCGATGTTCCCGAGTATAATATATATATATATATAGTTTTCTATAACTATTAATCGAATAAGGTGTATTCGATGGTTTTGAAATTTTCGATTATTCAAATAAGGATCGTACTTTCATATAAGTATATCTTTTGTTATTCGTTTCAAGTATGAGATTTAAAATTCTACTTCAATTATTTTTATAAAGATTATCCTTATGGGAATATTATTTAAATAATAATATTCAAATATTTCCTAACATATCAGGAATGATTTATTTTATTAAATCATCATTACTCTAAACATTCTTTAAAATATTTTTGAGTCTTCAAAATGATTTTAAAAGATAGAGCGGATCCCAAAACTCATTTTCAGATTTAAGATCTTCCTTTTAAAGGGGATTTAAATACTCGCTCAAAACCTAAGGGTTCCGACTCCGTGGTCTATTTTTGGAGCAACGAAGTTGCTAACTTGATAAAAGAGTTTGATTACTTGCCCAACATTCGGGAAGTAAGCCCAATCGAAATGCGTCGGCATAAGCAACATGGGCTCAGTGGGGGTCCATGAAAGTATAAGTGGCTCAGTAGGAGTCCACCAATGTGTAAGTGGCTAAGAGGCAGTCCAGCATAAGGTCCTAATGTGGCCAGGGTGATGACTAGTGGGGGATTCATCCATCTACTAGTAGAAAAGGTGACTTAATTGGTATCTTTGCCTGATGAGCAAGATATCAGGTTTATGCTAATGTTTCTTCTTTCCAAAATTCTTGGGAATGACAACTCTGCTTATACTTCCATAGCAGAAGAGTGTATGATATATATATATAGGTGTATATATATCAGGACTTAATGAAGTATCTCGTAACTTCATTTTTTTTGAATGATATTTCAAAGATTGATTCTATTCAAGTCTTATCTTGTAGTCCCATCTATGTGATGAACTTTTGAAACAAATTATAGCTTGAACGGTGGTAGTTCGAGTAGTATTCGGAAAAGATATAAGTATATTGAATTATCTCGTAAATTCATATTTTCAACTTATATCTAGTTAATGATTATCTTATGCACGACAAAGATTTTCAGAAAAACGTTGAGACAAGGTTAGACGTATGAGATCACCTTGCAACGATATTTTATACAGTTATAACTGGAACTCTGTGTATATTATACATGTAAGAGAATTTTAAAGATTTAGAGAAGTATATATGTATATATACTGAATATTTTGTGACTTCGTCGCATTAAGATATCAAACTTGGTTCATTTCTTCTTGACCAAGGCTTTCATGAGTACTATGAGAATGCTCATATATGGTTAATTATTATACATATTATTTCGGTGGGCTTGTTGCTCACCCTTTCTTTCTTCTTTCATCACACAACAACAGATAGAAAAGATGAACATGACCAAGCTCCCAATTCGCGAGTGGTTAGGAAACATTCTGCAGTTTCCGGTAGGTGTTGATGCCGCTGTAGTTGAGGTAGGAACTACCAATAGGCTAGGTTTCAACTGTTGATGTACCAGACTTATGTATATTATGAACTATAATAATGGCAAAGAATAAGTAAATTTATTCAGAAATCCTTTTAAGGTATAATGGTTTATAATTGTGGAATAAAATGACTTGTGTTATTTTTGGTATTCATCTCTGAGACTATAACTTGTGGTGTGTGTGTGTATATTATGGGGTCACAGTGCGCAATAGTTCGTTATTTATTAAGATTAAGTGTTATTAAGGAAAATGGAACTCGTGACAACCCGGATCCCCTACCCCGGATTTGGGAGTGTTAAGAAATGGTATCAGAGCCCAGAGTTATAAACCTCAGAGATGATGCGTCGTTAAAATGATAAGTTCACTAAGATAATAAGAACTCTTGCCAAGTTCATAGTCAGACTACCTAATATAGTACTGACAGTTATAACTCTTATGGGAACCCTTATAAATATCATGATAGTAACATAGATCGATGTAGCGGGGCACCGAACCCTGAAGTTGAGGATCAACAGCGCAATGTTGTTTTATTATATGTTGGAGATCAGATCATGGATCCGATGGAGTACCCTAATGAGGGACCAAATGATGTTCATATTGAGGATGTAGAGGTTGAGGATGTTGTACCAAAAAGGATTGTTACTGAGGAGGATCCCGTGTAGGATCCTGACAAGAATGAAGAAAGGACCACTGAGGAATTGATGACCATGGCCAGGGTGACTACTAGAGGTAGGATTGGACGGTTACTACCGGAGGTTCGTTCAAGTTTGCAAAGAGAGTATCCCCTTTAAAGCGGCTTACTCGTAAGACTGATAAGTTCGAATGGATAGAGAAATGCGAGAACGGCTTTCAAGAACTGGAGCAAAGATTGGTGACGACCCCTATGTTGGCATTGCCGAATGGAAAAGGAGATTTTGTTATTTGTATTGACGCTTCGCACAAGGAATTAGGGTGCGTTCTTATACAGCACGACAAGGTAATTGCGTACGTGTCAAGATAAATAAGGGAATATAAAATTCGATATCCCACCCATGATCTTGGGCTCACGACAATAGTTTTTCCCTAAAGATTGGAGGCATTACTTGTATGGAGAGAAGTGCGAGATTTACACAAACCATAAGAGCTCAAGTATATTTCCACACAGAAAAAGCTCAACATGCGCCAGAGGAGGTGGTTAGAGCTAATCAAGGATTACGAGTAGGAGATTCTTTATCATCCAAGGAAAGCTAAACCATAAGAGCTCAAGTATATTTCCACACAGAAAAAGCTCAACATGCGCCAGAGGAGGTGGTTAGAGCTAATCAAGGATTACGAGTAGGAGATTCTTTATCATCCAGGGAAAGCCAATATGGTGGCTAACGCCCTTAGTGGAAAGGAGAGACTCAATATGATAATGTCTCCGGGAGAGTTGATAAAAGATTTTGAGAAAATGGAAATAGAAGTGAAGGTAACCGAAGTCGGTACCGAAAAGCTGTTAAGATTTGCAATGCAGCCTGAATTACAGGAAAATATCGTATGGTGCCAAGAAAAAGTGGTGAATGAAGGCAGAGAGCCAATGACTGGAGAAGAGATTAATACCGAGAAAGATGATAAGGGAATAATGAGGTATTCCTACAGAATTTGGGTTCCAAACGTTCAAGAGTTTAAACATGAGATCTTAGATGAAAGCCATAGTTTGAGGAATAAGATTTAGGGCAAACCCTGAGTTTGATAGTCAGGGAGGTCGTCATCAAGATAGAAGGATCCTATAACATAATGAAGTGGAAAACAAGGATTTTAACGTATAAGATAACCCCGATTATGGGAGAAGGATGAATCATTTCATACTGAGAAAACAGGAGTCGAGCAAGTCAGGGAGAACCAGGACGATACTCCTATGGGGTAATTCATGGACCTGCCTAAACAAAACTTATACTTTTACCCCCAACCACCACCCTGAGGAAACAGTACGGTGGGAAATTCTTTCAGGACCTTTAAGTCGCTAAGCTCTCAGAGTTCCAAGGAACAAGCTGACCCGGTCGAGGCAAGAGCCTGGCTAAAGGAAATAGAGGAATCATTTGAGATTCTAAATGATTGATGAAGTGCAAAAGACCATTTTTTCCACTTACCCTCCTAAGAGAGAGGCCACCTGCTGGTGGAAGTCTAAGGAAGATAGAGAAATAGTGTAGAAGTTTTAGAGCCAGACCAGAGACGGAAAATAATGATGAATCATGAATCTAGGTTGTGAAAGTCGTCAAGGTTCATCTAAAGGACACCAATCCAGAATGACGGGATGTTTAAAATCAATGCTTATGTTGTGTTGGTTCAGGAAATGGTTGTAACAGAAACGAAAATAAAAGACTGAAAGGGGAAGGAATATAAAGGGATGTAAAGGAAATAGAGTTGAGAAGCAATAAGGGAGTTAGGTATGTGAATCCCTAAGAAACCATAGCACTAAATATAGAGTAGTGTGTCATCATCAGCGCGACGGTGACTGATTATTAGATAAAGTCAAGGTTTGAAGGCGTAAGCGATACATATAATTAATCCCCTTTAAGTTGAGAGTATTCGATGAAACTTTGAGATAGATCGATGGATTAATAAGGAAAAACGGATGGACTGAGGAGATAGGATAACAAGAAATTAGGAAAATGGGATGAAGGAAGTGACCTTCAATAATGTGAAGTGTATGTAAGACCGGTGGCTTGATACCCAAAAAGGGAGACACCAGGTATAAAAGATATCCCAACATTGAGATGACGGTTGAGATAAATAATTGAGATAAATGAATAGTTAGAACTAAAAAGTTCACATTGAACATGACCAATATCTTCCAGAACATCCCTGTTATCATTATCAAATCAGGAAAGAAAAGCAGATAACCATTGTTATCTTTTGGAGGCCATATGTATTGACCTCAGCTTGAATAAGGATGCTATTGTGAAATTTGGTATAGACTATTGAGGTGGGAATGATTGAATAAGATAATCTATCAAGGATATATGACTTGATTTATCCATGGAAGAGCGTAAGTATTTTTAAAGGTGGAATTAAGGATAAAACCCTGATAACTTGAGTTTAACCCTAGGGGAATGAATAAGGGTTGACATTTCACCCTTAATAGGGACAATATGAGTTTTGACAGTATAAATTGGAAGGACTAAGGTAACAACAACCTTTAAAGATCAGTGGAGAAAGTTTTCAGAACTATATAGACAATGATTCTACTATTAGTAAATGGTATCTTGATATTCCCTGTACCTAGGGTGTACCTGATGAAGGATTTAAGGATAACCTTAGAGGTTTTACAAGAAGAAAGGTAATATTCAAAGTTCTCAAGAATAGAAATTCTGATAAAGAAAATATGACGTAATTATAATAATGCCAGGTGGAGCACGTGTTGAATCATAAGAAAGTATAGATCGACCCAAGATAAGAGACGTCCTAAGTATGATCGAGAGTCAGTCGTGACAATGTTCACATCTAAAGACTAAGGCAATGACTTATGGAAAAATGGTGATATTTTTTTCTCACCAGGACTTAAGAAAAGCATTTTCACATAAGAAGTGATTTGAAATGAGGTAGAAAATTTAGTTGAAGGTGGTTAAAATGACATGAATTATAAGGAACTATTACTATCAGGAAAGGCCAATGAGGTGACCGATACTCAAACTGTAAGAGAGCAATTATAGGCGCTCATGTCAGAGGAATACAGTGATGATGGTTAAAGCCGTGAAGGTTGTATTATGGTGTGAAAGATTGATATTCCTTTTGATGATTGTGCGATATTCAACCGTAATAGTAGTTTGGTAAAGATTTAATTTATGTAATCGCCGTGAGCGGGCTATCTATGTTAGAAGGTCCTATCTTGAGATAAGTCAGGACCATGTTATGAAAGGACTAAATGAACCTTTAAGCTTCATGTATCCCAATAAAGACATATGGTTAATAATGGTATTAACATGCTATCGTTGCTTTTATTGAAACTCTTTTGCAATTTTATCTGCTTCATGTCATGTATGTATGTCTGCATCTGGAGTGTTCTTCATGAATCATGAATGGTGATTATTTTACCTCTTTAGAAGAATTTAATACGACAGGTATGGACTCCGTACGGTTAGCTATTAAGATTCCAAGGAAAAAGAATGACTACCGTAGGTCCACGGTGGACTATAGTAATGCAGCAATGATTCTGCGAATAATGAGATGATAACAAACGGGATAGTTGTATTGTAATGGAGGTTGAGATTGAGTACCACTAATCGGGTCGTGGTGATGTATAAGTTATCATTGATAGACTAACTAGTGGATTATCTACCTATTGAATATTTATTCTTTCTTATCGACAGAGAGTTGTATTACTATAAGAGGAAGGTTATAATATCCGGGATATACAGTATAATTATTTTGCTAATAAATAATTATTATGTATGTTCAGTATTTATTCTGTGAATTAATTATTAAGTGTTAAATGTGTTTGGATGTTTAAAAATAATATTAATTGAGTATTTTAATTTTGATATATCCTAAATAAAATATAAATAATTGTCATATCTTCCTATTTATTTTTATGTTGATTTATGATTTTATAGGAAATATATGGATTTTATAACATCTTTTTCCGAGTATTTAAAAACTATTTTATATAATCGGGAACCAACCGACGTCATCTGTTTTTACGTTTTTATAACCAAAACTTTTCCGAAAACTCCTTCCTAACCTAATTACAATATTCCGAGCATTTTCCATGTTTCGACTTTTTCGGTCCGGAGTACGGTTTGTCCTGCGCGGGTCCCGGCGCAACATTTTTGATACATTATTCATTTCGGTAAATCGATAAAACTCGTATTTTCGATAAACGGGATCTTTTTATTAAACTATCACAATTATCACCTCGTAATACGTGTAACCAGGCGCTGAGACCAAGACCCCAGTACAAATTGTACTGGTTTTGATAATTATCCCGAAAACTGGTACCGTTTGGATCAGTTTTTATAAATAAACGTACCATTTTATATCCGGAATAATCCAACGGTATACTAATTTTCCGTAATTATAAATAGCCTTTACCGTATTTTATTCCGTATCAAAAATCATTTGCAGACAGTAATTATATAATTTTCCAGAGAAAATTCATATATTCATAAACCTTTCTGAGAATCAAACAGCAATTCGAAGGTGTTAGTGATCTTTGTTTTCAACGCTCGAGTAACCAAATCAAAGGTCTTGAAGAGTACTATCAGAATGTGTGATCCATACACCTGCAGAATCAAAGGTTTATTTTCTGTAAATTTATTTATTTTCGAATTATTTTGATTAAAAATAGGAATTTTTGTTCGGATGATTGTTTGAATGATTTGATGATTGCATGTTGTAGAGCTTGTTCTCCTGATGATTTTGATATATTATATGACTGATTTGGAGTTCAATAACATGTTCAAAATTGAGTTTGATTTTCGAATTTTGAAATTAGGGTTTATAATTCGTTTGAATGTTATTAATTGAATTTGGGGGTTTTTTATTTCGGGATAATCAGATGTTCTAGAGGGGTGGGCTGTGTTCCTTATGAAATTTGCAATCGAATCGTATAAGTCTTGCTAATTGACGAGGTTTGTAGAGGAAGGAGTTGTGATTTTAAAGTTACGTCGAGTTTGCCGGAAACCGGCGAACTTCCCGGCCATTTTCCGGCCAACTCAGGGATTGTTAGTATGAATTGATGGCATGGTTGTGTTCCTGGTGTTGTGTAGATGTGATCTGGAGGTGGTGGTGGCCTGAGCATCCCTGGATCGATTTCTCCGGCGAAACAGGGTGTTTTCCGGCGACCCCCCTGTTAAATTACAGTTTAGTACATGGACCTTTGGGGACGATGCAGTTTGGTCCCTGAAGTTTCCAGAGTTTGCAAGAATAGGATTCCTGTTTTAAAAATGTTTAAAAATCATATTCTCCATTTATTTTAATTATAAAAAATTCATTTTTAATTTCTGAAAATTCCAAAAATTATTATTTTAATTTCAAAAATTATTTTTAATTTGAAAATAAATCTGAATTAATTAGTTGATTAATTTTATTTAATAATTAATTGATTAATTGGTCAATTAATTGGAAAATTATTTGATTAATTAATTTAATTAATTATTAATTGATTTTAATTAATTACTTAATTAGATTTAATTATTTGAAAATGATTTAAAAATTCCGAAAAATAGTTTCGAGCTTTAAAATATTATTTTAAATTGTTTTCAAGGCTCGATAATTATTATAAAATTGTTTTGAAGCCAGATTTGACCAACCGAACCCTGTTTGTTACTTTAAAACTAATCCAACGTCCCGTTTTAATTCCGAAAAATGTTTTAAAAATCATTTTAAATACCCGAAAGCCTATAAATGACATGTCATTGATTATTTGACGTGTTATGTGTTATATGTGACTTGTTATTTGGACGTCGGTCTATATGTTCGGTGTTTACTTGGTTATAGCGTAACTTTCAATCCGCTAATCGGATTTGGGTAAAACGAAGGGTAGATAAAAGTGTGTATCGAATGGAATCGTATGAGTTGAATATTGATAGATGCTTATGATATGTGAGCAGAAGAGGCAAGGCATAGGAAAGGGAAACAGATAGTCGAGGAGTAGACAGTTGTGATTGAAAGTTAGAGAAGTATAGCAAGCTAATACCAGGAAAGTGTTCTGAACTTTCTCGAAATATATTATAGTTGCTTGATACTCCTATTTTATATTGCAAGTGCTTTGAAGCACTGAACCCTAAACCCTGATTCCAGTTATTGATCTTGAGCCGTAAACCTTATTCTTTCTAAACCATTGATTGTTGTATACCCAAATATGAACCATAAATATACGATACTACTCCACAAATACATACAAACTAAATACCAAACACTGAACCAGATTACTTACATATTCAAACCATTGTACCTTATGCTTTGAGAGACCAAATCCTTGAAACCTTGAAATATTGATTCCTTTGTTATCCAATTCTTTCATTACTTAACAACCAAGCTTTAAAATTGCCACATTGATCCTTTGTGAAGATTGAAACCATTTTATTATCAAACATCCATTGCTATTTATGATTCTGTTTATTGCTTTACATTGTTTATTCTGTTATCATGTTAGAATTGGATTATTTTTATAAAATTATGGACCAGATTCGTGGTCAGATCATATTAATGGTCAAGTTAGGCCAATGTGTGCCTTGGATCCAGTAGTTAGAGCAGTGCTGTGTGCTTTGCTCGGGGTTAGTGCGTGACTGATCAACAGCCTAACCTTGTTTTTTTTAAAATGAAAATATAATATCCAATTCTAAATCATAATTCATTGTTCACTTGATATCATAACCCTTTTCATTTGATGATCATTATTCTCAGTCTTGTCATTGAGACTTGTGGAGCTTGTTAACTCATTTGTGCGGTATTGTTTATGTTCTTTTCCAGTTAAAAAGGAACCAGTTGGTAGCGAGGATCCCCAATCCAGTGCGAGAGCTAGGGGTCCAGGTTGATCGAGTTAAGCTAGCAGGCATCTTTTGAGATAATTTAAGTTTGTAAAAGTTTGTAATAATGTTTAATACTCAGTTCTGAGTTTGAATAGTTGGGGTTTGGACGTTTGTAATATAAGGTGTGTGTGGCTTGTGTACATACTTTAACCTGTTGCGGTTCGTGGTAGTTGGTAAGTAGGGTCACTGCATATTATTGTTATCTTTATTATTATTATAAGCATGTTATAAATAAGATGTGTGTGTGTGTGGACCCCAAACTTCTGACCCGGGTTTGGAGGGCGCCACAAAGGTTGTGGGGAAAGTGTAGAATTCTAGTAATGATGATGTCTAGAATGAAATCCCAGATTCGATTTTCGTTGTCAAGGGAGTTTCAACGGTGATTGTTTATAAGCTCGAGCAAGAGCATGGGTTCATAGAATGATGGACGGAATAGCAAAAATATTCAGGCACGTAAATTGCGATACAATAATACTGGATATTGATATAGATACTTATGTTTCATTCTCCTTTGATAAACCTCTACAGTTCAGAGGTGGATTCCAAGCCAGATATTTTCTGGAAGTATATTTTTATATAATGCTCTTAAATTCATTCTTTTCTCTCCTTTTCATTTTATATAAGCTGAGAAGAACAACGCTTCCAGAAGGGGAGGTATTGCCGAACGACTATCTATCTGTGTGATAAAAGCCTAGTAGGATATCATCTATTGCTTAATCATTTGTCAAGTACTAAAGGTTGGCCACCTTTTGTACTAACTATGCAATGTAACAGGTGTTCATGATCATAGTGATCTCTCAATAAAATATTTTACTTCTATACGATGGATCAAGCTTTCGAAGATGGAAGCAGCTAGAAAGGAAGTAGTATCAGTGCGGTGGTATTCCGAATCTAACGCGTTCGTGATACCAAGGTTGATGCAATCGTTAAATGTTTATAGAACGCTAACAAACTAAAGTGTAACCAGTATAGTATTAGATACGGAAGATAGTAACGATTACGGTTGGGGAAAGAGTGGGTATTGAGAAGCAAAACCTATAGCGCAAAAAGCTATAATGAGAGTCTGTGCGATATACTTGAAAGAATTTGGAATGATCACTTAGCACGTATCGAGTTTTCTTACGACGATGGATGATATGACAGTGTCCGAATGTCGCCTTACGAGGTCCTATACAGAAATAGATGCCGATCTCCCTTGTATCGGAATGAAGTTGGAGAGTGCAAGATGCTCAGGTCCAAAGTAGTCCAATTAACCGAGGACATACTAGATCTAATCAGAGGACGACTAGTAGAAGCCCAAAATCGACTGGAGAAGTACGCCGGTATGGCCCGAAAGGACAAAGAGTATGAAGGAGGGAACCTTGTATTGTTAATAGTATTCCCTTGAAAAGGATTGATGAGGGTTGGAAAGAAAGGAAAGTTTAAGTCCATGATTTATTGGACCCTTGGAGATATTAAGTCGTATTGGGAAGTTAGCATATGAGCTAGCCCTACCCCCGAACCTGTAGAAAGTTCATAACGTGTTCCACGTATCAATGTTAAGGAAGTGTAATCCGGATTCCAGATAAATAGGGGCATATGAGCTCATAAACATGCAACCAGGAAGGGTTATAGATCGAAATGGAACAAGTGCTTAGGAAGATGGTTATCAAACTAGTCAGAGTTTGGTGGTAGAACCACAATGTGGGAACATTGACTTGAGATTTAGAAAGTGCAGTGCTAGAAAAGTATCCCCAACCATTTTCCATCTGATTCCGGGACAGAATCCTCTTAAGGAGGGGAGACTGTAATAACCCCAATTTTTAGAAATTTTTGAAACACTGATGAATAGTAACTTTTGCTGACTATGTTGATTAAGAAAAATTATCAGACCACGCTATATAGGAGTACTGTTATGGAAATTCTAAGATCGTATTAGTATTCCATAAAGTAAATGAGTGTATATAAAGATCGTCAGAATCCAAATTTGAACATTTTGATTTTTCCCGAAAATTTACCAGATACCGAAAGAATTGAGTATAAGGTAACATAATTAAAAGGATTTTTAATTAAGGATTATAAGAGAGGATCATTAAAGGATTATAAAATATTAGGAAAGATTTAGGGAAGCTCAAATAATGAGATCCCGGATATGATCCCTCTAACGGATAACGAGAATGAAAGTTAAGCGAACCGTAAAATAAATATGCAACTAAGAGACAAGCTTGTACAAGAATCCAAGGTATTATGACATCATCAAACCACAAGACAAAGACATGTGGCAAATGGATGACATAAGGAAGATGACATAAGCATGACAAGTAGATTTGTTTTGTTGGATGATTATTAGACAAGCATTATTTACAATGGTAAATTCTAATTAACTGTTTGGTCACACACACTGTAGAAGGGGGTTGAATCTAATGTTTATCACAATCAAATTGAATTAAAGAACTCAAGTAATAAAAAACAAACTTTATTCAATATAATAAACTTTGTTACAATATGGAATTGTCTACTCTCAGTGATGAACAAATATCACAAGAGCTGCTAGGGTTACAATGAATATTATTCTCGATAATGATAATACATATAGTGTAAACCCTATGTCTGTGTTTATATACTACACAGTTACAAGATAATCACTAATTGATATGGAATATAATTCTGCTTCCTAAAATATATCAATCAGATATCTTTTCTTCCAAGTATTCTATTCTTCATAGAATTCCTTCTTCATGTATATCTCTTCTTGCGTTTGTCTTGATCTTCTTTCCTTTCAATCAACCGCCTTCCTTATCTGAAAGTCTCCTTAAGTCCTGATATTATCTTCTGATAAATATCTCCTGATAACTTAAGTTCTGACAACTTAAGTTCTGACCTCAGTATAAGTGCTGATTTCCAGTTAAGTACTGATTTGTCCTGTTTAAGTAAGATCTGAAAATTAAACACAAATCATATTAGACATGACATTATCAAATATATCTAACAATCTCCCCCAACTTGTAAATTAGCATAATATACAAGTTTAACAAATATTTGATGATGTCAAAAACATTAAGTACAAATGCATGAGAATTTGACTAGATAACTACAACTTACAGTCCTTAAAGCTTTACCAACTTTAACTTCTGATAACAGCTTCAGTCTGTAAACACATCAGAATTTGAACAGTTGTAGATCTTGACTTGGTTTCAATTACTGATCTCTTTGATGTCAGGAGTTGTTCTAAGATAGTTCTTTAACCAACATCTCTCAGCATATTTAAGTTCATCAATCATCCTCCTTTTAGCATTCTTCAATTCAACTGTATCTTCACCAATTTGAAAGATAGCAGCCCTGAGATCATTTATTCTGGCTTTCCTTATGTCCTGATCCAGCCTGATCAAATATGCCTTGTCTGACTCAAGATTGAATTCTACAGCATTATAACCCAGAAAGGTAGTTATAATCTTAGCAGAGTTAGGCTTCATCTCAACAATATCACCCTGGTGTTCTCTGTACTTGGGACAGTATGTGCTGTCTGACTTTACAGAATAAAGCTTCTTCTGTCTCTGAATTTGAGTCTTCAAATAATTTGCAGCACTTTCTGTTAATTTGTTCTTCACTTGAAGTAAGAATAGAACATGTTCTAATTCTTCAAAATACTTCAGTGGTATAGCATTCTCCCTTATGTGGTAAACCCTTCCATCTGTCATGAAATATAACAAGATGTGTTCTTTTAAGAAGGTATGGTAAACCATCTGTACCGATTCAAGCTGATTCAATCTTTTAGGAGTAGCTCCAACACCTGGTTCACTTAAGGAAGTTAGATCATTGGTTGTGTTCTGTACTCTTCTTTTATCAGCACTACCTAATCCAGATTTATCTCTTGCTTCCTTTCCTGTAACCACTCTTGCTTCAAAACCACTTGTTGCAGTCTTCAAAGGTGGAGTCTGTTTAGCTTTAGTGAATCCTAGTAGGAGTAACTTTGAGGATTTAACATGAGCAATGTCAGAGGTTTCCTTTAACTTATCTTCTAATATCAAGCTAACTTGAGCTATGTCAGAGGTTGCTTGCTTCAGTGTCATATCAGAACTTACTATATCTTGACTCTGAACAACTTGAGCCATGTTAGAGGTTGTTTGAGAAATCTTCTTTGAAACCAGAGTAAGATTAGCATCTTCAACAGATATTTCTTCATCCATAGGAGGCACATAAACCTTTACAGGTTCACCAAATTTTTCTTTGCCCTTGGACCTTGGGTCTATCTGCATTTGTGATTTGGCCTTGGTTGCCTCAGGATTTACCCTTTCTTTTATCACAATGCCTTTAGCCTTAGGAATTTTCTTTTCAACAACAAAAGCTTCAGATTTGGAGTTGAATTTTTCTAACTTAAGTCTAGCTTCTTCTTCCTTTAGACTTTCAAAGTCCATTCCCGGATTTTCTTTCAGAAATAACTGTCTTGAAATTTCCTCATCAAGTTCCAGATGTTCATCATAACTTATCCTTTAACCAGTATCAGAAGTTATTCTTCTCCAGCATCAGAACTTGTTCTTCGACTTGTAGTTCTATTTTTACTTGATGAAAGATCTTTACCTTGACCATGACCTCCACCCATTCCAGAGTTTCTCGGGTCATCTTTTCCGTCATCCTTTCCCTTTAGTGTCTTGATAGGTTTGCATTTGGACTTAATTACTTTCTCCCCCTTTTTGGCATCAGCAGGTAATAGAAGAGAGACAAGCAATTCCACTGAGGATTGGATCTCATTGAGTTGATTTTGATGAGAACTTGATTTTTCAAAATTTCATCAATCTGAGACTGTTGCTTCTCTTGGGTTTTCTCAATGTAGGCAATTCTGTCAAAGGTAGGTTGGAAAAACCTTTTATTTTCAAGTTTCAGATTCATATCTTAATGGATCAAGTTTTCTTGAATTTTATTCACCTTGTCATGAGTGATTGAGTGTTGACCTTGAAGGTGCCTTGTACTCAATGCAGTAACTCTCAGCTGTGTCTTGAAATCATCAGTTATCAGCATTTCATCAGCTTTTGCAAGATGCTCAGCAAGAATCTTTTCAGAAGGAACAAAGGTAACTGTGTTCCACTCCTTAGTCCACTTCTGTCCTCTAGGAATTTCACTCCAAGGTACTGGTGCTTCCCCTGTAACAAACTTCTTAACTATCTCAGCTTTATGAACAGTTTGTTGGGGTGCTTGTCCTGATGGACCAGCTGCATCAACATCTACATTTGTAGCAGCAGCTTCACCAGTAACTTCATCTTAGCAGCATCAGAACTTGTAGAATCAGCATCAGCAGCATCCTCTGATAAAAGAATAGTATGAGAGGCTATGGAGGCTTCGACATCATCCTCTAAGTGCTGATCTCTAACTAAGTTATGATCAACAACCATATTCTGATGCTCACCTGAAATCTGATCTTCAGTATCTAGATGCAGAGAAGGTATTGTAGGCAATTTTGGATTAAAATCAGCATCAAGAAGTGGTGTTGATGGTGGAGTGATTGGAGCTGGTGGAGCTTCTATGTACAAAACCTCAGGTACAATTAGGTTGTGAATATCAATCTCAGCACTTGTGCCTGGGTTTCATTATGTACTGGTTCATTTACAGGAGATACAGGAGGAGTAGGCAGTCTGTCTTGAGTAGGTCCTGATTGTGTTGAAGGAAGAAAATCAACAACAATTGGTTATGTTGGGATTAGAGATTCCTGACCCCCTTCCTTAGCTTCTTCTTCCAGAGTTTCTCCAGAATGTGATGAGACACTGACATGCCTCCTGGCTCTTTGCTTTTTATGTCACTTTGAAGGTGGAGAGACTGTGGGAGTTTCATCAGAATACATTCTTCTAAGTCTTTTGAGAAGCTTAGAACTCCCAATTCCACTATCCTTCTGAGAAGAGACCTTCTCAGCTTCTTCAACAACAGGTTCTGAAACTGGAACCTATTCCTCACTGTCTGACTCATCTCTTAAAACAATCCTCCTTCTCTTCTGTTGTGTCTGAGGTACAGTCTTTGTCCTCTTGGTCTTTGAAGATGAAGGCTTCACAGTATATGCTGATGATGAAGGTTGAGACGTCTTTGAAGGTTTGAAAAATGTTCTGATTGAGGGTTGAGTAGGTTGAGGTTGAGAAGTTTGAGGTGTAAGTATGGTATGTTCTGATGGTTGTGTTGGTGGCTGGGATGTGCTGGTGGGTTGAACATCAGGGTAAATAGATCTGTAGGTGTGAGGATCAGCATTTACCAGAATCTGTTTTACAGACTGAGGTATCTGTAAGGGTCTAACCACTTGTTTCTTTATGTCAACATTTAACAAATCATTAAAAGCCCATTTTGAAAGTTTAAAAGATGGAATTAAATCAGTGGTAGGTTGGGGTTCATCAGCACAACATAAATTATATATAAGCTGACAGAATCTAGCAAAGTACACGACATTCCTATCTTCTGTCATCCTATCCCCTATGAAACCTAGCACAACACTTGCAAAATTAAAGTGAGTTTGATGAATAAGAGCATACCCGATGTGCTGACTCATAATTGGAATGGCATCAAAGTTGGAGCACTTATTGGCGAATTCATTAGTGATACAATCGAAGAAAAAGTTCCATTCCTTCCTGATTTTTGCTCTTTTCAATTGTCCAAGCTTTCCCAAACTGTCCTCATAATCCAAACTGGCCATGAACTGCTGTAGAACAGGTTCCTCCACTGTTGAAAAAGTACAGCCTTCTGGTAAGTGGAGAGCTTTACGAACTGCTCCAGGAGTAACCACATGCTCAACATCATTCACTTCAAAAACGATGCTTGGAGTACCAGTAGCACCACCATTATCAAAATGCCTAGTCCGCCAGAACGTCATAACTTGTTGGCTTGAAATGACTTGAGGTTGGGTCAAAGCATACCCAATCTCACTATTTGCTAGAAAATCTTGCACAAAGTGCAAATCAGATGGAGCTTCATCTTTATTCAAGATTGCAACATAGTTGTTAGGTACAAACTTGGCTCCATCTACAATCAAATCCTTGGGTGCCATGAGAAATAATTGAGAAATTAGGTTGACTGTAAGGTGTTTTATAAAATGTCTGTATGATAAATCGTCAGTAGTTGTGAGAGAGAATAAGAGTAACAAGAGAGAGATAAAGTATGAAAGTGAATAAAAGATTTTACAATCTTTTCTCTCTTTTACTTATACACGGTAAAAAAATAGCCGTTTGAGACACCTGTCAGACATGCAGCAGTAAAAGATAATTAATGGGAATGGGTATTCAGTAATCATTATTTATCACATGCAGTTTTTCAAGGAGAAAAACCGTTCCACTTACCAAGTAATCCCATTAATCAAGGACGTTCAGTTTTATTTTAAATTTTAAAAACAAACTGTTCCTACTAAATAAATGATTATTACTGCTTTACCAATATTCTGTAAAAATATGGACAATGAGAGAATGACCAAAAATAAACCAAGTAAACAAATACTGCCACGTCAGAATCAGAACTTGATTTGTATCAGAGCTAAAAAGGTCATCAGAATATGGTTAGTTAACTCGAAAGGTGAATGCCTATTTCTGTAATTCTTCACACAAATTCTGATTTCGTTTCTTCAGAATTTAATCATCAGAATTTCCATCATTACTTGTCCTAAGAATTTATGCAACTAACACTTAACCTGTTCATCTAAAACAACATTTATCACCACAATAATTTTCATCATTCATATGAAGTGTATGTGTGTGCAGTAAGCTAAATATCAGATAAAGATTAAAGTCTGATTCACTTCAGTACATCTTAGAAATAAGGCATAACTAAGAATTTTGCTCAAAATATGTTAGTATTCTGAGGTCTACTTTAGAATGAGTTCATGCATGAGTCCACCTCAACTGTTTTGTGCTCATTTTATGCATCTTTTGAAATTCTATTTTACAGTGGCTTCTCAGTGTAAGTAAGTTACGACTGCTTATCAGAATTTATGCTATTATCAGAGTATTTCTCCAGTAATCATAGAGTGTGAAAAGTCACCAAGAAAAATATTTATTTTGCTTTTCTGATGCATATTACTTAATACCAGCACCGCACTTGGGTCGTCCCTTCCATATTTTTACTCTAGATCTCAAAGGAGTACCTGATTTTTATTTTCTTTTCTTTTCTTTTTCTTGTGATAAGGTTACCAGCACTTAGTACATTCACTAGATTTACTAACATCAGAACTTAATAGATAAGAAGCACTATTCTAGTTTTTGACTTAGTAATAAGATACACAAAATAAACTTAACTAAGCTCAATATCAGAATTTGCTTGTGTTAAAAGATTTCCACATAAACAATTACTTCAAACATGGGACTTTAGTATATTGAAGACTGCTAGGTCAGCATCTAGCACAATTATCCTCATTGGATTGAATAGTCACAGAAATATTCATATCACTATCAGAATTTAGAAATTCTCATCAGAGATCAATCAACACTTAAGCAATTTTCAATTTAAGCACAGAATACATAAAGATAGTAATATCTGTAAATACTGATCATAAAATCTAATGAAATAGAACATAAACTAAGCAGACTTAGAGAAAGAACCTGAAACCATTCCAAGTTCATTTACCAATCTTGTAAAAGTGGCTTCACACAGTGTTTTGTGAAGATATCTGCTAGTTGTTGATCTATTGGAATAAAGTGCAATTCCACTGTACCTTCATCCACATGTTCCCTTATGAAGTGGTACCTAATGCTGATGTGCTTTGTCATTGAGTTTTGAACTGGATTACCTGTCATAGCAATAGCACTTTGATTATCACAGTAAATAGGGATTTTATAATATATTAACCCATAATCCAGTAACTGATTCTTCATCCAAAGAATCTGTGCACAACAGCTTCATGCAACAATGTACTCTGCTTCTGCAGTTGATGTGGAAATTGACTTTTATTTCTTGCTAAACCAAGAAACTAATCTGCCTCCAAGAAATTGGCAGCTTCCACTTGTGCTTTTCCTGTAAATTTTGCATCCTGCAAAATCTACATCTGAGTAACCTATTAGCTTAAAATCTGATTCTCTAGGATACCACAATCCCAATCAGCTGTACCCTTAAGGTACTTGAAAATTCTTTTCACAGCTGTTAAGTGAGGTTCTCTTGGATCTGCTTGAAATCTTGCACAAAGACAGGTAGCATACATGATATCAGGTCTACTTGCAGTTAGATAGAGTAAGGAGCCAATCATACCTCTGTAATCAGTAATATCTACTGATGAACCAGTATCCTTATCCAGTTTTGTTGCAGTGGCCATGGGAGTGGATGCACTTGAACAATCTTGCATTCCAAATTTCTTCAACAAATTTCTGGTGTACTTGGATTGACAAATAAAAGTGCCTTCTTCATTTTGCTTGACTTGAAGGCCCAGAAAATAGCTAAGTTCCCCCATCATACTCATTTGATATCTTGACTGCATCAGTTTGGCAAACTTCTTGCAAAGTCTGTCATTTGTAGAACCAAAAATGATATCATCAACATATATTTGCACCAAAAGTAAGTCCTTTCCATGGTTGAGGTAGAACAGTGTTTTGTCAAAAGTTCCTCTGTTGAATCCACTTTTCAGAAGAAATTGAGCTAAAGTCTCATACCATGCTCTTGGAGCTTGCTTAAGGCCATAAAGTGCTTATCAAGCCTGTAGACATGATTTGGAAGTTTGGAATCTACAAAGCCTGGAGGTTGTTCAACATATACTTCCTCTTCCAATTCTCCATTAAGAAAAGCACTTTTCACATCCATTTGAAAGACAGTAAACTTTTTGTGAGCAGCATAAGCCAAAAATATTTTATGGCTTCTAATCTAGCAACTGGTGCAAATGTTTCATCATAATCAATTCCCTCCTGTTGAGAATATCATTTTGCAACCAGCCTTGCTTTATTCCTTGTAATTATGCCATCACTATCAGTTTTGTTTCTGAACACCCACTTTGTACCAATAACAGGTCTGTTCTTTGGTCTTGGCACTAGGGTCCAGACTTTGTTTCTTTCAAATTCATTTAAATCTTCTTGCATTGCTTGCACCCAATCAGTATCTTGAAGAGTTTCTTCCACTTTCTTTGGTTCAGTCTGAGAAAGAAAAGGATTATAAAGACATTCATTTGAAGTAGCTGTTCTAGTTCTGACACCTGCATCAGGATTTCCAATAATTAAGTCAGGTGTATGTGATTTAGTCCACTTCCTTGCAGATGGAAGGTTTTCTCTAGAACTGGATGCTCCCCCATGATCCATGCTGTCTTCGTCAACATTTTCTGATGCTCCCCCTGAAATTATGCTCTCTGAATTGGATCCTTCAGTATTTGAATTTCCAGAATTATCAGAACTTGGCTCATCAGAACTTGATGAATCAGAACTTGAAGAGCCAGTTGTAGGTTCTGATGCTTCTTGAGATGTGGTTGTATCTTCATTATGCCCCCCCTGCACAGGTGCATCTTCTTTTGGCGTAGTCACCACAGTTTCAATAACATCAGAGTTTAATCCATCAGAGTTTGCAGTATCAGGATTTACAGTATCAGAATTTAAATCTTCATTTTCAAATCTCAGCTGATCATGATCATTGAAATCTTCAAGTCCAATAATCTTCTTATCATCAAAAGAGACATTGATAGATTCCATGACAACCCTTGTTCTTAAATTGCAGACTCTGAAGGCTTTTGTGGAAAGTGGATATCCAACAAAAATTCCTTCATCAGCTTTTAGATCAAATTTGGATAGCTGTTCAGAATGACTCTTAAGAACAAAACACTTGCATCCAAATACATGAAAATACTTCAGATTTGGCTTTTTTTTTCACCATCTCATATGGTGTCTTTCCATGCTTGCTAATGAGTGTTGTATTCTGAGTAAAACAAGCAGTCTGCACAGCTTCAGCCCAAAAATAGGTTGGTAGCTTTGCTTCATCAAGCATAGTTCGTGCAGCTTCAATAAGAGTTATGTTCTTTCTTTCAACAACTCCATTTTTTTGTGGAGTTCCAGGAGCAGAAAATTTCTGCTTTATTCCAAGGTCTTTGCAAAACTCTTCCATGATCAAATTCTTGAACTTAGTGCCATTATTACTTCATATAATCTTCACAGAATTTTTGACCAATTTATCCAGTTACTTGATATGATCAATCAAAATAGATGCAGTTTCACTTTTTATGTGCAAGAAATATACCCATGTATATCTGGTGAACTCATCCACTATGACCATAACATATTTCTTCTTTGCGATAGACATGACATTCACTGGACCAAATAGATCAACATGTAGTAGGTGATAACGCTCAAGAATTGATGATTCAGTCTTGCTCTTGAATGAAGATTTTCTTTGTTTAGCCTTCTTACATGAATCACAAAGGCCATTAGGAGCAAATACTGATTTTGGAAGTCCTCTCACAAGATCTTTCTTGACTAGTTCATTTATATTGTTGAAATTTAAATGATAGAGTTTCTTGTGCCAATTCCAGCTTTCTTCAATTGATGCTCTACTTAACAGACAGATTGCAGAACCATCAGGACTTGTTGAAAGCTTGGCTTCATAAATGTTACCATGCATGTATCCTTTCAGAACAGCTTTGCCTGTAGATTTGCTTACAACTTCACAATATTCTTCAAAGAAATCCACATGATAATCTCTGTCACAGATTTGACTAACACTGAGCAGATTGTGTTTAATTCCTGAGACCAGAGCTACTTTATTAATGATGACATTCCCCAGATTGATATTTCCATATCCCAAGGTTTTTCCAATATTGTCATCTCCATAAGAAACACTTGGGCCAGCTTTCTCCACAAAGTCTGATAACAGGGCTTTATTTCCAGTCATATGTCCTGAACATCCACTGTCCAGAACTAGGATGTTTTTCCTATTGCCCTGCAATCACAAAGACCATTAATGATTAGTTTTAAGGACCCAAACTTGCTTGGATCCTTTGGCCTTATTAAGTTTGTTAACATTTGCAGCGGATTTAGCATCAGAGTTTATGTTAACATTTTTCTTATCAGCATTTAAACTATCAGACTTTGTATCAGAACTTACACTAGAAGGAACAATGCTAACTTTCTTTAAAGAAGGTTTTATTTGATAATAATCATAGTACAAACTATGATATTCCTTACAAGTATAAATGAAATGCCATAAACTACCACAATGAAAAGAAGGATTTTGTGGCTTATATCTAACAGACTGACTCTTAACTCCTGATTTTTAAGGTAAGGAGTTTATGTTCTTATTTTTCCTGCAAAAATAAGCCAAATGGTTAGAACTTCCACAATTATATATTTTTCTGGGAGCATTAGGAACAGGCTTAAAATCATTGATTTTATTCACACCTTCCTTTCCATTCCTATTTTTCCTAGGTGACTTTACCTTATTTACATTCTTAACATCTTTCAGCTTATGCTTAAGCTACTTCTTGGTCATTAAGCCTACGTTAACTTCAGTTGGCTTTTCCTGTTTTAGTTTGTCAGAAGTTAATTCCTCTTTAACTTCTGATTTCTCAGTATCAGACTTTACAGCTACAAACTTAACAGGTTTTACCTTTGGCTTTTGTTTAACAATCACATGCTTAATTTCTACATTTCCTTTATCATTCTTATCATCTCCATAACCTAAGCCCTCTTTCCAGTTTCCACTACTTAACAAATTCTGAGTTATTCTGCTAGAGTTAGTCCAAGTTCTGATAATCTCTCTTTCCTTTTCTAACTCAGTTTTTAGAGATTCATTCATTTTAAGTACTTCATCCCTAACATAGAAAGCATCATCTCTATCTTTCTGAGTTTGATGGAACATGACTAACTCTTTTTCTAAATAATCATTCCTCTTTTTACAAGCAAGATTTTCAGAAGTTAATCTTTCACATGTTAAAGTTTGATCTCTATAACTAATGGACATGGTTTTAAGATATCTTCTAAACTCATTTATATCATCAGTATGAAAGGCATAAGTAGTTTGAGGTACCTTCAACTCAGCAGCATCAGAACTGCTATCAGCATTTGCCATCAAGGCATAGTTCTCCTCACTTTCAGAATCTGAAGTGTCTGTCCAGCTTTTCTTCTTTGTGACAAGAGCCTTGCCTTTGTCACTCTTCACTTTCTTGCAATCAGGAGATATGTGGCCTTTCTCACCACAGTTGTAGTATTTGACATTTTTGTAATCTCCTCTATCAGACTTCCCTCCTTTGCCTTCAGATTTTCTAAAACTCTTATTATCAGGACTAGCACCTTTCCTAGAAAACTTCTTTCCCTTCCTGAATTTTCTGTATACAATCCTTGTGATTCCTTTCACCATAAGAGCACACAGCTTCGTCATCTCTTCATCAACATCCATCTCAGGTAAGCTTTCAGTTTCTGAGTCATCATCACTATCAGAACTTGATGACTCAGTATCAGAATTTATGATGAGAGCTTTTCCCTTGCCTTTCCTTGAGGTAGCTTCTTTGGGGGATTCCTCATCAGCCTTAAGAGCAACTGTCCTTGACTTTCCTCCTTTCCTCTTGCTTCTTTGTTCCATCTCAAGTTCATGAGTCTTGAGCATCCCATAAATTTCATCAAGAGTTATTTCTTCAAGATTATAGTTGTCTCTTATAGTGGTGGCCTTCAAATCCCATCTTTCAGGAAGTGTTAATAGGAATTTAAGATTTGAATCCTCAAGTTCATATTCCTTGTCAACTAGTGACAAATCATTTAAGAGTTTGACAAATCTGTCATATAAACCGGTTAATGACTCATCAGGCTTTGAGTCAAAGTGTTCATACTCTTGAGTAAGTATAGTCTTCCTGTTCTTCTTAATTGATTCGGTTCCCTGGCATCTTGTCTCCAAAGCATCCCATATCTCCTTTGCAGTCTTGCAGTTAATTACCCTGTTTAACATGACATTATCAATGGCACTATGCAACAAGTGTCATACCTTAGCATCCTTAGCAATTGAAGAGATATCTTCAGCAGTGTAATCACTCTTCTCCTTTGGTACAGACTTTACTGGTTGACCTGCAACTACAACAGCGAGTTTGGTTGGCTTGTGTGGTCCTTCATTGATTCTGTCAAGGTATTCTAGATCAGTAGCTTCCAGAAATATAGACATCCTCACCTTCCATATGGAATATTCAGATGGTTTCAGTATGGGAACTCTAATAGTCTCATATCGACTATGGATTTGAGTCTTTGGAGGTTCTTCAGTTTTGGTGGGCTTGGTTAGAGTTTCTTCTTCAGACATGATTGTTTTTGGATCTTAAACTGTTTATGTGTTAACAAATCTACTCTGATACCACTTGTTAGGTCACACACACTGTAGAAGGGGGTTGAATACAGTGTTTATCACAATCAAATCGAATTAAAGAACTCAAGTAACAGAAAACAAACTTTATTCAATATAATAAACTTTGTTACAATATGGAACTGTCCTCTCTCAGTGATGAACAAATATCACGAGAGCTGTTAGGGTTACAATGAATATTATTCTCGATAATGATAACACGTATAGTGTAAACCCTGTATATGTGTTTATATACTACACACTTACATGATAATCGCTAATTGATACGGAATATAATTCTGCTTCCTAAAATATATCAATCAGATATCTTTTCTTCCAAGTATTCTATTCTTCATAGAATTCCTTCTTCATGCATATATCTTCATGCGTTTGTCTTGATCTTCTTTCCTTTCAATCAGCCGCCTTCCTTATCTGAAAGTCTCCTTAAGTCCTGATATTATCTTCTGATAAATATCTCCTAATAACTTAAGTTCTGACTACTTAAGTTCTGACTTCAGTATAAGTGCTGATTTCCAGTTAAGTACTGATTTGTCCTGTTTAAGTAAGATCTGAAAACTAAACACAAATTATATTAAACATGACATAATCAAATATATCTAACATTAACCAAGCTAACAAAACAACACACAAATTCACCAAGCAAGCAACAATTCATTTTTCATCTCCATTTCTTGAAGAAACCTCTCGGCTTCGTTCTTAACAAATGGGAAGTCCAAGCTCCTCCACTTGCTAATTTATAAGGTAATTATCCTAGTTTCTCCTAGTTATGTTACATACTTCCTAGGAATCTTAGCTTCAAAATCTTTTCCTAGCATTTTCTATAAATCATTCAAGAAGATGATGAATAGTACTTTCTTGAAATTAATTTTGTGTTCTTGATTTCTTTGGAAAGATCAAGCTAGTAGGAGGATAGATCAAGGCTCCCTAAGGCTTTATAGCAACTTATCACTCACTAAGGAAGGTAAAACCTCATACCCTAGCTTTACTTTTGAGTATTTAGGAGTTGTTATGATTCATAAAGTATATGAGAAGCATGATTCTTGGTTGTTAAAATTTTGGTTGGAGTTGTGGTGATTTTGAGTCATGAATCTTGGTTTTGATTAATTTTTTTAAGATAAAGTTAGTAGTTCATGTTTGTGGTTGAATAAGTTGGAAAACCTTGAGGTTATGGACTGATGTGGTGTGGTTTAGGTGAAGTTTTGTTGTATTAATGGTTATGAGTTGGTTGGTGGTTAATTGGAGTAGTATAAATATTGGTAATCGCGTAAACATAGCCGTCGTAATGCCCGTTTTCATTCAACTGCTTGTACTTAGTGTTCGGGACAGAAAGCTCACTGACCAATCTGTAACATTTCCATGTGTTAACTAGATCGTGTGATAAGCTTCGTTTTGATATGTGGTTCGCTTGGATCCGATGTACGGTTTAGGAGAAACGGCCATTTTAAGTAACGACGTTTCGTGAGCGAACCATTACCCCTCGCCTTAATTTAAAACCTTGATTAAGGTCCTTAAATGACTAACTGGAGTACGGAAAAATTATGAAAGATTAATTGGTCAGTTGGTAGAGTATTCACGAAAGAGTCGCCTTAAAATTCGTAACGGTTAATTTATTAAAATTAGTGGAGCCGAGGGTACGCAAGCGATTGACGCAAATCGTTAAGCGTATAAGCGACCATAAGCGACCGTTAGGGTATGAATGAGTTTTTACTAGTTTCTTAAGCGACCGTGGTCTAATTCTGATTTATGTTGTTATTCATAGGTTATCGGACCCACTCTAAGCTTAAGTCTACCCCGGAACGCTCAGACAAGTTTTCTACCCGTTATACTGTTGTTGTGATGTAATATATTGATGAATTATCTTGAGATAAGTTTATGGTTATTATTAGCAAAGTCTTGCGATATATTGGAGCATGTTGATATGATATTTATATGTATGCATGTTTCGTAATCTTGATATTCTATTATCAATTCAAATACTTATAAACTGCATAATACATATGCTAGAGATAAGCAGTAGTTGCATATACCCTTAGTATAGGGGACCCGAAGGTAAACATTTTTCTAAACCGGGAATCGATGTTCCCGAGTATAATATATATATATATATAGTTTTCTATAGCTATTAATCGAATAAGGTATATTCGATGGTTTTAAATAACAATCAAACTTATTTTTGATTATTCAAAAAAGGATCGTACTTTCATATAAGTATATCTTTTGTTATTCGTTTCAAGTATGAGTTTTAAAAATTCTATATCAATTATTTTTATAAAGATTATCCTTATGGGAATTTTATTTAAATAATAATATTCAGATATTTTCTAACATATCGGGAATGATTTATTTTATTAAATCATCATTACTCTAAATATTCTTTAAAATGTTTTTGAGTCTTCAAAATGATTTTAAAAGTTGGAGCGGATCCCAAAACTCATTTTCAGATTTAAGATTTTCCTTTCGAAGGGGATTTAAATACTCGCTCAAAACCTAAGGGGTCCGGTTCTGGGGTGTATTTTTGGAGCAACGAAGTTGCTAACTTGATAAAAGAGTTTGATTACTTGCCCAACATTCGGGAAGTAAGCCCAATCGAAATGCATCGGCATAAGCAACATGGGCTGAGTGGGTGTAATAACCCCCAAAATTTTGAACTTTTTATAACCCTTATGAATAGTGTTTTTGCTGAATGAGAAAACATTTCATTTCACACTATGTAGGGGTTCTGTTTTGGATATTCTGAGATTTTATTAGTACTCTATATGGAAGTGTATGTAAAGATCATCAGAATCCAATTCCGAACACTTTGATTTTTCCCGGAAATCCACTAGATACGGAAGAAATTGAGTATAAGGTAACAGGATATAAAGGATATAAATTAAAGGATTATAAGAGAGGATCATAAAAGGAATATAATGTATTGAGAAAGGTTAAGGAAACCCAAGTAATAAGATCCCGGGTATGATCCCTCAAACGAGAAACGAGAACGAAAGTTAAGCGAACCGTATAACAGATCAGCGGTCATTAGAAAAACAATTAGGGAGTTAATCAAGGAGGTTAGGGATGATGAGGTCATCCAACCAATAAGAAGGGGGCAATTAAGGGAAGATGACATCATAAGCATGACATAAGCATGACATAAGGGGAAGGAGATGTGGTTGGTTTATAACCACACAAAGACAAGGTTAATAAGGTAATTAACCAAAACTAATCAAAAGAAAATCAACCAACCAAAACAAAACAAAGCAAACACAAAAATCATTTTTATTTCTCTTCACCAAGAAGCTTGCTCTCGGCTTTTTCCATTTTCAAAGAGAAGAATTTTCAAAATTCAAGTTCCAAGCTTCCTAAATTGGTAAGATAATTCTCTAGTACTCCTTATGCATAGTTATGGCTATCTTATGAGTTTAAGCCTCCAATCCATTCTTAATCTTCTCCAAGAAATCAATGAAGAAGACAATGAATAGTGATTTCAAGGTTTTTAACTTGATTTTTCTTATTTTTCCTTTAAGATCCAAGCATCTCTAAGACATCTCAAGGCTACTTAAGGCTTCCTAGCTACTCACATCACTTCAAGGAAGGTATATCATCTCCAAACCTTAGCTTTACTTTTTATATTAGGATGATTTTGATAGTTATGGTAAAGAGTAGCTTGAAGCTTGTTTGTTTAGAGTTTGGGTTGAAATGGTGGTGAATTGAATGTTGAAATCTTATGGTTTGGTTAAAGGATTTAAGTATAGTTTAAATTCAAGTTTAAGAATAAGTATAATTGTTAATATTGAGTTGATTGGGTCTGTTGTAGTGTGATATGGATGGACTTTGATTGTATGAATGGATTGGGGTTGTTTGGTGATTGAATTGGAATGGTATAAAATTGGGAAATCGCGTAAACATAGCCGTCGTAATGTCCGATTTACTTTAGACTGCTTTTGTTCATAACATTAGGACCCGAGAACTCCCTGCTAGGCTTTGACCATTGCCTTGTTTAGATAGTTCATGTTACGAGCTTCGTTTTGATATGTGGTTCGTTTGATTCCGCTGTACGGTTTAGGAGAAACGGCCGTTTTAAGTAACGATGTTTCGTGAACGAAACATTACCCCTCGCCTTACTTTGAAACATAGGTTAAAGACCTAAAAAGGGTTAATTAGTGTATGAAACAATTATGTTAAGTGTGTTAGGCAGTTGGTAAGACTCGCGAAGGAATCGCCTTAAAACTCGTAATGGTTAAATTATTAAAAATGGTGGAGCCGAGAGTACTCGAGTGACTTAAGAGAATCAGTAAGCGCAAAGCGAGCGTTAGAGTCTAATTTGGTTAAAGTATAGATTTACAAGTGACTTTGGTTTAATTCCAACTCACATGTTGTTTATAGGTTACCAGACTCGTCCCAAGCCATTAATCACCCTCAGTCGCTCAGGCAAGTTTTCTACCCGTATAACTATTGTTGTGATGTACATGTGTTTATTCATGATCTTGCGATAAATGCATATTTGTTATTAGCAAATTCTTGCGATATATTGTAGCATGTGATATGGTATATATGCATGCCTATTTCATATTCTTGAATTATATATCTGTTGGTTCAAATGCTTATTAGTTGCATAATACCTATGCTAGAGATAAGCGGTTTTTGCGTATACCCATAATATAGGGGATCAAAAGGTGAACTTTTTCTAAAACCGGGAGTCGAGGCTCCCGAGTATAATATATATATTTATATATATATATATGAATAGTTTTTAAAACTATGAATCAAATAAGGTTTATTCGATAACTTTATTTTATTAATGAATATTATTTTGAATATTCATTCGAGGACATATGACTCCGCTTATTTTATTTATTGAATATTATTTTGAATATTCATTCGAGGGCTTATGACTCCGTTTATTTTATTAATAAATATTATTTTGAATATTCATTCGAGGGCTTATGACTCCGATTTATTTACTAATTAATATTCTTTATTTTATTAAAGAATAATGTGTCGGTAATCAAACTTACTTTTGATTATTCAAATAAAGATATTACTTTCGTATAAGTATATCTTTGGTTATTTAATAGTCATTTCAAGTATAAGTTTTACAACATCTACTTCAATTATTTTTATAAAGATTATTCTTTATGGGAATATTATTTAAATAATAATATTCAGATATTTTCTAATATATTGGGACTGATTTACTTTATTAAATCAGCATTACTCCAAACACTCTTTTAAGTGTTTTCGAGTCTTTAAAATGATTTTTAAAAGTTAGAGCGGATCCCAAAACTCATTTTTATATTTAAGATCCTCATTTCGAAGGGGATTTAAATACTCGCTCAAAACCTGAGGGATCCGGCTCTGTGGTGTGTCTTATATTCGCAACAAGGTTGCTGTCTTGTTAAAAGAATTTTGATTACTTACCCAACACTCGGGAAGTAAAATTCTTGGAACAAGTTAATCCATTAACAGGCATCGCCTGGGAAATATCGGTGAGTTTTCCTTTCCAACTAGATACGACTTCTTGGTGGAGCCGTATCAACAAGTTTCTACTTGGGGAAAGGGGGGACGAGCTTTACGTTTCAGAGTCATGGATTTCATCTGAACTAGGAGTGGCATAAGTGGTCGAGTGGCGCCGGCCCAGCCTTATTATATTGGCCCAAAATGGCCTGGAAGTTCCGCTAAGACGGTCCATTCCTTAGGAGTCCAGTGTTCGGTTGACAAGTAAATCCGACAGGTTCTCCTCTAAATGTAGAAAATGGCGGGGTTGTACTACTGCGACTGATCATCGTAAGTGGTCTTCCTGGCGCGACAAACTCCCGTAATGAGTTTATCATCCAGTTGGATAATTCTGCAACACTACCCGTAGCATTTCGATCGAAAGGCTACGAATGGGTGGTTGCCGAAGTATTGACAGGGTCAAAAAGTTTTATTGGTGTTTCCATTGAATGAAGTATCTCGTAACTTCATTTCCTTTAAAAATATTTCAAAGGTTGAATATATTCAAGTTTTAATTTATGGTCTCATCTATGGGATGACCTCTTGAATCTTATTATACTTTGAACAGTAGTAGTTCAAGTAGATTTCTAAAAATGGTATAAGTATAGTGAAGTAATTGGTAACTTCATCTTCTTTTAAACTTGTTGTGAATATGTTGTGCACTTGATGATTACCTAAACAAAACATCTAAGTAGATTTTACTTAGTGAAATAATGTAGCACTCGACGGATAAGAATTATAGTTCCGACGGATAACTCATTTTGAGTACCGACGGATGAGTAATTTATTATCCATCGAGTGAGTAGCTTATAAAATGATAAGTTTGTAGCACAGTGTTGTATGCACCTTTGTATAGAATCTGTAGTAGCATATAAGTCATGTTTACTTTAACTAGATATGCGGAATAGGTTGATTAACTGTACATAAGCAATGTCTTGTAATTCTGTATAAGTGAAATGAAGTCAAGTGCCAAAATAGCTATCAACGGATGCTTAACAAAGCTTCGACGGATGATCAAATGACTCTCAACGGATGTTCAAAATAGCAGTCGACGGATGATCAAGTAAGTCATCGACGGATGATCTGAAAGTCGACGGATGATAATATCAAGATTCAAACATCAGTTGAACAGTGAAAGCTGACACACAGCCGTCGAGATTGGATACAAACACTGTGGAAGCCTATGAACTGGGTCATAGAGGACGCAAAGCAATAAAGATCAAGACTGTTAGATTTTATATTTATTCAGTTCTTTTGACTTTGTAATCTTGGTAATATATATAAACCAAGAGAGTAGCAAATAGAAAACTAACTAAGAAAACTAAGTTAGCTTAGAAACAAACACAGAGAAATCTTTGTAAGCACTATCTTTAGCATTTCCTGTGTTCTTAGTTGTTCTATCTTGTAAAAGCAGCTGTGAGCAATTCTGCACACAGAGTTCTCTCGATATATTAATATATATCTCTGGTGGAATTGTTTAAATCCACCAGAAAGTTTTTAAAGACTCTTGTTTTTAATTACTCTTGTTTTGATTCATTAAAGTTTATATTCCACATTGTGCTAATCAAAACAGACATATCTATAGTCGAGTTGAACATTTTTATTTCAAGAAAAAGATAAAGAATTCTATTCAACCCCCCTTCTGTAATTCTTGCTATATTGTTAAGGGACTAACAATTGGTATCAGAGCAAGCTCTTAATCTACAAAGAGTTTAAAGATCAAAACAATTCAGCAAGATGAACAAGAAAGATGTTGGAATCAAGATTCCTTTTCTGGATAAAGATAATTACCATCATTGGAAGGTAAAGATGCATCTTCATATGCTTTCTCAAGATGAGGCCTATGTGGACTGCATAGAAAGAGGCCCTCATGTTCCAATGAGAGCTGCAACAGGAAATGAATTATCAGTTCCAAAGCCAAGGCATGAATGGTCTGATCCTGATCTTGAACAAGTCAGAAAAGATAAAAAGGCCATGAACATTCTGTTCAATGGTGTTGATGCAGATATGTTTGATAACATCATCAACTGCAAGACTGCCAAGGAAGTTTGGGACACAATACAGATAATCTGTGATGGTACTGAGCAAGTAAGAGAAAATAAAATGCAGCTTCTGATTCAGCAATATGAGCATTTTCACAATGAAGAAAGTGAGTCACTCACTGACATTTTTAGTAGATTCCAAAAGCTACTAAATGCTCTTTGTAACACCCCCAAATCCGGGGTCGGGGATCCGGGTTGTCACGAGTTCCATTTCCCTTAATAACACCCAATCTTAATACACAATCAACTACTCTGAACTGTGACCCCACAATAAACACACACACCACAAGTAATAGTCTCAGAGATGAATATCCAAAAAAATAATCACAAGTCGTTCTATTCCACAATTATATGTCAATACACCTTAAAAAGGTTTTCGAATAAATTTACATTTCTTTGCCATTATTACAATTCATATATATACATAATCTGGTACATCAAAAGTTGAAAGCCTAGCCTATTGATAATTTCTACCTCAGCTACAGCGGCCTCAACGCTTCCCGAAAGCTGCGGAACGTTTCCTATCCGCTTGCGAATTGGGAGCTTGGTCCTGTTCATCTTATCTATCTGATGTTGCGTGATGAAAGAAGAAAGCAAGGGTGAGCAGCAAGCCCACCAAAATAATATGTATAATGATTAACAATATATGAGCCTTCTCATAGTACTCATGAAAGTCTTTGTCAAAAGAAATGAACCAAGTTGATATCTTAATGCGATGAAGTCGCAAAATATTCAGTATATATATACATATATACTTTTCAAAATATTGGAAGTCCTCTTCCATGCATAATACACACAGAGTTCCAGTGTAAAACTGTATAAAAATACCGTTGCAAGGTGATTTCATATATCTAACCTTGTCTCAACATTTTTCTGAAAATCTTTGTCATGCATAAGATAATCATTTACTACATATAAGTTTAAAAAAATGAAGTTACAAGATACTCCAATATACTTATATCCAAATACTACTTGAACTACCACCGTTCAAGTTATAATCAGTTTCAAAGTTCATCACCCAGATGAGACTACGAGATAGGACTTGAATAGATTCAATCTTTGAAATATTATTATAAATAATGAAGTTACGAGATACTTCATTAAGTCCTGATATATATATCCATATATATATATATCTCATACATTTCCTGAAAATCTATGTCATGTAAAGTATGAACAGAGTTGTAATATCCAATGAATTTTGGAAAGGAAAAGAAATTTGGCATAAACCCGATATCTTGCTGATCAAGCAAAGATACCAATAAGTAACCTTTTCTACTAGTAGATGGATGAATCCCCCACCGGTCATCACCCTGGCCACATAAGGACCTTGTGCTGGACCGCCACCCGGCCTCTTACGCGTTGATGGACTGCCACCTAACCACTTACACTTTGATAGACCGTACCCCGGCCTATCGCTTATGCCGACTCAATTAGATGGGCTTACTTCCCGAACGTTGGGTAAGTAATCAATTCATTTGTTTTCTCAAAATAGCAACCACGTTGCGAATGTAAAATGCACCACAGAGCTGGATCCCCCAGGTTTTGAGCGAGTATTTAAATCCCCTTTGAAAGGAAGATCTTAAATATAAAAAAATGAGTTTTGGGGTCCACTCTAACTTTAAAAATCATTTTGAAGACTCGAAAACATTTTTAAGAATGTTTGGAGTACTGCTGATTTATTAAAATAAATCAGTCCCGATATATTAGAAAATATCTGAATATTATTATTTAAATAATATTCTCATAAAGATAATCCTTATAAAAATAATCGAAGTAGAAGTTTTAAAACTTATACTTGAAATGGATATTAAATAACCAAAGATATACTTATATGAAAGTACTATCTTTATTTGAATAATCGAAAATAAGTTTGATTATCGACACCTTATTCTTTAATAAAATAAAGAATATATCTCAGCAAATAATCGGAGTCATAGATCCTCAAATGAATATTCAAATAATATTCAATAAATAAAATAAGCTGAGTCATAAGCCCTCGAATGAATATTCGAAATAATATTCAATAATAAAATAAAGGAGTCATAAGTCCTCGGATGAATATTCGAAATAATATTCAATGATAAAATAAAGGAGTCATAAGTCCTCGGATGAATATTCGAAATAATATTCATAAAATAAAATAAAGTTATCGAATAAACCTTATTCGATTAATAGTTTGGAAAACTATAACCATATATATATATATATATATATATATATATATATATATATTAAATCTACTCGGGATCCTCGACTCCCGGTTTTAGAAAACGTTTTCACCTTTGGGTCCCTATACTAAGGGTATATGCAAATTACTGCTATTCTCTAGCATAGGTATTATCAACTGAACCAACAGATATATATGGCAAGAATACGAAACAGGCATGCATATATATACCATATCAGCATGCTTCAATATATCACAATATTTGCTAATTAACCAACATGCATCTATCACAAGATAATGCATATACATATATATATCACAACAACAGTATAACGGGTAGAAAACTTGCCTGAGCGACTGGGGGTTACGAATGGCTCGGGACGAGTCTGGTAACCTATAAGAAACAAGTAAGTTGGAATTAAACCAAAGTCACTTGTAAATCTATACTCTAACCAACTCAGACTCTGACGCTCGTTTTGCGCTTACTGATTCTCTTAAGTCACTCGAGTACCCTCGGCTCCACCATTTTTAATAATTTAACCATTACGAGTTTTAAGGCGATTCCTTCACGAGTGTCTTACCAACTGCCTAACACTCTTACCATAATTGTTTCATACATCAATTAACCATTTTTGGTCTTTAACCTATGTTTCAAAGTAAGGCGAGGGGAAAAGTTTCGTTCACGAAACGCCGTTACTTAAAACGGTCGTTTCTCCTAAACCGTACATCGGAATCAAACGAACTACATATCAAAACGAAGCTCGTAACATGAGCTATCTAAACATGGCAATGGTCAACATCTAGCAGGGGGTTCTCGGGTCCTAATGTTATGAACAAAAGCAGTCTAAAGTAAATCGGACATTACGACGGCTATGTTTACGCGATTTCCCAAATTTAAACCAACTCAAAACAACCACAATTCAACCCCAATTCACAATCCAATCCAAATTCCATCCAAAATACATTACAACAGCCCCAAACAACTCATTATAATCCATTTACTTACTCCTAAAATTTGAATTTAAACTATACTACATTCTTTAACCAATCTTAAGATTTCAACAATTCAATCACCACCATTCCAACCCAAACTCTTAAACAAACATGCTTCAAGCTACTCTTTACCCTAACAACCAAAATCAACCTAGTATACAAATTAAAGCTAGGGTTTGGAGATGATATACCTTCCTTGAAGTGGTGTGAGTAGCTAGGAAGCCTTAAGAAGCCTTGAGGAGTCTTAGGAAAGCTTGGATCTTAAAGGAAAATCAAGAAAAATAAAGTTAAAACCTTGAAATCACTATTCATTGTCTTCTTCATTGATTTATTGGAGAAGATAGAGAATGAATTGGTGGATTAAACTCATAATATAACCATAACTATGCATAAGGAACACTAGGGAATTATCTTACCAATTTAGGAAGCTTGGATCTTGGATTTTGAAAAATTTTCCCTTTTGAAATAGTAAAAAGCCGAGAGCAATGTTCTTGGTGATGAGAAAATAGAATTTTGTTTTGGTGAAAAATGATTTGTTTGGCTTGGTTGATTTGGTTTTGTTTTTGTGTTAGTTAATTACCTATTTACCCTTGGACTTTGTGTGGTTCTAATTCAACCACACCTCCTTCCTTCCCATGTCATGCTTATGTCATGCTATGATGTCATCTTTCCCTCTTTGTCCTCTTCTCATTGGTTGGGTGACATCATCCTCTCTAATCCCTTTGATTAATTCCCTAATTGTTTGCCTAATGACCGCTGATCTGTTATACGGTTCGCTTAACTTTCGTTTTCATTTATCGTTTGAGGGATCATACCCGGGATCTTATTACTTAGGTTCCCTTAACATTTCTTAATATATTATATTCCTTTTATAATCCTCTCTTATAATCCTTTAATTTAAATCCTTTTTCCTGTTACCTTATACTCAATTCTTTCCGTATCTAGTGGATTTCCGGGAAAAATCAAAGTGTTCGAAATTGGATTCTGACGATCTTTACATACACTTATATACCACATAGAGCACTAAGAATATCCCAGAAGATCAATAACAGAACCCCTACATAGTGTGGCATGAAAAGTTTTCTCATTCAGCATAATCTGCAAAATCACTATTCATAAGGGTTTCAAAATTTCCAAAAATTGGGGTTATTACACTCTTAAATTGCATGGAAGAGTCTATCAGACTAAAGACTCCAATCTGAAATTTCTCAGATCTCTTCCAAAGGAATGGAAACCAATGACAGTCTCATTGAGAAACTCACAAGATTATAAGGAGTTTACTTTGGAGAGACTGTATGGCATTCTGAAGACCTATGAGCTTGAAATAGAGCAGGATGAAAGAATGGAGAGAGGAAAGAAGAAAGGAGGATCCATTGCACTAGTTGTTGAACTGGAAAAGGAGAAGGAAGTGAAGATGGAAGCTGTGGAATCAACTTCAAAGGCCTGTGAAAGCAAGGGTAAAGGGCTAGCTGCAGGAAGTGAAGATTCTTTGAGTCAAGATGACATGGAGGACATTGATGAACACCTAGCATTCCTTTCAAGAAGATTTGCCAAGCTCAAGTTCAAGAAGAACTTTGGAGCTGCCAAGCCAAATAGAAACATGGTGGATAAGTCAAAATTCAAGTGTTTCAAATATGGCTTGGCAGGGCATTTTGCAAATGAGTGTAGAAAGTCAGATTCTAGTAAGAAGAGATTTGAGTCTGTGGATTATAAGCAAAAATACTTTGATCTACTCAAACAGAAGGAAAGGGCTTTTATTACACAAGAGAATGACTGGGCAGCTGATGGTTTGGATGAAGATGAGGAGATCAGCTATGTCAATCTAGCCCTTATGGCCAAGTCTGATGAAACAGAGACAAGTTCCTCAAGCAATCAGGTAATTACTACAAACCTTGCACATTTATCTAAAGCTGAGTGTAATGATGCAATAAATGACATGTCTATAGAATTGTATCATTTGCGTGTTACACTTAAGTCCCTCACTAAAGAAAATGCTAAAATCAAATAAAACAACTTGTTTTTGAGTGAGAGGAATAATGTGCTTGAGTCTCAGTTTGTTGAGTTTGAGAAACTAAAAATTGAGTGTAGAATTGCTAAGGAGGAATAAACTGAGTCCTTGAAAAAGGAAGAAATTTTAAAGAAGCAGCTCGATCGTGAACAGGAGGTGATTAAAGCATGGAAAACATCCAGAGATGTTCATTCTCAAATCACCAAGGTTCAAGGAATTGAGTCCTTTTGTGATGAAGCCTGGAAAAAGAATAAGGAGAAACTAGAACCTATTTTGGTAGATGGATTGCTGACAGATGTAGACTCGACGGATGATGAGGACTATCCGTCGGATAACAAAATGTGTTATCCGTCGAATGATAAAAATCCTCATCCGTCGGCTGTGAACAAACCCATTAGTAAAGCCAAATTAACCAACCTTAATGAAAAGTATGGGTCTGTTTCCAAGAACTTTGTTTCAGGGGAGTCAAGTCAAGCCAAGAAAGGGAAGAAGGCTAATGTTGGTCACATGACTGTCAAACAGTTGAGTGACAGACTTGAGAAGATAAAGGTAAAAACAGAAACTAAAAGGAAAAACAATAGGAATGGTAAAGTAGGGATTAACAAACATAACAACTACACACCTGACAAATATGCTCCTAGAAAAATCTGTGTCAAATGTGGTAGTGTAAATCATTTGTCTGTTAATTGCAAATTTTCCATGCCTACTCCCATGTCTGTTCAGCCTCAATTCTCTAACATGAATGCCATGCCTCCTATGCCTGTTAATGCTATGCCTACACAGAACATGAATGCACAGTTTGCTAATATGCCATTTGCACCTAATCCATATTATGCTGCATACAATATGCCTCAAATGCCATTTAGCATGCATCACTGGAACAACATGTTTGCACCAAGCATGCCATTTCCTGTTAGCCATAACATGCATAATAATTCTGTAGCACCTAGTGGTTTCAAAGGCCCAACCCAAATGACTAAGGAAGAATCTGAAATTCCTAAGTCAAATGAGTCAAAACCTAAGAAACAAAAGAAGAAAGCTAACAAGGCAGGACCCAAGGAAACTTGGGTACCAAAATCAACTTGATTTGATTTTGATGTGTGCAGGGAAACAGAAGGAATCTTTGGTACTTGGATAGTGGTTGTTCAAGGTACATGACTGGTGATTCTACCCTGCTCACAGAGTTTGAAGAGAGAGCTGGCCCAAGTATCACTTTTGGAGATGACAGCAAAGGTTATACTGTGGGATATGGCTTGATTTCAAAGGACAATGTCATCATTGAAGAGGTTGCCTCAGTGGATGGTCTCAAACACAATCTGTTGAGTATCAGCCAACTTTGTGATAAAGGCAACTCAGTAACCTTCAACAAAGAAACCTGTGTTGTGATTAATAATCAAAACAACAAAGTGGTTCTCACTGGTGTGAGAAGAGGAAATGTGTATCTAGCTGACTTCAACTCAAATAAAGCAGAATCTGTAACTTGTCTTCTCAGTAAAGCAAGTCAAGATGAAAGTTGGCTATGACACAAGAAGCTATCCCATTTGAACTTCAAGACCATGAATGAGCTGGTAAAGAAAGAGCTAGTTAGAGGCATTCCTCTGGTGGAGTTTACAAAGGATGGACTGTGTGATGCCTGCCAAAAAGGGAAGCAAATTAAAGCATCATTCAGGAAGAAACTTGATTCAGCAATTGAAGAACCTCTGCAACTGCTTCACATGGATTTGTTTGGACCAGTCAATGTTTTGTCAATCTCAAAGAAAAGATTTTGCCTAGTAATTGTAGATGATTTCTCAAAGTTCTCTTGGACCTATTTCCTAAAGTCTAAAGATGAAGCTAGTGAAATCATCATCAATCACATAAGGCAAGTTAATAATCATCCTGATTTCAAAGTTAGAAGAATCAGGAGTGACAATGGAACTGAGTTCAAGAACTATGTCATGAGAGCATTCTGTGAGGAAAATGGGATCCTGCATGAGTTTTCAGCAGCAAGGACTCCACAACAGAATGGAGTAGTGGAAAGAAAGAATAGATCTCTTATTGAAGCTGTAAGGACAATGCTTGAAGAATCAAAATTACCAACATATTTCTGGGCTGAAGCTGTCAACACTGCATGCTACACTCAGAACATCTCTCTGATTAATCAAGCAAAATGCAAGACACCTTATCAATTGTTCAAGAACAAGAAGCCAACTCTGAACTTTCTTCATGTCTTTGGCTGTAAATGCTATATTCTGAGAAATCAAACTGATCAAAATGGGAAGTTTGATGCTAGAGCAGATGAAGGAATTTTTGTTGGATATGCTGTTGGTAAAGCATATAGAGTCTACAATCTAAGAACCAACATTGTTGTTGAATCTATACATGTTGTGTTTGATGATAAAAAGATTGAAGGACTAAAAGATGGAGATTACCATGAGAGCCTCAAATTCGACAATGTTGAGATGGTCAGTGAAGAAAGTGATGATGAAAGTGATCAAGAAACAGTGTCTAAGGATAATGCAGACAAATTTACTACAAATGAAGCACAAAACTCAACATCCGTCGAGTTACATAATGCTTCATCCGTCGGAAGGCAATCTGTATTATCCATCGGAAGACAACCTGCCTCATCCGTCGGTACTCAAAATTCACCATGCGTCGGGTTATCAAAAGGAGCAGGAAGTCAAGGCAGATCACCCATAGAAAGCACCCCAATTTCAAATCAAAGATCCACAAACTCAGGGGGAGTTTCTAGCAATCAAAACTCAATCACACATCAAGACAACATTGAGGTCTCTTCATCTAGGGCTAATCTACCTCAACCAAGGAAATGGACAAAAGATCACCCCTTTGAACTGATTATTGGTGATGTTTCTTCCAGAGTTCAAACCAGGAGAGCAACTCAAGAAGAATGTCTATACAGCAGCTTCCTGTCTAAGGAAGAACCAAAGAAGGTAGAAGAAGCCTTATTAGATCCTGATTGGATTTTAGCTATGCAGGAGGAGCTAAACCAATTTGAAAGGAATAAAGTATGGAAGCTGGTACCCAAGCCTAAAGGAAAGAATCCAATAGACACCAAATGGGTATTCAGAAACAAGATGGATGAAAATAGCATAGTAAGGAACAAAGCAAGATTGGTTGCTAAAGGCTATTGTCAACAAGAAGGGATAGATTTTAATGAAACCTTTGCTCCTGTTGCAAGACTTGAAGCCATCAGAATCTTCTTAGCCTATGCAGCCCATGCCAATTTCAAGGTCTATCAAATGGATGTCAAAAGTGCCTTTCTGAATGGAGATTTGGAGGAAGAAGTGTATGTAAGTCAACCTCCTGGCTTTGAAGATCCAAATTTCCCAGAGTATGTCTACTATCTATTGAAAGCACTTTATGGACTGAAGCAAGCACCTAGAGCCTGGTATGACACTTTATCAAAGTTCCTTTTGGAAAATCACTTCACAAGAGGTACTGTAGATAAAACTTTATTTTTCAGATATGTGAATGGCTCTAGCATACTTGTTCAAATTTATGTAGATGATATTATTTTTGGCTCTACAGATGAAAAACTTTGTAAAAAGTTTGCCAAACTGATGCAAAGCAAGTATGAAATGAGTATGATGGGAGAACTAACTTACTTTCTTGGTTTACAAGTTAAGCAAGTTAGTGATGGAATATTCATTACTCAAACTAAATATATTTTTGATCTTTTAAAGAAGTTTGATCTGATGGATTGCACATCTGCAAAAACTCCCATGGCCACTGCAACTAAGCTTGAACTAAACACTACTGAAAAGTCTGTGGATATTTCAAGTTATAGAGGCATGGTTGGCTCACTTCTGTACTTAACAGCCAGTAGGCCAGATATAATGTTTGCTACATGTTTGTGTGCTAGATTTCAGGCTGATCCTAGAGAGTCTCATTTGATAGCTATTAAAAGAATTTTCAGATATCTCAAAGGAACACCAAACCTTGGCATTTGGTATCCTAGAGATTCTGGTTTTGATCTAACTGGTTATTCAGATGCAGATTATGCAGGTTGCAGAATTGATAGAAAAAGCACAACAGGAACCTGTCAATTTTTAGGAGACAAGCTTGTGTCCTGGTTCAGTAAAAAGCAAAATTCAGTTTCTACTTCTACAGCTGAAGCTGAATATATTGCCGCTGGCAGTTGCTATGCACAGATTTTATGGATGAAAAAATAATTGCTAGACTATGGTTTGCAAGTTGAAAGGATTCCTATTTTCTGTGACAACACAAGTGCAATTGCCATCACTGAAAATCCAGTGCAACATTCAAGGACAAAGCATATAGACATCAAGTACCATTTCATAAGGGAACATGTAATGAATGGTACTATAGAGTTACATTTTGTTCCAAGTGAGAAGCAACTTGCAGATATTTTTACCAAGCCACTGGATGAATCCACATTTTCTAGGTTGGTAAGTGAGTTAGGTATGCTTAATTACTCTTGAATTTATCTGAATTATTCTTGCAAGTTGAAAAGAAGCCAGAAATTTAGTTGATTTTTAGTCTTGGATGAAATTTTGGCTAAGTCAAAATTTGTCTTTCGACGGATGACCATTATCCATCGGGTTGAGTCATCCGTCGATATACAAATTGTAAATAAAGATCAATTACTTTTCTGGAATATTTTAAAGCTCGACGGATAACATTTTATCCTCATCCGTCGAAGTGTCTAAATCTTAACCGTTAATTCCCTGAACATTATCCATCGAGTATACTTACAGTTTATAAGCATTACACAACGGATAATGGGTGGAATTTTTATAGTTTATTTTAAAACGGTAATTTTAGGCAGTTTCTATTGGGTAATTTATTTCTCTTTATTATTTTTATCCGTTGAGTTTGAGCAAAGTATAAAAGCCTATTTCATTCTAATCATTTTCTTTTATCATTCTCAAATTCAACTGTCTTAATTCATTCTCTCTCAAGCAAAAATCCTCTTTCTCTTCAAGCTTTTCTTCCCTAACAATGGCACCCGTAGTAAAGATCATGTCACAGACTGGGTTCATCTATGAGAAGAACAACTTCACTGCCTTGGTTAATAAGGGGATTCAGCAATCTGAAGACTATCATAAGATGATGGACTTCGTGAAGAACTGCAAGTTAAGTTTTGCTATGCTGGAATCACCCACAATTTATTGTGAAGTTGTTGAGGAGATGTGGACAACAGCAATCTACAACTCTACTGACAAAACCATCACTCTGACCATCAAAGGTAATGTTTTCTGTATCAATAGTGATGTCATAAAAGCATGTTTCAAGATTCCCGATGACAATGTTACTGCACCACACACTGACACTGATATTGTCAATATGCTAAATTCCATTCATTATGCACTTCCTACTGCAAAACTAAGTGAAATCAGAAGACTAGGTCTTAGGAAAGAATGGAGTTACTTGTGTGATGTAGTAACTAAGGTCTTTTCTGGAAAAATCAGTAATTTTGATTCTGTAAACATTTCCATGCTTAACATGCTATACATGCTAGTTACAGACAAATATTACAACTTAAGTGATCTGGTTGTGTATGAGTTAGGTTACAAACTAGGTGACTTAGCCAAAAGAGGAAAGAATATTTACTATGCTAGATTTTTTATGCTTTTGGCTAACCATCTTTGTGAAGAGATTGTACTTGAGAACCCAACCAACAAATTAGCGTGTTGGGTTCAAGAGAGAAGAATCATTGCAGATCTGAACAGAGCCAACCATCACAAGGATGTGCCAATGTTCTATTTTCCTGTAATGATGGCACCTCAGGTAAGTGAGGTAAGTTCATCTACACTCTCAACTATTCTAATCCCTTCTATTTCTTTGACTTCAGGCATAGCTATGGCAACTGTGACAATGACCAAACAGTTGCCTACCAAAGCTGCCAAAACAACTGCAATTCTTAAATCCAAATCAAAGAAAACCCCCTCTGGTATCTCTCAAAAGGTACCAGTTGAAAATCCTACCAAACACAAAGAGGGGAGTGTGAAGGAGGGTAAGATAGGTGAGGGAAGGGGTGAACATCAAAGAAACCCCAAGGATAAGGTTGGAGAGATAAGTGAATCCCAGCCTAGCCACACTACAGTTTCCCAACAAACTGCATTGCTTAAAAAGGACAGAAGCTCATTTCTAGCTGCATCCTCCCAAAAGGATGTGGCTATTGAACAAAGCTCTCATCCAAGAGCACAGGCCAAGAGGGTTAGGGACACAAGCCTACACCAAACTTACACTAGAAAGAAGAAATCCAAAATAACTGGGGATGCACAGGACACACACTTAGTGCAAACTGGTGCTAAAGACACAGTCCCTGCACCTTCTCAAATTCAGATTGATGTGGCTCCAATAAATGTGGAGTCACAGCCAAAATCTCTCTTGATAGAAGCCACTGAAACACAATACTCACCAACCAACTCACTGGAAGTGGACATGATAAACACTTTAATTCCTGATTCCCCTTCTTTAACTCTGTTGGGGAAGCCAAAATCTAGTGCAAGTGAGCATCATCTTTTAGATGATTTGTTGGCTCACTTGCCAATTCTTTCTGATTCTATTGTGACATCTGTGCCTCAAATAACTTCAATCAACACAGAGTCAACAATAGTTTCTCTTCCCACCTCATTCATTTCTACTCTCTCGATGGATATTGCTCATCCGTCGAGTAGTGATTGTATCCCGACGGATAAGCTTAACAGCAGTTATCCGTCGGATAGCTTTACCACTCACCCGACGGATATCATTTATCCGTCGAGTGTCTCTGCACAACTTCAAACTTCAATAATTTCTAGTGCAGAAGATTTGGTGGTAATACAATCACTCTTAGGACTGAGAGAGGAGAGTGTATTAGGTGAGAGGCTGGGTTGCTCTCAGGCAAAAGGAGAGGAAAAGAGTGAATCTCAGCAATCCATTCATTCAGGATTGGCAAAAGTGAGTGAGAGGAGTCCCACCTTAGTAGGTGAAGGTGAGGGTGTGAGGGTGGGGAGCCAGGGTGAGACCCTGATACAACAAAAGAGGGAACATGAGAGAAAAGCATGTACTAGAGCAATAAGGATGGAGCCAGCCATTGCTAGTGAGTCAATGATTTTGGATGATGCTGAAAAGGAAAGACAATTTCAGCAACATTACAAAGCTGTAATTGATAACATTTCCTTGGACGCTGACACTTTTACTCACCCTGTTTCAGCCTATCAACTGTTGGCTGCTCAGGGCAATGTGGAGGCAGAGCAGACTTTACACTTAGTGCACACCACAGAATCTCTTCAAAGAGATAAAGCTGCCGTCAACAGGATGCCTCCTCAAGCTGGAGAGCCATCTGAAGAATTTGGAGTAAATTCTGATGATGATGACTCTAGTTCTTTGAATAGAAGCATGAACTTAGGGGGAGCTGAAGGCCAAAGTTCTGCTTTAAGTTTACCTGAATGGGCATGGGCAAAGGACTTTACACCAGGACAATTTGAGGTGTCCTTGGTAAGACAAGTAACAGCTATTCAGCAAGCCCTTCAGGAAGTTTCAGATGCAGGTACCAAGGCTATTCTTAAAGCTCATCTAGACTCCTTGCACTTAATGAAGATCCAACACTCCGGACAAAATATCAGTGTGGATGAATTGAAAAAGGAGATAGCTGACTTAAAGACATACAACTCTGAGAAACTGGATTCACTAATGCCATATGGTATCATGCTTGATTTATTACAAAGGTTGAGAAGATAATCAGATTCTGAAAAGAAGATAGCCAAGCTGGAGACCAGAGTTCAAATTATTGAGAATTCAGTGGCCCTACTTCTTCAAAATCAACAGACTCAGACAAATCTTCTCATGCAACTGGCTAAAGCACAAGGCCTAACTCCTTCACTTGATGATAACAAAAAGGGGGAGAGAGAATCAAGTAAGGGGGAGAAAGGACCAACTAAGGGGGAGAACATTGTAGTTTAAATCAGCAAAGTAATTGTACCTTCAATTACTATCTCCAAGCCACCAGCTGCAGATGGTATAGATCTTATAAATGCAGCAGCAGCAAGTTTGAAAGATGCTGATAAAGAAGAGTTGACTCTGATCAACTGGAAAAAGATTGATGAGGAAATACAGAGAAAGTTTCAATTAGTCAAGGAACCAGATCAGTCAGAAATCCATCACTCTCTTGTCAATCCAATCAATGTGAATGAGATGAGCATGAACTATCTGGAGAAAGGACAATCTTCCTGCATCAAGACTACAAAGGCTGAGATGATTCTTAAACCAAGGGCAAACTATCCAAAGTCATCTTTGAAGAACCCTATGGATACTGTGTATGAGACACCCAAGCCTGATGAAAAGAAGCTTCTGTCAAGATCTATTCTTCTCTACAAAGATTCAGCTGATTCAGCCTCAAGAGAGAGAATTGCAAAGATATTCAGAAATGGGAAGGAAATTTGTGTGGTAGCTGGACATCCACAATTTGCTCAAGCAAAGGAAGAAGAAAAAGCCAGATTGAAGCAGGAAAAGAGGCAAGCTGCTCTAGATGCAAAGAAGTCTAAACAAAAGAAAGAACAGTTTGCTATCTTGACCAAGCTACAGGCTGTGAATTCTTCTCAACAAATTCCCTCTCAACCAACTCAAGCTACTGGATCAAAGAAGAAGACTGAAGAACAGAAGAAATCTCCAAGAAAGAAAGAATTGGCTAAAAGAACAAAAAGAAAGTTGGATATTGTTAACAAGGAATTGGAAGATCAATTTCCAATGGAATCCACTAAAGCTGAAACTCAAGCATCAAAGCCCTCTGTGGTATTTGAAGACATAAGGGTGGTGGACCCCTACAGGAACATACATGGAGAGCCTATTGTGCCAAAGGATGAGCCAATAGAGTGGGATAAATTACCAATTCCTGACTTCAACTTGCCAATTCTCACCAAGCCAAGAAGGACAAAATCAAGGGCAGTCAAGAAAGTGAAGTTGTCACCTCTCAAATCCAAGGCAGTAGTCAAAGCTCAACCCAAGATCAACAAGGGAGACTACTTGTACTTGTGTGACATCAAGGAATTTTCAGACCTAAACCTTTATCTGGAGGAGCTGGATGAGGTAAGGGCAATTGATGCATACAGAAACCTACCTGAAAGGTTGGTATTCAAGTACAAAGGAGGAAGGGAGATTCAGTGGCCTCTTCACAGGATACTTCAAGAAAGCCAAGCTGTGTTGATCAAAGTCTATTCATCCTTCAAGAAAAACTTTGGGTTTAATGTAACTGCAAGAAGATTAGTATTGAAGAAGATTGAAGAGCTAAGGAGTATTAGAGCCAAAGATGCACTACCCAAAACTCTTATCATCCCATACACAGGGAGAAGAGTGCATCTAAGGCCCTACTGGCTGATGGAATTCATGGATGACAAGGGTGTGAGAAGATTCTTCAGACTAGAAGACCAATTGAGTATCTCTAGCAATGAGACTCTTTTGGAAATGCATGAAATGTTAGATCTCTCAGAATCTGATGAATTAGAATTCCACAGACAGCTCCAGAATCAAATTGAAGAAAACAACAGAAAGCTTGGAAGAAGATCCAGACCTTCAAGAAACTAGAAAAATCTGCTCAGGCTAGAGGAGCATCTTGAATTGACTGTGAGCCAAACCTTGTATACCTTGTTTAAATTGAAGCTCTTTCAGTTTTATCTACTTATCTTTAAAGATGTATGTTCAAGATGTTTTGTTATCATCAAGTGTCTCTTAATTTATGGCTACAATTCCAGTAGACATAAATTGGGGGAGATTGTTGTGAATATGTTGTGCACTTGATGATTACCTAAACAAAACATCTAAGTAGATTTTACTTAGTGAAATAATGTAGCACTCGACGGATAAGAATTATAGTTCCGACGGATAACTCATTTTGAGTACCAACGGATGAGTAATTTATTATCCATCGAGTGAGTAGCTTATAAAATGATAAGTTTGTAGCACAGTGTTGTATGCACCTTTGTATAGAATCTGTAGTAGCATATAAGTCATGTTGACTTTAACTAGATATGCAGAATAGGTTGATTAACCGTATATAAGCAATGTCTTGTAATTCTGTATAAGTGAAATGAAGTCAAGTGCCAAAATAGCTATCAACGGATGCTTAACAAAGCTTCGATGGATGATCAAATGACTCTCAACGGATGTTCAAAATAGCAGTCGATGGATGATCAAGTAAGTCATCGACGGATGATCTGAAAGTCGACAGATGATAATATCAAGATTCAAACATCAGTTGAACAGTGAAAGCTGACACACAGCCGTCGAGATTGGATACAAACACTGTGGAAGCCTATTAACTGGGTTATAGAGGACGAAAAGCAGCAAAGATCAAGACTGTTAGATTTTATATTTATTCAGTTCTTTTGACTTTGTAATCTTGGTAATATATATAAACCAAGAGAGTAGCAAATAGAAAACTAACTAAGAAAACTAAGTTAGCTTAGAAACAAACACAGAGAAATCTTTGTAAGCACTATCTTTAGCATTTCCTGTGTTCTTAGTTGTTCTATCTTGTAAAAGCAGCTGTGAGCATTTCTGCACACAGAGTTCTCTCGATATATTAATATATATCTCTGGTGGAATTGTTTAAATCCACCAGAAAGTTTTTAAAGACTCTTGTTTTTAATTACTCTTGTTTTGATTCATTAAAGTTTATATTCCGCATTGTGCTAATCAAAACAGACATATCTATAATCGAGTTGAACATTTTTATTTCAAGAAAAAGATAAAGAATTCCATTCAACCCCCCTTCTGTAATTCTTGCTATATTGTTAAGGGACTAACAAAACTTATATCCAGTAAGTAATTACCTTACACATGATAAAGGATTCTGGTAAGTATCCATTCAGATACTTGTATTATTGTTAACACTATATATTATCTTGCGAGCTGTAATGCTCACTCTTGCTTCATTTCTTCTTCACACAACAACAGTTAGGAAAGATGGCCAGGCTCAAGCAGACCCAGCGCAAGAGCGTGGGAAGCGCCCCGCGCCTTCCTGTTGAGATCGTAGCTGCTATAGCTGCAGAGGTAGATCTACCTGTAGATCAGACATTCTACTTTTGGGAACCAAATATTGTATAATTATAACTTGTGGCAGATAATGGCAATTAACTGTAAATTTATCAAGTAATAATTTTGGGTTGTAATAACTTTTAAACTGTGGATTCAAAGACTTGTACTTATTTCAATTTCATCTCTGAGACTATAACGAGTTGTGGTGTGTGTTAGTGTGGGGTCACAGCATAAGGTTAATTATTATTAATTAAGTGAAGTGGTATTGTGGAAAGAAAGACCGTGACGGCCCGGATCCCTGACCCCAGATCTGGGGGTGTTACAGAAATGGTATCAGAGCTAAGCGTTATAAACCTCAGAGATGATGCGACGATATAATAACAAACTCACAAAGATAATAAGAACTCTTGCCAAGTTCATGGTCGGACTACTTAAAGTAGCGCTGACAGTTAAAACCCTTACGGGAACCCTTATAAGTATTATGATAGTAACTTAGCTCGTTTAATGTGTAGGCGCATGAGGTAGAGGACCCTGAGATGTTCGAGCGTGAGCATGATGAGGCACTGCTAGATGTCGAGGATCAGGAGGAGCCTGAGATGGAGGAGGATGAGGAGGACCCCTCAGAGAAGTTAGAGACATAGGTCATTACTATTTCAGATGAGGAGCGTGTTGGACCTATGGTAGTGTACACTGGTACCCCTTTACCCACACTCCCGGTGGTCAGAGCTCCTACCCCTCCACCACTATCTTGGAGCCCCTATGATGACAGCTCAGAGACCCATACTCCCGAGCCTAGGCAGACCGGGGAGGCACCCCCAGCGGCTCCGGATTCACCACCTCTTGACCCTGCCCATATGCAGTCTTTGTTAGCCCACGGCTATGTTCAGGATGTACTGAGGACCCGAGTGGCCGTTGCTGAGGCCCGGCTGGATGAGGTCAGGAGGGAGTTGGATGCGGAGAGGGCGGGTAGGCATACCCGAGCTTATGAGACTAGGGCTGCTATACCCCGATCCTTGAGGAGGGAGCTGACGGGGATAGAGCTCACGTCCCGAGCGAGACTCAGATCGCTCCAGGGGGACAGGCATGGTAGGATCTCCAGGCGGCAGGCCGACTATATATTCCGTCGTGCGATGGAAAGGGTATGGGAGCTGACCCGCTCCGGTGTGTGATTCAGGACTGACGATGGGATAGTCTAGTTGTCTAGTTAGCCGAGGCCTTAGTAAGAGCCAATTTTCCGGGATAGTTGACTTGTATATAGCATCCCTTTTTCTGACTAGACAGATAGACTCTTGTGTATCACTTTTGGGACAGATGGCTGTAGCACTGTTGTACTTTTGACCATATCAAACTATGTATTTCTCGTATTATGTATATATTTGTTTCCTTTCAGTTCAGTTCCTTAGTGACGAGATCACTGTTTTTATCATTATTATTACTGCACTTCTTATTAGAACTGTCATAAAATAATAAAATTGCGAGATACATTCTCCCCATTATAGAATTGTGCAAGGCACAATGTTGTGTATGATTGTGACCTAACATTGAATTTCCCAATAATAATTTTTTTTATCAGTATCATGCCGCCAAGAAAGATTGGAACTAGGGCGAACCCTGGATCTGAGGACCAGGGAAGCCATAACCAGGATGATAGGAACCAGGAACACAGTGAAGAGGAAGATGAGGATTATGTGGAACAGGACGACTCCCTATATGAAGAGGAAGAGGAAACATATGATGTTGAGGGATTTGAGATAGAGGCTGAGGAAGAAGAAACTGAGGTTGAGCAACCAATACCAAACCCAGGCATGGATCCCATGGGCCAGTTCATGCAACTACTAAGGCAGAACTTGGAACGTCAACCCAACCCACCCCCTCAAGGAAATAACAATGTTGTGGCAAACTCTTTCAGGGCTTTTAAGTCCCTTAAGCCCCCTGAGTTCCACGGATCAGCCGACCCAGTTGAGGCAAGGGCCTGGTTAAAGGAAATGGAGAAATCCTTTGAGATTCTGAGTACCGATGAGGCACAGAAGACTGTATTTGCTACCTACCTTCTGAAAGGAGAGGCCAACTACTGGTGGGAGGCCAAGAAAAATATGGAGACAGATGCTATTGTAACCTGGGAAAGATTCAGTCAGTTATTTCTGGGAAAATATTTCCCGAGGTTTATGGAAAACCAGATGGAGCTCAAGTTCTTGGAGCTAAAGCAGAATAACTTATCGGTAGCAGAGTACGAAGCGAAATTTACTGAGTTATCAAGGTTTGTGCCGGAGTTTGTGAGCACCGAGGAAAAGAAAGCTAGGAGGTTTCAGCAGGGACTGAAACCGTGGATTCAGAATAGGGTGGCAATCCTTGAGCTTACAGATTATGCCACTCTGGTGCAAAAGGCAACAATTGTAGAAGCCGGAAGTGAATAGATGCAGAAGGAAAGAGAGAAGAAGGGAATAAAGAGGAAAAGTATGAGCATGGGTGGAGGTTCCGCAGGAAGGAGCTTCCCAACTAGATTTAATCGAGGAGCAGTGTCCCTACCGGGAAAGAACACTGGGTTTAAGCGGCCAATGAGTGTGAATATGAGCCAGAGCGGCCAGAAGTCAAGAATGTCCTATTCCAACCAGTCTCGACCCCCATTGCCAGCCTGTAACACTTGTGGAAGAATGCATTCTGCGGAATGTAAGGGAAAGCCAGTAACCTGCTTTAAGTGTGGGCAAGTGGGCCACTATTCTCACAAATGCCCTCCGTCAGCCCCTAACGTCATTCCAACCACCACTTGTCATCAGTGTGGACGCCCGGGTCATTGGAAGAGGGAATGCCCAATGAACAAACCAGCAGCTTCAGGAGCCAGCAGGGCTGCCTCCAATAAGCCACCTACTGCGAGGACTTTCAACATGACAGTCCAGGATGCTATGAAAGACTCAGATGTGATAGTAGGTACCCTTTCTCTAAATTCAGTCAGTGCAAACATTTTATTTAATTCGGGAGCAACTAAATCTTTTATATCAAAGGACCTTGCGCGTAAGTTAAAACTTAAGGCTGAACCCTTGATAGAACCCTTACAAGTAGAAATAGCCAATCATGAAATTATTCCTTTTAACCAGATTCACCCCGCCTGTGAGATAGGCATAGGGGAACAATCTTTTAGTGTTGATCGGATCCCTTTTAAATTAGGGGAGTTTGATGTAATTTTGGGAATGGACTGGCTATCTAGCAATGATGCTCAGATAGACTGTAAGGGGAAGAAAGTTAAGTTAAATATCCCAGGAAAGAAAGAAGTTATATTTAGAGGAAAGAGGCAGACGCAAAAATTTTTAACTATGGCCCAGGCCAGAAGGATGCTACGAAAAGGAAATGAGGGCTACCTAGCCTATGTGGTGGACACGCAGAAGGAGGTGCCCAACTTACAAGATATTCCGGTAGTCAACGAATTTGAAGACGTATTCCCACAAGACCTTCCGGGATTACCACCCGATAGAGTGATTGAATTTGCTATTGAGTTGGCCCCAGGGACGACGCCAGTTTCAAAAGCACCTTACCGGTTAGCCCCGTTAGAAATGAAGGAATTAGCTATCCAATTGCAGGAACTCTTGGATAAGGGTATGATAAGACCCAGTGTATCTCCGTGGGGAGCACCAGTTTTATTTGTTAAGAAGAAAGATGGGAGCATGAGGCTGTACATCGACTATCGAGAGTTGAACAAGCTAACCATAAAGAACAGGTACCCATTACCTAGAATAGATTATCTGTTCGACCAGCTTAAGGATGCTGTTTATTTTTCCAAGATTGACCTGAGAACTGGATATCACCAACTAAAGATTAAACCCGAAGATATTTCCAAGACAGCGTTCCGTACCAGGTATGGACATTATGAGTTCTTGGTAATGTCCTTTGGATTAACCAACGCCCCAGCGGCTTTCATGGATTTAATGAATAGAGTATTTAAGAAGTACTTAAACAAGTGTGTGATAGTTTTTATCGATGATATTTTGATCTACTCAAGGACTGAGGCAGAACATGCAGAGCATTTGAGGATAGCTCTAGGAATACTCAGAGAGGAACAGTTATATGCCAAATTCTCGAAGTGTGAATTCTGGCGGAATGAAGTACAGTTTTTAGGACATGTGATTAATAAAGAAGGAGTATTGGTCGACCCCTTCAAGATAGAGGCGGTCTCAAATTAGGAAAGGCCAACCACACCCACAGAGGTAAGGAGTTTCATAGGATTGGCCGGCTACTATCATAGATTTGTACAGGACTTTGCGAAGATCGCAGCCCCTTTGACACGACTTACTCGTAAGACATAGAAGTTTGAATGGACGGAGAAATGCGAGAACAGTTTTCAGGAATTAAAGAAAAGGTTGGTAACGGCCCCGGTGTTGGCATTGCCAGACGAAAAAGGAGATTTTATGATATATAGTGACGCGTCGCACAAAGGATTAGGGTGTGTGCTTATGCAGCACGGTAAAGTGATTGCGTATGCATCGAGACAACTAAAGGAATACGAGATTAGATATCCTACTCATGACCTTGAGCTCGCAGCAATAGTTTTTGCCCTAAAAATTTGGAGGCACTACTTGTATGGAGAGAAGTGCGAGATTTTCACAGACCATAAGAGCCTCAAGTACATAATTACGCAGAAAGAGCTCAACATGCGCCAGAGGAGATGGTTAGAGCTAATCAAGGACTATGATTGTGAGATTCTCTATCATCCGGGGAAAGCCAACGTGGTGGCTGATGCCTATAGTAGAAAGGAAAGACTCAGAATGATAACGACTTCGTAAGAATTGATAAGGGATTTCGAAAGAATGGAAATAGAAGTAAAGGTAACCGGAACCGGAACTGAAAAGCTGTTTGAGATATCAATGCAGCCAGAGTTATTGGAAAAGATTAGATTATGCCAAGAAAAAATGATGAATGAGGGCAGAGTGTCAATGACTGGAGAAGAGATCCATACTGAGAGAGACAATAAGGGGATAATGAGGTATTCCTACAGGATATGGGTTCCAAATGTTCAAGAACTTAAAGATGAGGTTTTGGATGAAAGCCATAGTTCAAGGTATTCCATTCACCTGGGAAGCACCGAGATGTATAGGGATTTGAAGGAATATTACTGGTGGCCCAACATGAAGAGGGATGTAGCAGAATGGGTAAACAAATGTTTGACTTGCCAAAGAGTAAAGGCGGAGCACCAGAGACCCAGTGGACTTTTACGACCCCTAGAGATTCCCGAATGGAAATGGGAACAGATAGCGATGGATTTTATTGTAGGCTTGCCAAGGACGAAAGCCAATCATGACGCCATATGGGTAATTATAGACCGACTGACAAAGTCAGCTCATTTCATTCCTATCAATAAGGGATACACAGTCGATAGATTGGTGGACATTTACCTTAAGGAAATAGTGACGCGACATGGAGTCCCAGCGTCCATTGTCTCAGACCGAGACCCCAGATTCAACTCCAGATTTTGGAGGAGCTTTCAAGAATGTACGGGGACCAAGTTAAATATGAGTACCGCGTACCATCCCCAGACGGATGGGCAGAGTGAAAGGACCATCCAGACACTAGAGGATATGTTGAGAGTCTGTGCAATAGACTTTAAAGGAAGTTGGGATGATCACTTGCCGTTGATCGAGTTTTCTTATAACAATAGCATTCATGCTAGCATCGGAATGCCGCCTTATGAGGCCCTGTATGGAAGAAGGTGTCGATCTCCCTTATACTGGGATGAAGTAGGGGAGCGGAAGATGCTCGGACCCGAAGTGGTCCAAAGGACCAAAGACATAGTGGATCTTATCAGAGGGCGGCTTGTAGCAGCCCAAGACAGACAGAAGAAATATGCAGACCTAGCCCGAAAGGACAAGGAATATGAAGTAGGGGACTTAGTACTGCTGAAGGTATCCCCTTGGTAGGGATTAATGAGGTTCAGAAAGAAAGGAAAACTAAGCCCAAGGTACATTGGACCTTTTGAGATATTAAGACGGATTGGGAAGTTGGCTTACGAGCTAGCCTTACCCCCGAACCTACACCAAGTTCATAATGTGTTCCATGTGTCAATGCTAAGAAAGTATCATCGGGATGCCAGACACATAGTGGTGTACGAGCAGGTGGATATGCAACCAGATCTGACTTACGTGGAGAAGCTAGTAAGGATTATCGATAAGAAGGAGCAGGTGCTTCGGAACAAAGTAATCAAGCTAGTCAGGGTACTATGGCAGAATCATAATGTGGAAGAATCAACTTGGGAACTAGAGAGCGTAATGCTAGAAAAGTACCCCCATTTGTTTCTATTTGATTCCGGGACGGAATCCTTTTAAGGAGGGGAGACTGTAATAACCCCCAAAATTTTGAACTTTTTGTAACCCTTATGAATAGTGTTTTTGCTGAATGAGAAAACTTTTCATTCCACACTATGTAGGGGTTCTGTTTTGGATATTCTGAGATTTTATTAGTACTCTATATGGTATATAAGTGTATGTAAAGATCGTCAGAATCCAATTCCGAACACTTTGATTTTTTCCGGAAATCCACTAGATACGGAAGGAATTGAGTATAAGGTAAAAGGATATAAATTAAAGGATTATAAGAGAGGATCATAAAAGGAATATAATGTATTGAGAAAGGTTAAGGAAACCCAAGTAATAAGATCCCGGGTATGATCCCTCAAACGAGAAACGAGAACGAAAGTTAAGCGAACCGTATAACAGATCAGCAGTCATTAGGAAAATAATTAGGGAGTTAATCAAGGAGGTTAGGGATGATGAGGTCATCCAACCAATAAGAAGGGGGCAAGTAAGGGAAGATGACATCATAAGCATGACATAAGGGGAAGGAGATGTGGTTGGTTTATAATCACACAAAGACAAGGTTAATAAGGTAATTAACCAAAACTAATCAAAAGATAATCAACCAACCAAAATAAAACAAATCAAACACAAAAATCATTTTTATTTCTCTTCACCAAGAAGCTTGCTCTCGGCTTTTTCCATTTTCAAAGAGAAGAATTTTCAAAATTCAAGTTCCAAGCTTCCTAAATTGGTAAGATAATTCTCTAGTACTCCTTATGCATAGTTATGGCTATCTTATGAGTTTAAGCCTCCAATTCATTCTTAATCTTCTCCAAGAAATCAATGAAGAAGACAATGAATAGTGATTTCAAGGTTTTTAACTTGATTTTTCTTGTTTTTCCTTTAAGATCCAAGCATCTCTAAGACATCTCAAGGCTTTTTAAGGCTTCCTAGCTACTCACATCACTTCAAGGAAGGTATATCATCTCCAAACCCTAGCTTTACTTTGTATATTAGGATGATTTTGATAGTTATAGTAAAGAGTAGCTTGAAGCTTGTTTGTTTAGAGTTTGGGTTGGAATGGTGGTGAATTGAATGTTGAAATCTTATGGTTTGGTTAAAGGATTTAAGTATAGTTTAAATTCAAGTTTAAGAATAAGTATAATTGTTAATATTGAGTTGATTGGGGCTGTTGTAGTGTGATATGGATGGACTTTGATTGTATGAATGGATTGGGGTTGTTTGGTGATTGAATTGGAATGGTATAAAATTGGGAAATCGCGTAAACATAGCCGTCGTAATGTCCGATTTACTTTAGACTGCTTTTGTTCATAACATTAGGACCCGAGAACTCCCTGCTAGGCTTTGACCATTGCCATTTTTAGATAGTTCATGTTACGAGCTTCGTTTTGATATGTGGTTCGTTTGATTCCGATGTACGGTTTAGGAGAAACGGCCGTTTTAAGTAACGACGTTTCGTGAACGAAACATTACCCCTCGCCTTACTTTGAAACATAGGTTAAAGACCTAAAAAGGGTTAATTAGTGTATGAAACAATTATGTTAAGTGTGTTAGGCAGTTGGTAAGACACTCGCGAAGGAATTGCCTTAAAACTCGTAATGGTTAAATTATTAAAAATGGTGGAGCCGAGGATACTCGAGTGACTTAAGAGAATCAGTAAGCGCAAAGCGAGCGTTAGAGTCTAATTTGGTTAAAGTATAGATTTACAAGTGACTTTGGTTTAATTCTAACTCACATGTTGTTTATATGTTACCAGACTCGTCCCAAGCCATTAATCACCCTCAGTCGCTCAGGCAAGTTTTCTACCCGTATAACTGTTGTTGTGATGTACATGTGTTTATGCATGATCTTGCGATAAATGCATATTTGTTATTAGCAAATTCTTGCGATATATTGTAGCATGTGATATGGTATATATGCATACCTGTTTCATATTCTTGAATTATATATCTGTTGGTTCAAATGCTTATTAGTTGCATAATACCTATGCTAGAGATAAGCGGTTTTTGCGTATACCCTTAATATAGGGGATCAAAAGGTGAACTTTTTCTAAAACCGGGAGTCGAGGCTCCCGAGTATAATATATATATTTATATATATATATATATATGAATAGTTTTTAAAACTCTGAATCAAATAAGGTTTATTCGATAACTTTATTTTATTAATGAATATTATTTTGAATATTCATTCGAGGACATATGACTCCGCTTATTTTATTTATTGAATATTATTTTGAATATTCATTCGAGGGCTTATGACTCCGTTTATTTTATTAATGAATATTAGTTTGAATATTCATTCGAGGGCTTATGACTCCGATTTATTTACTAATTAATATTCTTTATTTTATTAAAGAATAATGTGTCGGTAATCAAACTTACTTTTGATTATTCAAATAAAGATATTACTTTCGTATAAGTATATCTTTGGTTATTTAATAGTCATTTCAAGTACAAGTTTTACAACATCTACTTCAATTATTTTTATAAAGATTATTCTTTATGGGAATATTATTTAAATAATAATATTCAGATATTTTCTAATATATTGGGACTGATTTACTTTATTAAATCAGCATTACTCCAAACACTCTTTAAAGTGTTTTCGAGTCTTTAAAATGATTTTTAAAAGTTAGAGCGGATCCCAAAACTCATTTTTATATTTAAGATCCTCCTTTCGAAGGGGATTTAAATACTCGCTCAAAACCTGAGGGATCCGGCTCTGTGGTGTGTCTTATATTCGCAATAAGGTTGCTGTCTTGATAAAAGAATTTTGATTACTTACCCAACACTCGGGAAGTAAAATTCTTGGAACAAGTTAATCCATTAACAGGCATCGCCTGGGAAATATCGGTGAGTTTTCCTTTCCAACTAGATAGGACTTCTTGGTGGAGCCGTATCAACAAGTTTCTACTTGGGGAAAGGGGGGACGAGCTTTACGTTTCAGAGTCATGGATTTCATCTGAACTAGGAGTGGCGTAAGTGTCGAGTGGCGCCGGCCCAGCCTTATTATATTGGCCCAAAATGGCCTGGAAGTTCCGGTAAGACGGTCCATTCCTTAGGAGTCCAGTGTTCGGTTGACAAGTAAATCCGACAGGTTCTCCTCTACATGTAGAAAATGGTGGGGTTGTACTATTGCGACTGATCATCGTAAGTGGTCTTCCTGGGCGCGACAAACTCCCGTAATGAGTTCATCATCCAGTTGGATAATTCTGCAACACTACCCGTAGTATTTCGATCGAAAGGCTACGAATGGGTGGTTGCCGAAGCATTGACAGGGTCAAACAGTTTTATTGGTGTTTCCATTGAATGAAGTATCTCGTAACTTCATTTCCTTTAAAAATATTTCAAAGATAGAATATATTCAAGTTTTAATTTATGGTCTCATCTATGGGATGACCTCTTGAATCTTATTATACTTTGAACAGTAGTAGTTCAAGTAGATTTCTAAAAATGGTATAAGTATAGTGAAGTAATTGGTAACTTCATCTTCTTTTAAAATTATATCCAGTAAGTAATTACCTTACACATGATAAAGGATTCTAGTAAGTATCCATTCAGATACTTGTATTATTGTTAACACTATATATTATCTTGCGAGCTGTAATGCTCACTCTTGCTTCATTTCTTCTTCACACAACAACAGTTAGGAAAGATGGCCAGGCTCAAGCAGACCCAGCGCAAGAGCGTGGGAAGCGCCCCGCGCCTTCCCGTTGAGATCGTAGCTGCTATAGCTGCAGAGGTAGATCTACCTGTAGATCAGACATTCTACTTTTGGGAACCAAATATTGTATAATTATAACTTGTGGCAGATAATGGCAATTAACTGTAAATTTATCAAGTAATAATTTTGGGTTGTAATAACTTTTAAACTGTGGATTCAAAGACTTGTACTTATTTCAATTTCATCTCTGAGACTATAACGAGTTGTGGTGTGTGTTAGTGTGGGGTCACAGCATAAGGTTAATTATTATTAATTAAGTGAAGTGGTATTGTGGAAAGAAAGACCGTGACGGCCCGGATCCCTGACCCCGGATCTGGGGGTGTTACAGTGGGGGTCCATAAAAGTGTAAGTGGCTCAGTGGGAGTCCATCAATGCGTAAGTGGCTGAGTGGCAGTCCAACATAAGGTCCTAATGCGGCCAGGGTGATGACCAGTGTGGGATTCATCCATCTACTAGTAGAAAAGGTGACTTAATTGGTATCTTTGCCTGATATGCAAGATATCAGGTTTATGCCAAAGTTTCTTCTTTCCAAAATTCTTGGGAATGACAACACTGCTTATACTTCCATAGCAGAAGAGTGTATGAGATATATATATATATATATATAAATATATATATGTGTGTACATATATATCAGGACTTTATGAAGTATCTCGTAACTTCATTTCTTTTGAATGATATTTCAAAGATTGAATCTATTCAAGTCTTATCTTGTAGTCTCATCTATGTGATGAACTTTTAAAACTGATCATAGCTTGAACGGTGGTAGTTCGAGTAGTATTCGGAAAAGATATAAGTATATTGGAGTATCTCGTAACTTCATCTTTTCAACTTATATCTAGTTAATGATTATCTTATGCACGACAAAGATTTTCAGAAAAATGTTGAGATAAGGTTAGACATATAAGATCACCTTGCAACGATATTTTATACAGTTATAAACTGGAACTCTGTGTATATTATACATGTCAGAGAATTTTAAAGATTTTGAGAAGTATATATGTATATATATATTGAATATTTTGTGACTTCGTCACATTAAGATATCAAACTTAGTTCATTTTTTCTTGACCAAGGCTTTCATGAGTACTATGAGAATGCTCATATATGGTTAATTATTATACATATTATTTCAGTGGGCTTGTTGCTCACCCTTGCTTTCTTCTTTCATTACACAACAACAGATAGACAAAATGAACAGGACCAAGCTCCTAATTCACGAGTGGTTAGGAAATGTTCCGCAGTTTCTGGTAGGTGTTGATGCCGCTGTAGCTGAGGTTGGAACTACCAATAGGCTAGGTTTCAACTGTTGATGTACCAAACTTATGTATATTATGAATTGTACTAATGGCAAAGAATATGTAAATTTATTCAGAAACCCTTTTAAGGTGTAATGGTTTATAATTGTGGAATAAAATGACTTGTGTTATTTTTGGTATGCATCTCTGAGACTATAACTTGTGGCGTGTGTGTGTATATTGTGGGGTCACAGTGCGCAATAGTTGGTTATTTATTAAGATTAAGTGTTATTAAGGAAAATGGAACTCGTGACAACCCGGATCCCCGACCCCGGATTTGGGGGGTGTTACAAGAATCATCCTCATCAAAATCACAGGTACCAACTCTCACTACCATTGATTTAAATATGAGTTAATATAAGGAAACTGTAGAAAAGATGAGCACATAAATGTTTCACATACATACAAGTATGGTTGCTGCTAATGAAGAAGTTAGAAGACTGACAAAGATAAATGAGAAGGTTGAAAGTGATAAACAAGAAGCTAAATTGTTGTTGGTGGAGCTTGAAACTGTAAGACAAGAAAATGCGTATATGAAGAAAAAGCTCAAGTATGCAGGTGAAGTTGAAGCAGTGCTAAGGGAGAAGCTGGAAAAGAATGCGGTTAAGTTGAAATCCTTAAAGAATACATCTGAGTTAATTGGACAGTATCATGAGAAAAATAAGCCATATGCAAACATTATTATTGGTCTTGACTATGATGCCTTGAACAACAAAAAGAAAGATATAGGTGACAAAGGAAAAGCAACAGAAAATGAAAATGTTCCAGTAATGCTGAAAAAGGTTGTCTCGCCTATGTTCAAGGCATGTGAAGTTAATTTCAGTGAAGAAGAGTTGATTATCAAGCAAGAAATTGCTGATAAAGATAAAGAGAAGAAAAATGCATAATCAACTCCATCTTCCAAAGCTGAAGAGAAGCTCATGGACAAACAAAGTTCCAAGACACCTGTCAAAGAGACCAAGACTGAATATGCAAGAAAGAAGAAGAAAAATGGAAATGGGAAAATTGGGATAAACAAAAGCAATTATTTTTCTTATGTTGCAGTTGCTCCAAGAAAGAAGTGTGAAAATGTGGCTCTGTAAATCATCTAACTCACCTTTGTAAAAAGGTTGTTAGCAAGCCAGCTGAAGGAGCATGCAAATACAATGAAGTAGATGCAAATGATCCCTACTCATTCTGTGACAAGTTTGACTGTATCCCTTGCAACTTGAAAGTGATGAAAAGTTGCCACAAACTGAGAGTAAAACAAGAATTGGGTCTATATCAGATAGGGAAAATGCACAACAGTCATTGAATTCTATTTTATCTGAAATAACTCATTCTACTTCTGTTAAATCAGTTAACAAGAAGAAAGTACCCAACACTACTTGGGTTGCTAAACACACTTAAAACTCATTGTGTGCAGGGAAAACTGAAGAAAGTCATATGGGTCATTGAAAGTGGGTGTTCCAGACATATGACATGTGATAAGGCTCTGCTATCACAGTTTGAGGAGAATGCTGACCCTTTGGTGACCTTTGGAGACAACAACAAAGGATTCACAATGGGATATGGCAAGATTGTTTCTGAAAATGTTGTCATTGATGATGTAGCACTGGTAGCTGGTCTTGAAGTAAATCTTCTCAGTATTAGCCAATTTGCAGACAAAGGCTTTGAAGTCTTATTCAACAAAGAAGAATGCACTTTTATTAGCAAGAAAACTGGTGAAGTTGCTCTGAAAGGAGCAAGGAAAGGAAGCTTGTTTGTTACAGACTTGGACTCAACAAATAAGGATGGAATTTGTTGCTTCTACACCAAGGCATCAGAAGAACAAAGCAAGATGTGGCATAAGAAATTGTCTCACTTGAATTTTAAGGCAATTAACACCTTGGTCAAACAGGAGTTAGTAAGAGACATGCCTAAACTGGAGTTTTCTCAAGTTGAAGTTTGTGAAGCTTGTCAGAAAGGAAAAATGAAAAGATCAAGTCACAAGTCAAAAACTGTGAATTCTATAAGTGCACCATTGCAACTTATTCACCTGGATTTGTTTGGGCTAGTAAATGTCTTTTCAATTTCAAGGAACAAATATGCACTTAAGATGGTGGATGATTTCTCAAGATACACATGGGTAGAGTTCATGCACTCAAAGGATGAAACTCCACACATCATTATTGAGCACATCAAGAAGATAGAAAAATATGCCGAAGATCACAATTATGTAAAAAGATTGAGAAGTGATGATGGAACAGAATTCAGAAATGCAATATTGAGTGAATTCTGTAAAAGTAAAGGCATTGTTCAAGAATTTTCAGCATCTAGAACACCTCAACAAAATGGAGTAGTTGAAAGAAAGAACAGAACATTAGTTGAAGCTGCTAGAACCATGCTGCAAGATGCCAAGCTGCCAACAAGTTTTTGGGAAAAAGATGTTAACACTGCATGCTATACTCAAAATAGATATCTCATTAAAAAAGCTCATGGAAAATCACCTTACTCAATCATGTCTAAGAGAAAGCCTACTGTGAAACATCTTCATGTGTTTGGAAGCAAGTGTTACATTTTGAAAGACAACTCTGAATATGTGGGAAAATTCGACTCAAAGGTTTTTGAAGCAATTTTTCTGGGATATTCATTAGAAAGAACAGCCTACAAAGTTTATGTGATTAATCAAAAGAAGATTATGGAAAGCACAGATGTGACTTTTAATGATGAAAAGTGTCCAGGCTTGGAATGTCTTGATTATAATGAAGCTGAAGCCCTTGTATTTGAAAACCTCAACATTGATAGTGATTCTGATGGGGAAGATGAAGTTGATGCACAACAGATGACAAATGAAGAGTCTACTGAACAAGAAAATCATGAAAATGGAAGCTCATCTCAAACACCTGAATTTGATAGCACAAACTCAGGGGGAGAAAGAGAAGAAAGATCTACCAGTCATACCAATAATGAAGAAAATAATGAAGGCACAAGTCAACAAACTCATACAAGAAAGTGGGATAGAAATCACAATTATTGGTGATCCTACTGCTAGCGTGAGGACTAGAAGTGCAACTGCTAATGAGTGCCTACATGCATGTTCTATGTCTCAAGTAGAGCCTAAGAAAATTTATGAAGCTCGACTGGATCCTGATTGGATATCTACCATGCAGGAAGAGCTGAATCAGTTTGAAAGAAACAAAATTTTGGAACTGGTTCCTGCACCAAAGAATAGAAGTATAATTAGAATAAAATGGGTGTTCAGGAACAAGATGGATGAAAATGGTGTAACCAGAAACAAGGCAAGGTTGGTTGCAAAAGGCTACTCACAAGAAGAAGGAATTGATTATGATGAAACTTTTGCCCCAGTTGCAAAACTTGAAGCAATAAGGATTTTTCTAGCATTTGCTGCACATTCAAATTTTAAAGTGTATCAAATGGATGTCAAAAGTGCCTTCCTAAATGGTGAGCTAGAAGAAGAGCTTTATGTGTAACAACCACCGGGCTTTGAAGATCCAAAATTTTTAAATTTTGTGTACAAATTACTCAAGGCTCTATATGGACTAAAGCAGAAACCTAGAGCTTGGTATGATACATTGTCAGAATTCCTACTTAGACATGATTTTACTAGAGGTACTATAGACAAGACTCTCTTTACTACTAGAAAAACGTCAATAGACATCGTCTAAAAACCGATGTCTTCGTGGGTGATGTTAAAGACCCCCCCATTTAACATCGATTTTAAATTGATGTTAAATACAGCATATAACATCAGTTCTTTATTTAAAACTGATTTCTATATCTTGATATTAAATTTCTCATGCATATCTAATCTTCATATATCATCATAATATGATATTTTTATCAATTTAAATATATGTGAGCTAAGCAAAATCTTTCAATTTAACCAATAAACTGATGTTACTAGTACCAGTAACAACAGTTTTTATCAAAAACCGATGTTAACAATACCTTTGACATCAGTTCTTAATTGGTAACCGATGTCTATTTGTAACAAACTGATGTCTATAATACTTAATAATATCAGTTTTTTGTTTTAAGATTTTTTTTGTTGTAGTATTTAACATCGGTTCTTACTGATGTTAATGGTCCACTAGAACTGATGTATTAAGCTTTGACAGACATCATTTTCCATTATAATGATGTTTGTACCTATTTTATTAATGCACATTTTAAAAATATAGATTCCAAAAACCAATGAACTACCAAAACCAATTGTTGCATAATACCAGTCATCTATAAATCTAACAATCAATATTCAAACATCCGGTACAACAGATTCATCTAATCCAAATATCAAGTACTACACATATCCATTCATATATTCTACTACTGTCTATACAAAGAATTTGACTTGGTACCGACAATAGCATGAAAAATATCATTTGAGGAACGCCCTTGTTCTTCTACATCTTCCTACTCCTTAGTAAAGCTCCTGTAGCCTCTGGTCCCGTATGATCACAATAAGTTTTTGACAGACCTGAGAGGATTATAGTTTTTGACAGGGTCTCCTGCATCAGCTCAAATTTATAGTGGACCTGCTCATTCCATAATAAAGTTAATAATGCTTGTAGTATAGTACTTCCAATTATAAAAGAGAATAATGTTTAATATAAACCTCAATAATCCAGTCAACTAATATCCCTCGCATTCTCTCGTTAATATCGAATTGTGTGGACATGTAGTCCACTGGAACACAGCTAGAACCCTACTATCAAAATAAGGAATCAGCCCGAGCGGGAAGAAATGGACGGTAAAGAACATTTTTTAGTAGCAGGAAGGACCACTTGGGATTTTCGCAGAAAGGGTAATAAGGATTGGGACATGGGAAACAAGCTTAGAAAAAGTTATTATTAGAGAGAGAGACACATTTTACAGTTATTCAGTGCTTTTAGAAACTGAGAAATATGTCCGAAATCTGTGTTTTCTTACATATATTGATAAATATACAACATCACACCAAATATCTTACAGCTGCAAAGTTACCTATTATTCGGTGGTTTCAGGGACTGAGAGAGTGTGATTTCTGGAGTGCTCTCTGCAGGAGGACTTTTTGGCAAATATGGTTATGACACAATGTGATCTAGAGCTTTAACCACTTCGGACACATGAGGGCGGGCGGAAGGTTGCTCCTGGACACAGATTAGAGCAGTTGCAAAAGCTTTATACAACTATTTTGCTGGATACTGACCTTGGATCTCAATCATCTGATATATGTTCTTCCTTTCCCTCAACAGAGTTCGTGCCTGCAAACAAAATCAAAAGATTTCATTTCATTTTTTCAGCTTCCTCGGTCATGGAAAATCAATCGCGTTATTTAAACCAAAACTACTTCAGCAATTATTAGGATGAAACACTCAACGTTAAAAGTCAATTGCATCCCAAATCTGAGCCCCAACAATTGTTTATTATCTTGCCAACTTCGATGCCACGGGTTTCATCAATATATTACTGCTTTTTATTTTAGTTGTGCAGTCACCTTCATGGTTTATATTAGTAGAGTCATATACATTTTTCATTCATGTAAAGGCTTAGATGAGAAGATCAAACTTAAACGGTCTTAATAAGCTCAGTTGCAGTAAGAAAAGAGCTTCGCTGTTGTATATATGTACTCTAGTAAGTATCTCCATTTTTGATTGGTTCATCAATGCTGACTACTAAATTATTTGCAGTTATCCATAAATTAAGGGATAGAACTCAGTAAACTGCACAAGCATGACCTGGCTAACAGTTTCATAGTAAGTAAATAAGGTTCACAAATACAGAAAGAACTAAAGTACACGACAAAGAATTCTTCCACCAAGAATATGAAATACGCAGCTTGAAGATAAAAAAGAACTTTGCACACAGCATAGATTTTTTTAACATCATTCTATACCTTGATATTTGAAATGAATAGGATCTATTCGGATAGGGAAGAATAGACAGATATATAGACCTTCAATAATCGTTCTCTTATATATATAGACCATACAAGTTCTTCATTTTACTGTTAAGTTATGTACAGATCTAGCTTCTAGCTTGTCAATTGTCAAGATATGTTTTTGCTCTGTCAAAAATTATAATTTTTAATTTCCCTTCAGAGCTAGCTACATTTTTATATAGAATTTCATTATTACAGATATGTGTTCTCACTATCATTATATATGGATACTAAAAATCAACCAGTCGCCAATTTGTATAAATAAGAAAATCAGAAGCATCGTTATGCTCCAACAGGAAAGAACTCGATTAATTGGAAATAGAATATGAATGCTCGGATCAACCTGAGATGATCAACTATATAAATTAAACTAATTCCGTGATCCCTCAGTATTGTATAAAGGGTGACAGAATAATATAAATACTTATGATCTCGCAATTTTCCTGTAAAAAATAAAGTTTGGGTTAGAAGTATCTCCTCCAACCTTATTAGCTAGATTGTTGATAGTAAAACACAAAAACATACTTCTTTGACTAGTAGAATTCAGCAAGCCAAATACTTGTTTTGCTCAAATTGCAGCATTAGTAAATAGTAACTTACCCCATTGAGACTCATTATCCCAACACTTTGGCTTGACTGCTTGAGCTTCTAAACATAACACACATATCCTACATTAATAATAATTTCAGTGAGTCTCGCAACACACACAAGTTTAGCAAAAATAACACAGAGGACATATAAAAATGTAACCAATAATACCTCCTTGAAATCACCAAAAAACCTTCTCAACTGACCTCGAACTCACAATGCGTCCATTTTCTTGAATAATACCTCCTCCTAATTACTCAAAGTGACACAAAAATAAAAAATCAAAACAAAAACATATACCCACATATACATCAAAATTGATACCCACATACATAATTCAACAAATTACTCAATTAAAAGCATAAAAGATTAACATGCTCAATTCAAACATTTAACCAATCATTTAAAAAAATAGGGTTTTAACATGAAACCCCTAAGTAAAAAATTAGGGTTTATATCTTACACAATTTATGCTCGACCTCCAAGCTTTAATCTCACATCTTTGACCTTTAAACTCAGACTTGACCTTACCCAATTCAAACTCCTTTCAAAAGAGAGAGCGGAGAGAGTTGAGAGAGCACGGAAAGCGAGCACAGAGAGCATAAAAAGCACAGAAAAACAGTCGGGAGAGATGACTGAATCTTCAGTTGAGCACAATCGAGAGGGAGAGGTGATATTTAGGGTTCTTCATAGAGGGGTGAGTTTCAGTGAGAGAGAAAGAGAAATGAGAGACTGAAAGGATTTATCTTTTGATTTTCGATTTTAAAAATATTTGATATTTTAAAGTGTAAAGTTGAAAAAGGGATGTAAACTAAAAAAAGGGAGAGATTTTGAAAAAATTCTAAGGCAAAATTTGTGTGAAAAGAGGGGGAATAATAGGAGGGAATGAATTATTTGGCCAAGGGGGGAAATAGGGAAGGCGCGCTGATTAAATTTTTTTAAACAAATGTTTAACATCGGTTGGGCTAAAACACCGATGTTTATAACAACAAAAGACATCAGTTGGTTAAAACCGATGTAGAAAACACCTTTTACATCGGCTCCAAAAGCAACCAATGTCTAAGAGGCGATGTTTATTCTACTTTTTCTAGTAGTGCTTCTACAAGAAACATGGTGAAGTTATGATCTTAGTTCAGATCTATGTGGATGATATCATTTTTGGTTCTACAAATGAGAAGCTTTGCCAAAGATTCTCCAAGCTTAAGCAAAGTGAATATGAAATGAGTATGATGGGGGAACTGAGTTACTTTCTTGGACTTCAAGTTAGTCAAAGAAGTGATGGGATCTTCATCAGCCAAACTAAATATGTCAAGGATTTATTGTAAAATTTTGGTATGGTTGATTGTTCACCTGCATCTACACCTATGCCTACTGCAATAAAGCTGGATGAATATAAAAAGGGAAAGAGTATAGATATTTCAAGCTATAGAGGGATGATCAGATCATTACTTTAATTAACTGCAAGTAGACCAGACATCATGTTTGCTACATGTCTATATGCAAGATTTCAAGCCAATCCAAAAGAATCACATTTGATGGCTGTGAAGAGGATTTTCAGATATTTGAAGGGGACTCCAAACTTGGGATTATGGTATCCTAAGGGAACTGGTTTTGAAGCTGTTGGCTATATAGATGCATATTTTGCTGGATGCAGGTTTGACAGAAAGAGTACTAGTGGAAGATGTCAATTTCTTGGACAAAGACTTGTATCCTGGTATAGCAAGAAACAACAATCTGTATCAACTTCTACAGCAGAGGCTAAATACATAGCTGCAGGAAGTTGTTGTGCTCAAGTGCTTTGGATTAGAAATTAGCTAATGGATTATGGCCTAGTGTTACACAAAATTCCTATCATGTGTGACAATACTAGTGCTATATCTATAGTAGCTAATCCAGTTAATCATTCTAGAACAAAGTACATTGATGTAAAGTACCGTTTTATTAGAGAACATGCTACAAATGGTACCATTGAGCTCATTTTTGTTCCAACAGAAAAATAATTGGCTGGTATTTTTACTAAACCTTTGGATGAAGCATCTTTCACTAGACTTATAGGTGAAATTGAAATTCTTAATTCTTCATCCTAAGGCAAGAACTCAGCTAATGTTTTGCAGCAGATCAATTTCTAATAAATCAACCTTTATTTGATTTAATTGGAAATTAACTAGAAATATGAATAATAAATATTTCAGAAATCTCTGCATATTTATTTTTCAAAATCCAAAATTTAACTTGGAATTTTTCATATTCTAAGTAAACTGCGTAGTTGTTAATTTACATCTTTAATATGTAAAATTAACACAAGGCAGAATTTTAGTAATCCAAAGGTATATAGAGAACTGGGTTCTCGATAAGTCTAATTGACTTCTCGACAAGTCTTTCTAAGACTTCTCTAGTGAGTTCTCGATAAGTCAATTTACTGACTTCTCGAGTGACTTCTCGATAGGCTTAAATATGACTTATGGATAAGTCCTTATAGAGTTCTCTAGTAGTGTTAATTCACAAAGTTCTCTACAAGTATAGTTTTTAGACTTCTCAATAACTCAGAACTGAAATAATTTAACTTAATAAATTATTTTGGTAAAATACTTTTGGCAAATTTATTCTAATTTTATTTTGAATTTATTCAAATAAAAGTTGGGATTAATTCAGTCCATTTTTGGACAAACTGGGTATTTATTTGACATCTCGATAACTCAATTTTTAGTTCTCTATAAGAGTAATTTAAAATGACTTCTCGATATGTTTTTCATTTCTTAAAATAACTTCTCGATAGATAAATTCCAAACGTCTATTTTTGAGTTCTCGACAAGTCATTTGCTTAAATACCCAGACTTCTCGATACATATACATACTTACAACTTTCGAGATCTCAAGTGACCTAGCTTTCAATCCAAAACCGATTTCTCTCTCGTTTTTCCTCCTTTCTCACAAATCTCTTTTACCCACTAAACTTCATACTCATATCAATGGCAGCCAACAATCTCGTACCCTTCATCCCCAAGGACACCAACTTTCTTACATTTCTGGATGCAAACCAAGCACCTAAAGCTTTTCAGTGCTTTGTCAAGTTCCTTTCTGAGACCTACTTTGTAGGTGCTCTTACTACCAATCCTGTGTTATATTTGGATGTGTTAGGGGAATTCTGGAACACAGCAATAACAAGAACAGTCGTGCATTAGAATTAACCTGCAACCATAGTGATAAACTGCACAATTAAGGGACAATAGGTGGAGATTCTTGAGGATGATGTCGATAAGGCTTTGGGCATTCCTACTGACAAGCTGGTGGAGGCTCCAACTCAGGATGAGCTGTATGAGTTCATGGACTTCATCAATTACTCTGAGAGGATCAATCTGGACAGCATGAACAAGAAGTATCTGAGGAGGGAATGATCATTCCTGTTTGATTCTGTGATAAGGCCATTCACTTACAGAAAGTCAGGATTTGACAATATTTCAAGTATTGTCCAAAAGCTAGTCTACTCAATGGCCCTCAACAAACACATTAATGTAGTTCACTACATATTGGAGGAGCTAAGCACCAGACTCACAATGTCATTGGAGTCAAGAGGTAAGAAGATCTTTCTGCCTAGATTTATTATTGAAAGAGATGTGTCATAAGTCCAATCATGTATGAGGATTTAGGAATAAATTTTATGTAATCTGTTTTGATTTCATTGATATTAATAAAAGACTTGTTTTGTTTTTATTGCGGGCTTTATCTATTTTAAGTGTTTAAATAAGATATACCACAGTTTAGAGTAAAGATTTTTATGGATTCTGATGAGATCATAATAATGAGACCTAAAAGATGATAACTCTAAACTTAAATAGTTCCAGGTCGAAGGATTATGAACTGGTAATTAATAATTCGCAAAGATCGGTATGTACTATGCTTGCTTCATTATGAAGGTTGTATGTTCTCATAAACATTTGTGTGGTGACACTATAGCTAGTATGTAGGTGCTTATTATAGAATAAGTTCACTAAACATGACTCACACAGCTGAACAACTGATGGAGTTCACTCACGTGTCAGCAGTTGTTCACATAGTGATAGTTGTACAAGTATCCTTAGGCTTGAGGTCATCATAGTCATCTTGTGAACACTGAACTATGCTTTGGTTTAGTTCTTAGTCTCCACGGACAATTATAAGGGCTCTACTGGGTATAGGAATTTGTACACGAAGATAGTGTATAATCAATAAAGGATCTACCCCTTCCAGTGAAGGAAGAGAATGTTCAATGCTGATCCACTTATGCTAGTTCAGGAATCTCTGGCCAGAGTGAATGAAATTAGAAAGGAGTTTCTAATTTACATTAATTAGAACTAAGCATAGTGAATGGGAAAGCATATGATTAAATAAGATAGGTTTGACACAAGTTCCATGCCTTGTATTTAATCGTGATATTGCAGGGTAGAAGGAATTGATTGTACTGTAACTATTCACTGAATGGGTTCTTGGTATTCTAAGCAGTGAATTCGTATTATCCGGATAGTCGTGATATGCTGAGAAGTATCCCTCACGATGTAGAATAAATATGATTAATTAATTAATCATATTTAATGAATTAGAGAATTTATATAAATAATGATAAAATAGTTTTATTATTATTTATTTCTACTACCGGCTTAATATTGAACCTACAGGGTCACACCATAAAAGAGAATGATTTAATGGTGGAGGAATTAATTAATAATGGCTGATAATTATTTATTTATGTAATAAATAATTAATTGGCAAATTTAATAATTAATTAAATCAGATTTAATTGATTATAAATTAATTAAGAAAAAGTTCTTAATATTATTAATTAAGAATTTAATTTTTGGAAATTAAATCAAGTGAGAGAATTATTTCTAAAATGTTTAGAAAAAGGATTAATAATTAAAAGGTGTTTTAATTATTAGTTAATTGGTTAATAAGAATAAAGGGTTAATAATAATAATAATAATAATTTATGGGAAAATTTTCAGCTAAAAATTTTGCCTATAAATATATTATTATAAACCCTAATTTTGTCTCAACCTAAAAAAGTTAAGCAAACCCTAATTCTCCCACCCCTTCCTCCTCCATTACATTGATCTCTTGGTAGATACCGGTGGAGTGCTTCACACTTGAGGAGCAGCTGCTAGGGATTTCCGCTCATCATTCTTGGATCGCTTTTAAAGGTTAGAAATCGAGCCCATATGATTTAATCACAATTTGTATGCCTTTATTTGGATTTTATATCAAGAAAATTGTTTTACCATACTTCTGTGATGTATAAAATCCTACAATGGTATCAGAGCTTAGGTTGTATGCATATAGATCTGTGATAAAAATTTCAGAATTTTCTAGATCTTGTATGAATTTATTATGATTTTTGCATGTTATATCATGGATTAATTATGATTGATTAGAAATCGTTTCTCAGAATTTTTTTGACTGTAGATCTGGGTTCTACAAGTGTTGTAGATCGTCCGGGTATTTTTTTTCATAATTTTCTGATGTGTGGATTAATTATTATGAATTTTTAAAGTTGTTTTATTAAAATTCGTAATTAAATATACATATATATGTAATCTGTTAGTATATATGTATATTAGTATCCTGCTGGTTTTTAAAGGATAGTACTGATGTTGATGGAGGCACGGCCTCCAATGTTTTGTACGGCGGCGGCGGCTAATTAAAAAAAAAATCGGCTGAAGTCAGGAAAGGGGAAGGACCGCGCGGCTGGCTAGCACGCGTGAGGGTCACGCGCTCCAGGGCCACGCGCGGCACGTGTCAGACACGCGCGGTCAACGGTCACTACTTGTGCTGACGTCATGCTGACGTCATCAGATGACGTCATGCTGACGTCAGCTCAGCGTTTGGGGCTCCTGAGGCGTGTGGCTGACTGTCAGTCACGCGCCTGACAATGCGTGTGCGCGTGGGGGCACGTGGCTGACTGTCAGACACACGCCTGACAGCGCGTGTGCGCGTGGGGGCGTGTGGCTGAGCTTCTTGGGGCGCGTGATGGCGCGTGGGTGGTCAGATCGGGGCGTGCTTGGTGCCGTTGGATTCGTCTTTTCGAGACACATCTAATGGTATATTATATTGTATTTTCTGAAATTGTTTCGGACTGTTTATAACTAACAGTAGTGTATTAAAGTTGTTTTTAACTGTTTTAATTACTTTTAAATGCCTCATGTGATACATAGAGATGTATAATGCTTAGACTAATATGCTACATGATTTAACATGCCTATCTTTACGTTTATTCATGCTTATATATGTGATATATGCTTAACTTATCATGCGATGATAGATTTAGGTGAACTTAATTAACATAAGGCATATGTTAGACAATCTAGTATAGTGAAATTATTTCATGACCTTAATATAAATATTATGAATACAATCATGAGATTCTTGTGTTTATAAAACATGTAATTGAATATGAATTTTCAATATTGAGAGAAAGGATGATTCTGTCAACAACAGATTTCTATCTGTAAGAAAGGGGTATTAAGTGACGCCTCTTGACAATGCTCCCCCCGATCTGGGAATCATCTGATTATCGATTATTGATTTGAAATATTTAATTTAAAAGGAAGAATCTCTTTATAATATGATTATGATTGTAACGGAATATAATCCCTCTAAAATTAAATAATATCAAGTAGTAATTGGCCAATGACACAACGGGCTTGTGTCGTTCAAAGCCTTCCAATATGGTAGAAAGTAGTTCTTATTTTTGAATCATTGTCGTTTCGTGCTACAGCCGAGGGCTTTGATTTCGAAATAAGAAATACTTGTCTATTACATAGAAATATGTGCATTGAATTAGAATCTAAAGGTCGTTACGTGCTGCAGCCGTGGGCCGTTGGAGACTGATTCAATTGTACGAAATGTTGGGTTAGACTTGACTTAGAATATTGAGTCTGTCGTGCTACAGCTGTGACTCAATTATTCAAGAGGCTAAAGTTTTATTAGGGAATAACATAAGATGTAATTGACAAGAGTTGTCTACCTATTGAACATCATATGACGTTTCGTGCTACAGCCGAGGTTGTGTGATGGAATGTAGGATCCCTATTCCCACTAGCATTATGAATGCTTAATTTTCACTTAGGGGTTGTATAAATTAGATAAACTAGTGGGAGCCACTTATGAATAAAGAACCGATTCATATAGTGTTTTGAAATGAAATTGAATATTTGCTAAGTGTTGTTATGTGTTCATCATTTACAGATTTACTATATACGTTATGTCTTCTGCACTATCACTCCGGAGCATACTAGATGCTCACAAGTTGACTGGTCCTAATTTTGCTGACTGGCTTCAAAACTTGAGAATTGTTCTCAGGGTTGAGAAGCTGGAATATGTGCTTAACTCACCTAAGCCTACTGAACCTGCTAACGATGCACATAATGATGAACATATTGTGTATCGTAAGTGGATAGATGATGCAAATGTTTCTCAATGCATCATGCTAGCTTCCATGAACATTGAGCTACAGAAGCAACATGAGCATATGGATGCTCACACTATCCTTATGCATCTACAAGAGTTGTATGATCTGGCAGGAAGGACAGCTCGATATGAGATATCGAAGGAGCTGTTCGGTTGTAGGATGTCTAAGGGATCATATGTGAATGACCATGTACTTAAGATGATCAATTTGATTGAATGTCTTGGACAACTTGGTTTGGCAATGGATGGGGAGCTGAGCCAATACTTGGTCTTACAATCACTTCCGAGTTCGTTCTCGCTGTTTGTTGTGAACTTTCACATGAATAATCTGGATGTCAGCCTGCCTGAACTCCACAACTTGTTGAAGACCGCGGAATCGAATTTTCCCCCTAAGAAGAGTTTTGTTCTTCTAATTGGTGAAGGTTCCAATCCTAAAAAAAGGAAGAAGAATCCTTCCAAGAAGAAGAAAGTAGGTGAGAAAAAGCCGGTTCCACCAAAAGCTGAAGACCCCAAGAGCAAAGTTGTTTGCTTTCACTATAACATGGTGGGGCACTGGAAGAGGAACTGTAAGGTTTACCTTGTAGAATTGAAGAAGAAGAAGGGTAGTGAGACTACCGCTTCTGATTCAGGTATGTTCATGATTGAAGTTAATATGTCACTAAGTCAAATTTCTACTTGGGTATTAGATACCGCCTGTGGTTCTCATATTTGTAATTTGTTGTAGGGACTAAAGGAAAGTAGGACTCTTGAAGAAGATGAGGTGATTCTATGTATGGGCAATGGAGCAAGGGTTTCCGCCATATCTATAGGATCATTTAGTTTACATATGCCTACGGGCAAGACTATTATTTTGAATAATTGTTATTACGTTCCCTCTATTGTGAGGAATATTGTTTCTATTCCTATGTTGGATTTGGATGGTTTTTCATTTATTATTAAGAATAATGAATGTTCTATTCTTAGAGATAATGTTCTTTATGGACGTGGTACTTTAAATAATGGTTTGTATGTATGTGACGTAGAGCATAATTTACTTCAGATTGAACAAACTAATAAAAGAAAAAGGGATGATGAAAATCTCACTTTCTTGTGGCACTGCAGACTTGGTCATATTAGTGAAAATAGACTGCGGACATTGCATAAGGAAGGGTTACTTGACCCCTTTGATTTTGAATCATATCCTACATGCGAGTCTTGTCTATTGGGTAAAATGACCAAATCTCCATTTAGTGGACATGGAGAGAGGGCTGCAGATTTGCTAGGATTGGTACACACAGATGTATGTGGACCAATGTCTACGCAAGCCATGGGTGGATTTTCATACTTCATTACTTTCATAGATGATCGATCTAGATTCAGATATGTGTATTTGATGAAACACAAGTCTGAAGCCTTTGAAAAGTTCAAAGAATATAAGCATGAAGTGGAGAAACAAACCAAACATAGTATTATAACTCTTCGATCAGATCGAGGTGGTGAATACTTGAATGGAGAGTTTCTAGATTATCTCAAAGAAAATGGTATAGTCTCCCAGTGGACTCCTCCATATACTCCACAGTTGAATGGGGTATCTGAAAGGAGAAATCGAACTTTGTTAGACATGGTTCGGTCCATGATGAGCTATGCGAATCTTCCAGTATTCCTATGGGGTTATGCATTGGAAACCTCAACATATTTACTGAATAAGGTGCCTTCCAAATCTGTTCCTCAAACTCCATATGAGATATGGAAAGAAAGGAAACCGAGTCTTAAACACGTTAAGATTTGGGGATGTCCAGCTTATGTTAAGAAAGTTGACCCAGATAAGCTGGAATCTCGATCCGTAAAATGTAATTTTGTGGTATATCCTAAAGAGACTTTAGGGTTTACTTTTACACCGATCATCGGGTGTTTGTCTCCAGACATGCTACCTTCTTGGAAAAGCAGTTTATCCTTGAAGGAAACAGTGAGAGCAAAATTGAACTTGATGAAGTTCAAGAAGCACAAACTACTACGGATCAAGTGGAAACACCTGTTCAGACTGAACAACCTTCTGTGGAACAGCCCATTCATAGGTCAGGGAGAGTGTCTCGCCAACCTGAGAGGTATTATGGCCTTGTCATTGAGAATGACAATGAGTTGTCAATCATTGATGATGACGACCCTGTGACCTATAATGAGGCTATGAGTAATGTTGACTCAGAGAAATGGCATAGTGCCATGAAATCTGAAATGGAATCTATGTATACCAACCAAGTATGGACTCTGGTTGAGGCACCTGAAGGTGTTAAGCCTATTGGGTGAAAGTGGGTATACAAAAGAAAGATTGGAGCAGATGGCCAGGTGGAGACCTATAAGGCCAGGCTCGTGGCAAAAGGATTCAAACAAAGGCAAGGGATTGACTTTGATGAAACTTTTTCGCCTATAGCCCTGTTAAAATCAATTCGGATTTTGCTTGCGATTGCTGCTTACTACGTCTATGAGATCTGGCAAATGGACGTGAAAACAGCCTTCCTCAATGGGAAATTGAAGAGGAAGTGTATATGACACAGCCAGAGGGTTTTCTTTCCAAGGGAAATGAACACCTAGTGTGTAAGCTGCTGTGAACCATATATGGTTTAAGGCAAGCTTCTCGTAGATGGAACATCCGTTTTGATGAGACAATCAAAGAGTTTGGTTTTATCAAAAACATAGATGGACCATGTGTCTACAAGAAGGTTAGTGGGAGCGTGGTAACATTTCTTGTATTGTATGTGGATGACATACTTCTTATAGGAAATGATATACCAATGCTGCAATCAGTCAAAGTATGGCTATCGAAGAACTTCACCATGAAGGACTTAGGAGAAGCATCCTACATTCTCGGTATGAAGATCTATAGAGATAGATCTAGAAGAATGATAGGTCTTACCTAGGGTACATACATCCAGAAAGTGCTTAAAAGGTTTAGCATGGAAAACTCCAAAAGAGGTCTCATACCGATGAGCCATGGAGTGTCCCTTTCCGGAAAGATGTCTCCTAAGACACCTGAGGAAAGAGAGCGTATGAGTAAGATTCCTTATGCTTTAGTAATAGGATCTATCATGTACGCGATATTGTGTACTAGGCCTGATGTTGCTTATTCAATTAGTGTGACGAGCAGATATCAGTCCAATCCAGGTGAAGACCACTAAAAAGCAGTGAAGAACATCCTTAAGTACTTGCGAAGGACTAAGGACATTTTTCTTGTTTTTGGTTGTGAATCTGAGTTGAAAATAGAGGGTTATACTGACTCTATTTTTCAATCAGAAAGTGATGATAGCAAATCCATGCCAGGGTACGTGTTTACTCTGAATGGTGGTGCGATTAGTTGGAAGAGTTCCAAACAGTCTACAACAGCTGACTCTACACCGGAAGCAGAATATATAGCTGCAAGTGAGGCTGCAAAAGAAGCCGTTTAGATGAGGAAATTTGTTTCTGAGTTGAGAGTTGTTCCTAGCGTTGAAGAGCCTATTGTGTTGTATTGTGATAACAACACAGCAATAGCACAAGCCAAGGAACCTAGGTCTCATAAAAATTCCAAACATGTCCTGTGGCGCTTTCTGAGACCTACTTTGTAGGTGCTCTTACTGCTAATCCTGTGTTATATTTGGATGTGTTAGGGGAATTCTGGAACACAGCAATAACAAGGACAGTTGTGCATGAGAATTAACCTGCAACCATAGTGATAAACTGCACAATTAAGGGACAACAGGTGGAGATTCTTGAGGATTATGTCGATAAGGCTTTGGGCATTCCTACTGACAAGCTGGTGGAGGCTCCAACTCAGGATGAGCTGTATGAGTTCATGGACTTCATCAATTACTCTGAGAGGATCAATCTGGATAGCATGAACAAGAAGTATCTGAGGAGGGAATGATCATTCCTGTTTGATTATGTGATAAGGGCATTCACTTACAGAAAGTCAGGATTTGACAACATTTCAAGTATTGTCCAAAAGCTAGTCTACTCAATGGCCCTCAACAAACACATTAATGTAGTTCACTTCATATTGGAGGAGCTAAGCACCAGACTCACAATGCCATTGGAGTCAAGAGGTAAGAAGATCTTTCTTCCTAGATTTATTATTGAAAGAGATGTGTCCTAAGTCTAATCATTCTTTACAAGTTCATTCATGGTCTTGAAGTTTAGATGGGATAGCTTCTTGTGTCGTAGCCAACTTTCATCTTGACTTGCTTTACTGAGAAGACAAGTAACATATTCTACATTTAATGAGTTGAAGTCAGCTAGGTACTGAAAGGAATATGTCCTAAGTCCAATCATGAATTAGGATTTAGGAATAACTTCCTGTGTAATCTGTTTTGATTTCATTGATATTAATAAAAGACTTGTTTTGTTTTTATTACGGGCTCTATTTATTTAAGTGTAGATATACCATAGTTTAGAGTAAAGCTTTTTATGGATTATGATGAGATCATAATAGTGAGACCTAAAAGATGATAACTCTAAACTTAAATAGTTCCTGGTCGTAGGATTACTAACTGGTAATTAATAATCCACAGAGATCGGTACATACTATGCTTGCTTCATTATGAAGGATGTCTGTTCTCATAGACATTTGTATGGTGACACTATAGCTAGTATGTAGGTGCTTATTATAGAATAAGTTCACTGAACATGACTCGCCCAGCTGAACAACTGATGGAGTTCACTCACGTGTCAGCAGTTGTTCACATAGTGATAGTTGTACAAGTATCCTTAGACTTAAGGTCATCATAGTCATCTTGTGTACACTAAACTATGCTTTGGTTTAGTTCTTAGTCTCCAGGAACAATTATAAGGGCTCTACTGGGTATAGGAATGTGTACACGAAGATAGTGTATGATCAATAAATGATCTACCCCTTCCAGTGAAGGAAGAGAATGTTCAATGTTGATCAACTTATGCTAGTTCAGGAATCTCTGGCCAGAGTGAATGAAATTAGAAAGGAGTTTCTAATTTACATTAATTAGAACTAAGCATAGTGAATGGGAAAGCATATGATTAAATAAGATAGGCTTGACACAAGTTCCATGCCTTGTATTTAATCGTGACATTGCAGGGTAGAAGGAATTGATTGTACGGTAACTATTCACTGAATGGGTTCTTGGTATTCTAAGCAGTGAATTCGTATTATCCGGATAGTCGCGATATGCTGAGAAGTATCCCTCACGATGTAGAATAAATATGATTAATTAATTAATCATATTTAATGAATTAGAGAATTTATATAAATAATGATAAAATAGTTTTATTATTATTTATTTCTACTACCGGCTTAATATTGAACCTACAGGGTCACACCATAAAAGAGAATGATTTAGTGGTGGAGGAATTAATTAATAATGGCTGATAATTATTTATTTATGTAATAAATATTTAATTGACAAATTTAATAATTGATTAAATAAGATTTAATTTATTATAAATTAATTAAGAAAAAGTTCTTAATATTATTAATTAAGAATTTAATTTTTGGAAATTAAATCAAGTGAGAGAATTATTTCTAAAGTGTTTAGAAAAAGGATTATTAATTAAAAGGTGTTTTAATTATTAGTTAATTGGTTAATAAGAATAAAGGGTTAATAATAATAATATTTTATGGGAAAATTTTCAGCTGAAAATTTTGCCTATAAATATACTATTATAAACCCTAATTTTGTCTCAACCTAAAAAAGTTAAGCAAACCTTAATTCTCCCACCCCTTCCTCCTCCATTACATTGATCTCTTGGTGGATACCGGCGGAGTGCTTCACACTTGAGGAGCAGCTGCTAGGGATCTCCGCTCATCGTTCTTGGATCGCTTTTAAAGGTTAAAAATCGATCCCATATGATTTAATCACGATTTGTATGCCTTTATTTGGATTTTATATCAAGAAAATTGTTTTACCATGCTTCTGTGATGTATAAAATCCTTCAATTATGTCAGCTTTAAATTATAAAGTTAATGACATACATATGCTAGAAGGTGTAAACAGGACACTAATTGGCAATTGTAAGCAAGTATCCAAAATTTTATTTGGATCACTTCTTACTAAGAATAAGGTTCCAGTAAGTCTTAAGTTAACACCTTTCATGATTGAAAGATTTAAGACTTACCCTTATTCTATGCTAGACATGAGAAGTAGTGGAAATCAACCTAGTGCAACAATGGTTCCTGAGCCTGTGGAAGCACAAACACAGGCACACCCATATGAACCTACCCATGTTGAGCATGTTCCTTCAAAACCTGTAGATACTAGGAAACCAACCACCTCATCCTCTCAAAATGATGAGGTGAGTAAAAAGAAGAGAAAGGGGGTAACCATGACAATTTTGCAAGAGAGTGGTGAGGACCAAATTGAAGCTGAGTCACCCTTGGTCAAAAGACTAAAAGAAGAGTAAGAAATATGAGCTGACCACTCAAGACACCTCTGTACCCTCCCAACAGGGTGCAGTTGTAAATATGGGGACTAAACAGACTCCAGATGCATCCTCTCAACAAGGTGTGTCTATTGAAAAGAGCATTCAGCCCAATGCACCATGTAAAGAGTCTGCACAGCCTGCACTTGAAGCAATTCAAGTGTATGATAGGAGAAATAAGGATGGCACACACAGTGAGAGCACATCTTTTGAAGCTCCCTCATCCATTCAGGGGGAGTTGCTAACACTCACAGCTGAACAACAATCTCTTATATCTAAAATTTCTTCTCTACCAACTGCACTTGAATCTGATTCTCAAGTGCAAGCTAAATCAAGTGACTTGGTTGAAGAAACCTTGCTCACCACCCAGACACTTCATTCAGATGGTGAGAGACTACTAACTTGGGTAGACCTTGATAACACCATAAAAAACCTGGGGGATTCATCAGTTTTCACTGAAGACCCCATGGATGTATCAAATGCACCTTCATGCGCAAATCAGTCTTCACAGACTGTAAGGTTTGAGGGTAGTACTCCTGAGGGGGAGCTATCTAAATCCTCTCCAATTCAATTGGAGGTTCCTCATGTAGGGACAACTCCCCTCAAAACCCTAGCAGAAATTGCTTTGGTAGTTGATGCTAGGAGTATAATTGCCAATGATCCTGTCATAGGGGAGGCAAGTATAGCATATTCAGGTGACAGTGTGGTGTAAGACATAGAAGGGTTTGAGACTGGTGTACATGGCAGTAACCCAGTCAAATCCCCTCTAATTCAATTGGAGGTTCCCACAACTAGTGTGGAACAACAACTAGCCATAACCACAGAGCAATCTGTGAGTAAAACTGTGACTTCAGTCATGGGTGTTTCTGAACCCTCAACTTCACAACCTCAACAACCACACATCCTATCACAATGGCTGCAAGAATCTGGTTCTCAACCCACATCTATTGATGATCTTCTAGTAGAACAGATTTCTAGACTGGCAAATATCTCTCAATATCTACTCACTTCTGATATGAGCAATCAAGACTATCAGTCCATCATGCTCACTTACAATGAAGATGTTGAAAAATAGAAGGAGAAGATTATGAATGATGAAGAAGAGGATGGTAATGTGGATGCATGGCTCTCTCAGGATTTTGTGTTGGAAATGGATCAAGTCTTGGCCAGATTCATGGAGGAGTATGTTATAATTCTTGGAAGCAATGAAAAGGCCTTGACTCCACAAGAGGTGTATGATGCAGTTACAGAGGTGCACAAAGCTCATCTCAAGGATTTTCATCTTTTTGGTAAAGCTCTTGAAGTCAAGTTGACTGGTCATGAGGATAAAATCAGGAAGCATGTGAAGGAGAAGATGGATGAGATTATACCATCTCAAGTAAAGATCACTTCTAAATTCAAGCACTTTGCTGAGCAAATGTCAAGGATGGATCTTACTAAAATTGAGAAGAAAGTCAAAAATCTTAAACAATCCTTTATCTCTCTCCATACTGTTGTCCAGCAGCAAATCACTCATTCAAATGACAATAAGGTCAAGCTGGAATAACTTTACCAGAGCAGATATGAGCCTCCAGTCTTTCTTATGGAAGGCATCAAACAGGTTGTAGAAGAAACCTTTGGCACATCTACTAGCTCTTATCAGTCTGGCTCAACTTCCACAAATCTGTAAATCCAATCTCTACAAAGCCAAGTCTCAGCACTGCAAGACTCAAATGCTTCTCACACTGCACAAGTTCAAGCCTTAACTTTACTAGTTCAAAGCCAACAGACAGACATTCAGACCCTGGTGGATTCTCACAAGCATCTCCAAATACAAAACTCAGTTGCTTTGGGAGCCATCATGGGAAAGCTCAACATCCATCCACCATCACTTCCAGAACAGATAAGGCCTGAGATTCCTACTCCCCTCCTCATGCCTGCCAACATGACTAAGGGGGAGATAGAGGATAAGTTAGCAAGATCCAGATCATCTACTCAACAAGTCCATGGTGCTAAAAAGAATTTAAATAAAGAAGTAGATCTTGATATGGAGAGACTTATTAGGGCTGCTGAAGGACCAAGTCTAAGCAGAGAATTTGATGAATTGCTTAAGGCCCTAAAAGCTTCTCTCAATGATAATTACTTCACATACAAAAAGGCCCTGGACAGAACAATAAACTTCTTAAGGGTGGTCATGGTGAATCAAGACAATTTTCTACAAAAGAGAATTATGGTCAACATAAATGACTCAGGGATAGACAGATGTATGCAGGTGTCCCTCAATTATCTTGTCTCAAGGAGGGCATCTGAGTTGGATATTATGATCAACAAAGTCAAGGTTGTAACTCATGAAGATACCATGCTGCTAACTGAATTGAAGAATGCATAAGTGGCTGCTTTTCCAGAAGCATACCTACAGCCAAGTAATGGTATAACATACATCTGTCCAAACACCAGACACTTAAAACATTTTCAAATCCCTAAACAATGTGTCATGGCCAACAAGAAGCTTATCGTGATTCTGGAAATTGACTTAAAATCAAAGAAGAATAAGAATAATGATGATGTAGAGATGATAAAGCTGTTGGGAAGATACTTGAGTGATGCTGAAGCCAACTTGCCTAAAATTCAAATCAACAAGGATAATTTGAATGATGATGAGCAAAAGAAAGATGATCAAAATCCTTCTGGCTCAAATCCAAGTCAATCCACTAAGTCATCTGGTAGCAAGGGTGGTGAAAATAAGAAGGAGGATGATAAGGAAAATAATGAGAAGAAGATAGCTAATGGGAGAAGAAGTAAAAGGAGACATGATGGCTCAGAACCACATCAAACCCTAAAAATCCAAACAGCTCTAGCTCAACCTTTAGCCAAAACTTCTGAATCAACAACCTCAATCAACAAACCACTCTCAACCTCAAAGCCTAAATTTCTATTCAAGAAAACTGCTAATTTTTTCCTAAAAATTCCAATCACCACAAGCCAGACAAGTCTCAAGAAAATCACAACCTTGCCTTTAGCCAAGCCTTAACTAAAACTTCAATCTCAAATATGTTGGGAGATAGCCTAAGAAATCCAAGCTTACAAAGAAAGAAGAAACCACTGAAAGGGCCATCTGGAACTGTTTCAAGCAATCTGACTTTCTACCTTTGAATTGGTGCATCTCAGATGAAGATCACTTTCAACAACTTGCTGAGGAAATAGTCAGAGTTTGGGTTGTATCACTTAGGGAAGTTAGAATTTTCTATGAAGATGGGTCCTTCACCTTTCTTGGTAGTGATTTAATGGATTCTCTTTCTCCCACAAAAATTAAGATAATAATAGGTTTGCTAAAGGACAAGGATACTGCTACAAGGGCATGGAGATCAGTTATAGCTGAATGGTTGATTGAAAGGGAGGAAACAAGGAAAAAAAATAAGGCTGAATCTGAAGAAAGAGTGAGGAAGTATAATGAGGAAATTGAGATGTTCATAAAAAGATCAGAAGAGCTCAAGGCCAAAGGAATGAGTAAAATCTCTAAGGATGGGAAATTTCTAAACATCAAAGATGGTGGATTTTCTAAATTTAGGATTGATTTACTAGGAAAAAATTTGTAGAAGCTTTAAGTGGGACACCTATAATAGAAGAACTTGAAATTCTTGATCACTTGAAGGATGAAGCAGATACAAAAACTATCTTTACCTGATACTTGTAACCATTAAACTTTGTAAATCTCATAATGTATAAAAGTTGTAATTCGATCAAGCTTTATGTATTGATTTCATTTTCCATTTTTTAACTTGGGGTTAGTCTTGTTAACAGGCATGAATTTGTGTTAAGTAATCTTCTCACAAATTAGGGGAGATTGTTGTGCAAGACATGCCTGTACTTTAACAAGACTTAAGTCAAATTGACAACCCTAAGTAAGTTGTATTGTAATCTTAGTTTGCATTTGTACTTGTAACTTCTAAAGTCTATAAAAATGAAAAAGGAGCAGACTGGAGTCTTTTTGTTTAAACAGTATCAAGCCTAAGGATTCTATCTAGAAGAAGATCAAGAAGATCATGCCTTAGAAGAATTTTGAAGAAGCTTGGAGTTGAATAAATCTGTTTGGATAAAAATACTCTAAGTCAAAGATCTCTACAAGTCACATATTTGGTGTTATAGAGAAGTCACTTAAGACCTCCAAATGACTTATAGAGAAGTCAGGAAAAGCTACTAGAGAACTCACATAGATATCGACAAGACAAATTGAAGACATGAAGATTGGAGATATCGACAAATCATTTCTTCACTAGAGAACTCAGAGTTATCGACAAGTCAACATTCATTAAAGAACTCTGAGTTATCGATAAGTCAAATTCCACTAGAGAACTTAGAGATATCGATAAGCCAAAATTCATTAGAGAACTCTGAGTTATCGACAAGTAAAATTTGACTAGAGAACTCTGAGTTATCGAAAAGTCAATAAACCACTAGAGAACTCAGAGATATCGATAAGTCAAAGTGAAGATATGAAGACTAGAGATCTTGAAAAGCCAAATTTTTTATAGAGAACTCAGAGACCTCTACAAGTCAAATTAACTATGAAGTATTAGAGATCTCGATAAGCCAATATACTTATCGAGATTTCAAGTTCTCTATAGACCAAATGGAGATCTCGAGGTAAAATCTCAAAGTACAAATTTGCAGACCAGTTCAATATCCAAGATTCACAATCAACAAACAATCCAAAAAGCTGGATTGACAAGACTACAAAAAGCAGCTTGAAGGATGTGCAAGATCAATGGTAAAGATTAACTGACAAAGGAAGATCAAAGTAAACACAAGATGCTAAGATATGCTAAGCCAGAAATGGAAGATACACTTTTCCTAAAATGGAAATGACAAGTGACAGTTTACTAAAGCTAATAGCATGTCTTATTATACACTATATAAACCAGCAATTAACTAAATTATAAAGTTAAAACTGGTCCTTTAGTTAGAGTAACAATTTAGATAGAAAATCTTGTAACACTCTCAAGAAGAAGTTAAGCTCTTTATCAACAAAGAGCCTAAAAATTTTGTAGCAAAATATTCTTAATTTTAATAAAATTAAGTGAGTTTTGAAAAGATTTGTGTTCTTTATTATTGCATGTTTAATTTCTGCAGTAACACATTTCACTACAAGATTTAATTTACTTTGTTCAACCATAAAAAGTTCAAGAAAAGCATAAAAACATAAAAACATATTCAACCCCCCCCCTCTATGTGTTATTCATTTCCTAACAGATGAGATGGTTATTGTGAATGGTTGGATGTTGAAGGTTGTTCATTTTGATTTGAGGTGGGAGATAAGAATTCAACAGAACCACCCGTGACAGATGTCACAGTTTGACTCACAGGATGACCTATAGTTATGACAGTTTGTTGTTCTTCACCTGTGGTGAGAACCTCCATTTAAATTGGAGGGGAGTTAACTAGGTTACTGTCATGTACTCTAGTGTCAAACCCTTATGTTTCTTTCAAAACACTGTCACTTGAAAGTGATGTACTTACCTTCCCCATAGCAGGATCATTGGCAATTGAACTCCTAGCTTCAACTGTGAGTGCAATCTCAGCTTGGGTTTTGAGGGGAGTTGTTCCCACAAGAGGAACCTCCAATTGAATTGGAGAGGATTTAGATAGCTCCCCCTCAGGAGTAATGCCCTCAAACCTTACAACCTGTGAAGATTGATTTACACATGAAGGTGCATTTGGAACCACCACAGGGTCTTCAGTAAAAACTGATAAAACTCCTGTAGTTTTGTTGGTATCATCAAGGTCTACCCCAGCATGTAGCCTCTCACGAACTGATTGTGGGTCCTGGTTGGTGAGCACAGTTTCTAGAACCATGTCACTTGATGTTGGCAACACTTGAGAGTTAGATTCAAGTCTTTGATTATAGGATGAAAAAAATTTAGAAGTAAGGCTTTGAATCTCAGATTGGAGTGTTGGCAGCTCCCCCTGAGTAGAAGAGGGAGCTTCAAGTAATGTGCTCTCCTTATGTGTGCCATCCTTATGTCTCCTTTCATACACTTGAATTTATTCAAGTGATGGTGCAGACTCTGTATAGGGTGCACTAGAGTGAATGCTCTTTTCAATAGAGAAACCCTGTTGAGAATGCCCCTAGAGTTTGTTTTTGTCCCTCTTTTTAAACTACAACCTTTTTGGAGGATACATAGGTGGCTTGAGTGGTCAGCTCAGTTTGTTTCACCTTCTTTGTCTTCTTGACCAAGGGTGACTCTAGTTCAGTTTGTTCCTCACCACTCTCATTGATTATAGCTAAGGGTGTATGTTTTCTCTTCTTTTAACTCACTCCAACCTTTTGAGAGGATAAAGTGGTTGGATTCCCAGCTTCTACTAGTACAGAAGAAATGGTCTCAACTTGGGAAGACCCCTGTTGTTTCTCCTGTGTTTGTACTTCCACAGAGACAGGAGCCATAGTTGTACTAGGTTCACTATTAGATCTCATGTCAGACATAGGGTAAGGGTAAGTCCTAAACCTCTCAATCATAAATGGAGTGAGTTTAAGACTTACAGGTACCTTGTTTTTAGTAGTAGGTGAACCAAATAAAACTTTGGACACTTGCTTACAATTGCATATTTTAGTCTTATCTATATCATTAAGCATTTGAATGTCATGCATTTTATGATTTAAAGCAGACATTATAAATATAGGAAGAAAAATTTCTTTACCTCTTGTTGTCAAAGGCATAATGAGCCTGGTGCTTAGCTCCTCCATGATAAGATGACCTGTATTGAGGTGTCTGTTGTGGGCCATTGAGAACACCAGCTTCTGGACAACACTAGAGATATTGTCATACCCTATCTTTCTGCATGTGAAAGCCCTCACAATAGAGTCAAACAAGAAAGACCATTCTCTCCTGAGAAACTTCTTGTTCAGGCTAGCGAGGTTGATTCTTTCACTATAATTGATGAAGTCCATGAACTCAGCTATCTCATCCTGTGTTGGAACCTCCACCAAATTTGCAGTTGGGTTGCCCAAAGCTTCATTGATATCATCTTCAGAAAATTCCACTTGATGACCTCTAATAGAGCAATTAACTACTATAGATACATCCTGGTTCTCATGCACCACAGTCCTTACCACAGTTTGTTCCAAAAATCCCCCAGAACATCCAAGTATAGAACTGGATTTGTTGTCAAAGTACCTGCAAAGTAAGTTTCAGAAAGAAACTTCACAAAACTTTTGAATGCATCAGGAGCCTGATTTGCATCAGTAAAGGCGAGGTAATTGGTGCCCTCCTTTGGGATAAAAGGTGTAACTGTGTTTGATGCCATTAAAATAGTCTGAATTTGAGCGAATAAGAAAAAGTAGAGAGAAAGAGTTTGAAACGAGAGAGAGTGGTTGAGAATTGGAAAAATTAGGTCACTTAGAGATCTCGAAAGCGTAAAGAGATGTATGTAGAGATGTCTGGGTATTTATAGTAAAAGGTAAATGACTTATCGAGAACTAAAAATGGACATTTGGAATTTTCTTATCGAGAAGTTATATTGAGAGAATAGATTACATATCGATATATCATTTTCCTGACTCTTATCGAGAACTAGAAAATGACTTGTCGAGATGTCAAATAAATACCCAGTTTATTCTAAATGAACTAAATTTATTTCCAATTTTTATTTGACTAAATTAAAATAAAATCAGAATAATTTTGTCAAAAGTATTTTACCAAAATAATTTATTAAATTAAATAATTTCAGTTCTGAGTTATTGATAAGTCTAAAATTATACTTGTAGAGAACTCTATGAGTTAATGCTTATAGAGAACTCTACAATGACTTATCGATAAGTCATAATAAAGCTTGTCGAGAAGTCCTTCGAGAAGTCAGAAAAATGACTTATCGAGAACTCACTCGAGAAGTCTTAAAATGGCTTGTCGAGAAGTCAATTAGACCTATCGAATATAAAGAGATTTCTAAAATATTTATAACTTATATTATAGTTAGTTTCTAATTAAATCAAATTAATTTTAATTTACTAGAAATTAATATGCTGCAAAATATTAGTCGAGTGCTTGCCTTTAGGATGAAGAATTAAGCATTCCAATTTCACCTACAAGTCTAGTGAAAGTTGCTTCATCCAAATGTTTAGTAAAAATGTCAGCTAATTGTTTTTCTGTTGGAACAAAAATAAGCTCAATGGTACCATTTGCAGCATGTTCTCTAATAAAATGGTACCTTACATCAATGTACTTTATTCTAGAATGATTAACTGGATTAGCCACAATAGATATAGCACTAGTATTGTCACACATAATTAAAATTTGTGTAACACTAGGCCATAGTCCATTAGCTAATTTCTAATCCAAAGCACTTGAGCACAACAACTTCCGGAAGCTCTGTATTCAGCCTCAGCTGTGGAAGTTGACACAGATTGTTGTTTCCTGCTATACCAGGATACAAGTCTTTGTCCAAGAAACTGACAGCTTCCACTAGTGCTCTTTCTGTCAACCCTGCATCCTGCAAAATCTGCATCTATGTATCTAACAGCTTCAAAACCTGTTCCCTTAAGATACCATAATCCAAAGTTTAGAGTCCCTTTTAAGTATCTAAAAATTCTCTTCACAGCCATCAAATGTGATTCCTTTGTATTGGCTTGAAATCTTACACACAGACATATTATAAACATAATGTCTGGTCTAATAGTAGTTAACTATAGCAATGATCCAATCATTCCTCTATATCCTGAAATGTCTTTACTTTTTCCTTTCTTATCTTCATCCAACTTAGTAGCTGTAGATATAGGTGTAGATGCATGTGAACAATCAAACATACCAAACTTCTTCAATAAATCCTTGACATACTTAGTTTGGCTGATGAAAATCCCATCATTTCTTTGACTGACTTGAAGTCCAAGAAAGTAACTAAGTTCTCCCATCATACTCATTTCATATTCACTCTGCATGAGTTTAAAGAATCTTTGACATAACTTTTCATTAGTAGAACCAAATATGATATCATCCACATAGATTTGAACTAGGATTATATCATTACCATGTTACTTGTAGAAGAGAGTCTTGTCTATTATACCTCTTGTGAATTCATGTTTAAGCAGAAATTCTGACAGTGTGTCATACCAGACTCTAGGTGCTTATTTTAGTCCATATAGAGCCTTGAGCAACTTGTATAAAAAATCTGGAAATTTTGAATCTTCAAAGCCAGGTGGATGTCGCACATAAACTTCTTCTTCCAACTCACCACTAAGGAAAGCACTCTTCACATTTGATACACTTTAAAATTTGAGTGTACGGCAAATGCAAGAAAGACCCTTATTGCTTCAAGTCTTGCAACTGGAGCAAAAGTTACATTATAATTAATTCCTTCTTCCTGTGAGTATCCTTTTGCAACCAATCTTGCTTTAATTCTGGTTACAATCCCATTTTCATCCATTTTATTCCTGAACACCCACTTAGTTCCAATTACACTTATGTTCTTTGGTGCAGGAACCAATTCCCAAACTTTTTTTCTTTTAAACTGATTTAGCTCCTTTTGCATAGCATATATCTAATCAGGATCAAGTAGAGCTTCATTAGTTTTCTTTGGCTCAACTTGTGAAAGAAAACATGCATGTAGATATTCATTTGCAGTTGCACTTCTAGTCCTCACTCCAACAGTTGGATCACCAATAATTGCTTCTCTAGTGTGACTTTTATCCCACTTTCTGGTGTGAGTTTGTTGACTTGAGCTTTCTGTATTTTCTTCACCATTGGCATGACTTACAAAACCTTCTTCTCTTTCTCCCCCTGAGTTTGTGCTATCAAATTCAGGTACATGAGATGAGCTTACATTCTCATGATTAACTTGTTCAGTTGACTCTTCATCCAGTATGTGATTTGTGTTGACTTTAGCTTCATCTTCAGAATCACTATCAATGTTAAGATTTTCAAATTTTAGGGTCTCAGCTTCATTTTCACTAAGGCATTCCAAGCCTGGATATTTGTCATTATCAAAGTAACATCTGTGATTTCCATAATTTTCTTCTGTTCAATCACATTAACTTTGTATGCAGTTCTCTCCAATCAATATCCAAGAAAAATTGCCTCAAAAACTTTAGAGTCAAATTTTCTCACATATTTAGAGTTGTCCTTTAGAATATAGCACTTGCTTCCAAACACATGAAGATGTTTTACAATAGGCTTCCTTCATGATAAGATTGAGTAAGGTGATTTTCCAAGATTCTTATCGATGAGATATATGTTCAGAGTGTATCATACAGTGTTGATAGCTTCTTCCCAAAAACTATTTGGCAAATTGGCATCTTGCAACATTGTTCTAGCAACCTCTACTAGTGTTCAGTTCTTTCTTACAACTACCCCCATTTTGCTGAGGTGTTCTTGCAGCTGAGAACTCCTGACAATGCCCTTGTCTTTACAGAATTTAGTTAAGGTTTCATTCCTGAATTCTGTGTCATTATCACTCCTCAATCTTTTCACACATTCCTGATCTTCAGTCTGCTTCTCAATCTTCTTGATGTGTTCAATTATAATGTGTGGGGTTTCATCTTTTGAGTGCATAAATTCTACCCATGTGTACCTTGAGTAGTCATCCACCATCACAGGTACATACTTCTTTCTTGAAATTGACAGGACATTAACTAGTCCAAATAAATCCATGTGAATAAGTTACAAAGGTGCACTTATGGAATTCACAGTTTTACTGTAACATCCCCAAATCCGGGGTCAAGATTGGGTGTCACTAAACAATCGTTACATAATATAAAATAATGTATAGATGACCCCTCAATTATGGATCATTTATAGGTTATGGTATGAAATAAGAATCTAACCTTCTTTTATCTACAACAACTAAAATACAAGTTTATTAAGAAATTCTTTTTCGAAAACTTGTTTTAAAATTTTGAAAATCACATATCTGGTCGTCATTACTATATAAGTTGTTTGTTATTCTCATAATTTGCTAATGAGATACCTAATTAAAGAAACGACCATATAAGGATCTTTCCACTTCGGTAGATCTACTATTTCTCCTTGGGTTCCATTCGCATTTATTAGTCGACGAAATCTTCATTTACCATTGCATACTATTTTATTCGTAACTCTATCTATAATGCTAACATCTAATACTATTTTCGATATTCTCATCGTCGTCCTTGATGCCATAGTCACAGCCAATAGATGCCATTCGACGTTCTGTCGATAGATAAAGTCGTACCTTCTTGTTAGTCTTAAATATACCTAATATGGTAGATGTCATTCCTTGTGTGACGCCCGATAAGTGATAAGAAACTTCTCGCAACGGTGGTGCCTTTGAAACTTGCAACTCTGGCTCTTCGTCAGCTTCAATCAACTGGTTACCTCCACCCTAGAGCTTGTCCTACTACACAATTCTAAGTTGGATCATACTGCAACTCTTCTATCTTTCCTTATATGAAGTTCTCACAAGAATCAATCACATTCTTCTTTAAAACCACATCAAAAAGAGGGTAATTTACCCATTCTTCGTCGAGCTGTCGACTCTTCACAATTATAGGATCTGGAAATTCAATATATCTATAGCGTCAATATATACGCCTTACACTTATCTTATCGATATCCTATCTTACTATTCCATATCGAATCTGCTAATCCTAATTCACACTCAAAATGAGTATACTTCGGGTCTTTCCTATCTTATATGGCATGTTACACCTATCTTACTCCCACCTATTCTTATTTCAGGGACCAAATAAAATCGGGAATCGTCCAACTTCAATCATTTTTGCATTTTTACAACCCGAAACTCTTTGGAAAACTCCTTCTTAACCTAATCTGATTATCCTGAACATTTTCCGTGTTATGACTTTTTCGATCCGAAGTACGGTTTGACCCGTACGAGTTCCGACACAAAGTTTTCGGTATGATAGTCATTTCGGTAGATCAATAAAACCCGTATTATCGATAGACGGGATATTTTTATGCTATTTTTTGTATGGTGTTTTATAAGAAGCTCGGTTTTGATAATTATATAAATCAGGTATCAAATTGGATCTTTTTGCAGTCACTTAGCGGTTAAGTAATCTAGTTTTCGATCCAATACGATCCAACGGGCATTTTACGTGTTAAATGGATTTATATTAAAAGTTATGCTATCCATTTAATTTAAGGAGTGTTTTGTTTCGTGAAAAATGACTTTTTCGGGCCCCTACCAGGACGTAAAAGCCCACAAAAATCGTATTATATGAATAACACGATTATGTGCCTTATGCGTACGTGTTATGTAATTGTGAGTCCATGTGTCTTTTAAATGTTACCGGATTAAAATACGACCCTTATCTGTTATTAACGGGTGGGTAGATGATAAGAATAAGCAAAAAATAGATAATTATATATTATCACATAGTTGAAATGGTATCTTTTATGATAGATACACATAATTCGAGAAGTTCATAGCCAGACAGTGATAGTAAAAGTAAAGCTCTATTGTATATGGTACTGAGAAAAGTAAGTCCAAAATAGAGATAAATATAAAATGGTGATTGATAAGAATGATCATTTAGCCTGTCACTAGAAACACGGATATACCAGAACTGAGTTATATGGCAGATAACTAAAGATCAAACGATTATAAATTGAGTCAAGTATTCCTGAACTTCCTTATGATATACAGCAAATATTTCTTTCCTATTCTAAGTTCAGGATATTTAAATGTTTTATAATTCGCAGCAATTACTCTTAATTATGCAAGTACCCTTTATTATTATTCCTTTATTATCGATTGATCTCTTGAGCAAATACCTATTATTCTGGGTTATTTGCGAACAAAAGCTAATCATGATGCCATTTGGGTTATAGTGGATAGACTTACCAAGTCAGCTCATTTTCTGCCTATAAATGAAAGATTTTCACTCAACAAGTTGGTCCATATGTACCTGAAGGAAATTGTAGTTCGTCATGGAGTTCCTGTATCTATTGTATCTGATCGAGATCCAAGATTTAATTCAAGATTTTGGAAGGATTTTCAAGAATGTCTGGGAACGAGACTGAATATGAGTACGGCTTACCATCCATAAACGGACGGCTAGAGTGAAAGAACGATCCAGACAATCAAAGACATATTACGTGTTTATGCTATTGATTTCAAGGAAGTTGGGACAAGCATTTACCCCTCATAGAATTTGCTTACAACAACAGTTATCACGCCAGTATTGAGATGCCACCCTATGAAGCTCTTTACGGACGCAAATGCAGATCTCCAGTGTATTGGGACGAGGTAGGAGAACGCAAAATACTTGGACCTGAATTAGTGCAGCAAACAAAGGAAGTTGTTGAAGTTATCCATAAGAGATTGATAGTAGCACAAGACTGTCAAAGGAACTATGCAGATCAATCAAGAAAAGATATGAAATTCGAAGAAGGAAATTTGGTATTACTGAAAGTATCACCATGGAAGGGATTAACGAGATTTGGAAAGAAAGGAAAATTGAGCCCAAGATACGTTGGACCTTTTGATATTCTAGAGCGAGTTGGCAAAGTAGCTTACGAGTTGGCGTTACCTCCGCACATGGAGCACATTTACAATATTTTTCATGTATTGATGTTTAAGAAATATAATCCAATGTTGTTTATGATTCTGTTTATTGCTTTACATTATTTATTCTGTTATTATGCTAAAATTGGATTGTTTTATAAATTGTGGACCAGATTCGTGGTCAGACCATATAAATGGTCAGGTTAGGCCAATGTGTGCCTTGGATCCAGTAGTTTGAGCAGTGTTGTGTGCTTTGCTCGGGGTTAGTGCGTGACTGATCAGCAGCCTAACCTTGGTTTTTAAAATGAAAATATAATATCCAATTCTAAATCATAATTCATTGTTCACTTGATATCATAACCCTTTTCACTTGATGATCATTATTCTCAGTTTTGTCATTGTGACTTGCTGAGCTAGTTAGCTCATTTGTGCGATGTTGTTTATGTTCTTTTCCAGTTAAGAAGGAACCAGTTGGTAGCAAGGATCCCCAGTCCAGCGCGAGAGCTAGGGGTTCAGGTTGATCGAGTTAAGCTAGTAGGCATCTTTTGAGATAATTTAAGTTTGTAAAAGTTTATAATAATGCTTAATACTCAGTTCTGAGTTTGAATAGTTGGGATTTGGATGCTTTGTAATATAAGTGTGTGTTTGGCTTGTGTGCATACTTTAACCTGTTGCGGTCCGTGGTACTTGGTAAGTAGGGTCACTGCATATTATCATTATCTTTATTATTGTTATAAGCAGGTTATTAATAAGGTGTGTGTGTATGGACCCCAAACTTCTGACCCGGGTTTAGAGGGCGCCACAGGTTTGGTATCAGAGCTACAGGTTATAAGTCACTGATACAAGCCTAGGTTGACGGGAATGGGTAGAGGGTTAGGATTAGAAGTAAGGAATAAAAAGATAGAACGTCGAGAGGTTGAGTGCTATAGAATAATAGGTATTAGTATGATTCACGTCATGGTTCGAGATTCTTATATTGCGATATGATTTCAGATAGCAGCGATGGCTGACTCTTTCATCCCCGTATCAGCTGATCACTCAGAGCCCTCAGTTGGAGTACCATCTTCAGATCCACGTCCTGTTGTTCCACCAGTGTTGGTTATTATACCTCCACCTGTGTTGCAGCCCGTACCACTGCAGGCTATTCCACCCCCAGGCATGAGGCCACCTATCAGAGGACCCCCACCTGCTGATTCAGGCTTTACTAGTTATTCAGTTACAGGAGTACCTTTCCATTTCTCTTCCTATCATGTCCCATATCATCAGTTTGAGGCTTGCCTTATGGAGCAGCGATTCCTACAGGGTCAGATTTAGGAGTTATTACATATCTTGCGTACCAGAGAGGTTGGGAGTGGTGAGAGGCGACTCAGAGAGAGGCTTCAGGTGTTTCGTTGAGCAGCTGTTGTGAGGATTACTGAGGCTACACATGAGGACATCACCCCTGATTTTCTAGTGGAGTGGGCTAAGTGGGTTCTAGAGGAGCTTGAGGAGATTGGAGGTCTAGACTTGCCACGAGTCAGAGATCCAGAGATGGAGATGCTGATCAGTGTTGTTATGGTTGTATAGTATGTACAATATTGTGTAGTATGTATCAGTAGACTTTTGAGTTGTATTTATAGACTAGATCTGCTGACTAGTGAGTAGGTTGTTGTACCCTTTTACTTTTTCTTCCGAATCGTCTTTACGCTTGTACTACCTAAAACTTTTGATCTATATATATATATATCAGTACATTTTCCTTTCCAGCATTGTCATTTACTTTATTGCACCTGTTTTACTTTACCTAATTTATTGCACCTGTTATACCCCTGTGATACCATGTACCCTGTTTCCTATAACTGTTTATATTCTGTAAAGAAGCATGCAATTTACTTAGTTCAACTGCTACAACTATTTTCAAAAAAAGATATTTCTGTTTTACAAAACTTTTCTTTTATGCAAAAGCTTTGATTTAAAAGCAAAATAAGTTGTTTGATTCTTTATAGAAAAATGCCTCCCAGAAGAAATACCCGCACCAACACCCAGAATGAAGAAACCAACAACAACAACAATAATAACCAAGATGATACAAACCAGAATGTGAACCCAGGACCTATAGACCCAGCAATAGCCCAGATTCTCCAAATCTTGGCCCAGTAAACAGTTCACCTAGTACAACAACAACAAAGACGGACCAATCCCCAGGTAACTTTCAAAACTTTTCAGGCGGTAAACCCACCAAAATTCAAGGGTTCCTTAGAACCGATTGAAGCAAATTTTTGGTTAAAGGAAATAGAGAAGTCATTTGCCTTAGTGAAGGTGAAGGAAGAACAGAAGGTTGAGTTTGCAAGCTATTATTTAAAGAATGAAGCCACCTATTGGTGGGAAACTGTGAAGACATTGGAAGGAACAGATGTTATTACTTGGGAAAGGTTTAAGCAATTGTTTTTAGAAAAGTATTTTCCCCAGTTTGTTCAGGATCAGATAGAGCTAAAGTTTTTAGAGTTAAAGCAAGGAAATATGTCGGTTGCATATTATGAGAGTAAGTTTGAAGAGTTGTCAAGGTATGTGCTGTCATATATGGATACTGATAGAAAGAAGGCTAAGAGATTCCAGCAAGGTCTGAAGCCATGGATCAGAGGGAAGGTAGCCATTTTTGAGTTGGATACTTATGCAGGAGTGGTACAGAAAGCCATGATTGCAGAAACAGAAAGTGAGATGTCACAGAAGGAGAAGGAAAGTAAGAAAAGAAAGTTCGGAGGGATTGAAGGTCTGTCACAACCAGGGAAGTTTCCAAATTTTAAGAAGGGCAAGTTTCAACCAGGGAGAAATTTTAATTTCAAGAGACAAAATGTAGCTGACGGAGGCCAGGGCAGCCGTCCAGTTAATGTGAATCAGCCGAATTAGTTGAGGTTAACTTTTCTAGATTGTCAGGTATGTGGGAAGAAGCATGGAGGAGTTTGTAACAAGTTGAATGTAGTTTGTTTCAAGTGTAACCAGAAAGGGCACTATTCGAGGGAGTGCCGAAATCAGCCAGCAAGCAAGGATCAGCCTATCCGGAATCCAATAGTTAAGGTTCTAGCCATTGGATTTACGTGCTTCAAATATGGAAAGCCAGGACATGTAGCCAGGGATTGCAAGACACCAGCCCCAGTTAGTAATGCATTGAGAATTATGGTATCTACCCAAGCAGTGACTGAGACTCCAAGGGCTAGAGTTTTTGATATGTCTATGAAGGACGCTATCCAAGATACTGATGTCATGGCAGGTACGCTTAATGTCAATTCTTTATGTGCCAAAATGTTAATTAATTCAGGAGCAACTAGATCGTTTATTTCTCAAGATTTTGTTAGTAAGTTAAATTGTCCAGTTGAGCACTTAAATGAAATAATGACTATGGAATTAGTAAATCAAGAACGTGTATCTATTAATCAAGTTTGTGGAAATTGTGAAATTGAGATTTCTGGTAGTAAGTTTTGTGTAGATTTGATACCATTCAAGTTAGGAGAATTTGACATTATCTTAGGAATGGATTGGTTATCTAAGCACGATGCCCAGATAGATTGTCGAAATAAGAAGGTAATGGTGAAAATGCCAGACGAAAGGATAGTAACGTTCAAGGGTCATAAGCAAGCAAAAAAGTTCTTAACGATGATTCAAGCCAAAAAGTTACTACGACAAGGATGCGAGCATTTCGTGGCATATGTGATTGATAGAAGTCAGGAGCCAGCAAAACTTGAAGATATTCCAGTAGTTAATGAATTTCCAGACGTGTTTCCTGATAAGTTACCAGGACTTCCTCCAGATAGAGAAATTGAGTTTGCAATCGACTTAGCACCTGGAACAGAACCAGTATCCAAGGCCCCGTATAGAATGGCACCCATTGAGATGAAAGAACTAGTGAAGCAATTGCAAGAGTTGTTAGAGAAAGGAGTAATCAGACCTAGTGTATCCCCGTGGGGTGCACCGGTATTGTTTGTCAAGAAGAAGGATGGAAGCATGAGACTGTGCATCGACTATCGGGAGCTCAACAAGCTTACAATCAAGAACAGGTACCCGTTACCCAGAATTGATGATTTATTTGACCAATTGAAGGGAGCCAAGTACTTCTCCAAGATTGATTTAAGATCGGGATATCATCAACTAAAGATTAAGCCAGAAGATATACCAAAGACAACTTTCAGAACAAGGTATGGATATTATGAATTTTTAGTGATGTCTTTTGGATTGACCAATGCCCTAGCAGCGTTTATGGATCTGATGAACAAAATTTTCAAGGAATATTTGGAAAAATTTGTTATTGTGTTTATAGACGATATTTTGATTTATTCAAAGAAAGAAGAGGATCATGCATAACATTTGAGAACAGCTTTGGAGATTTTAAGGAAAAAGAAGTTATATGCTAAATTCTCGAAGTATGAATTTTGGCTACAAGAGGTTCAGTTCTTAGGACATATAGTTAGTAATGAAGGGATCAAAGTGGACCCAGCAAAGATTGAAGCAATTACAAATTGGGAAAGACCGAGAACACCAACAGAGGTAAGAAGTTTCTTGGGATTAGCGGGATATTATCGTCGATTCGTTCAAAATTTCTCCAGGATTGCAACACCATTGACAAAGCTTACACGGAAGAATGAAAAGTTTATATGGAACGATAAATGCGAAGAAAGTTTTTAGGAACTGAAGCAAAGATTAATCACGACACCTGTTTTGTCACTTCCCGACGATTAAGGAAATTTCGTAATCTATAGCAATGCTTCTCATAAAGGACTCGGATGCGTTTTGATGCAGCACGATAAGGTGATTGCGTATGCGTCAAGGCAACTGAAACCACACGAACAGACTTATCCGACTCATGATTTGGAGCTAGCAGCCATATTTTTCGCTTTGAAAATTTGGAGACATTATCTATATGGAGAAAAATGCGAGATTTACAAGAATCACAAAAGTTTGAAATACATATTCACATAAAAGGAGCTTAATATGAGACAGAGGAGATGGTTAGAATTGATCAAGGATTACGAATGTACAATTAATTATCATCCCAGTAAAGCAAACGTCGTAGCAGACACGTTGTGTCGGAAGGAAAAGTTAAATGTGTTATCAGTACCCGAAGAAATATATAAGGAATTTCAGAAACTGAAATTGGAGATTAGAGTTTGCACACCTGATGAAGCAAAAATGCATAGTATGACTTTCCAGTCGGAGTTGTTAGAGAAGATAAAGAAGTGTCAAGAAGAAGTAATGGATCAGGACATAAATCGTTTGGTAGGTGAAGAATTGTGCACGCAAAAGGACGATCAAGGTATTCTCAGGTTTTCTTCTAGAATTTGGATTCCACCGGTAACGGAGTTGAAGAATGAAATTTTACAGGAAGCTCATAGTTCAAGGTATTCAATCCATCCAGGGAGTACCAAAATGTACAGAGATTTAAAGGAAAATTATTGGTGGCCAGATATGAAGAGGGAAATTGCGGAATGGGTTAGCAGATGTTATACATGTCAGAGAGTTAAAGCAGAGCATCAAAGACCAAGTGGATTGCTACAACCATTGGAGATTACAGAGTGGAAGTGGGAGCATATTGCCATGGATTTCATAGTTGGATTACCAAGGATAAAAGCTAATCATGATGCCATTTGGATTATAGTGGATAGACTTACCAAGTCAGCTTATTTTCTGCCTATAAATGAAAGATTTTCACTCGACAAGTTGGTTCATATGTACCTGAAGGAAATTGTAGTTCGTCATGGAGTTCCTGTGTCTATTGTATCTGATCGAGATCCAAGATTTAATTCAAGATTTTGGAAGAGTTTTCAAGAATGTCTGGGAACGAGACTGAATATGAGTACGGCTTACCATCCACAAACGGACGGCCAGAGTGAAAGAACGATCCAGAAAATGAAAAACATGTTACGTGTTTGTGCTATTAATATCAAAGGAAGTTGGGACGAGCATTTACCCCTCATAGAATTTGCTTAAAACAACAGTTATCATGCCAGTATTGGGATGCCACCCTATGAAGCTCTTTACGGACGCAAATGCAGATCTCCAGTGTATTGGGACGAGGTAGGAGAACGCAAAATACTTGGACCTAAATTAGTGCAGCAAACAAAGGAAGTTGTTGAAGTTATCCAGAAGAGATTGATAACAGCACAAGACCGTCAAAGGAACTATGCAGATCAATCAAGAAAAGATATGAAATTCGAAGAAGGAAATTTGGTATTACTAAAAGTATCACCATGGAAGGGATTAACGAGATTTGGAAAGAAAGGAAAACTGAGCCGAAGATACGTTGGACATTTTGATATTCTAAAGCGAGTTGACAAAGTAGCTTACGAGTTGGCGTTACCTCCGCACATGGAGCACATTCACAATATTTTTCATGTATCGATGTTTAAGAAATATAATCCAGACTCCAGGCATGTAATAGAATATGAGCCAATAGAGCTTTAGGCAGATTTCTCATATGTAGAGAGTCCGATAGAAATTCTAGAGGGAAGAGAGAAAGTCTTGAGAAATAAAGTGGTAAAGTTAGTAAGAGTATTGTGGAGAAACCCAAAGGTTGAAGAGTCAACCTGGGAGCTAGAAAGTGATATGAAAGAAAAGTACCCTCATTTATTTTCTTAGGAGATTCTGATAACAGAATCCTTTTAAGGGGGGAAGGATGTAATATCCGGTATATATCGTGTAATTATTTTTGCTAACAGATAATTATTATGTATGTTCAGTATCTATTCTATGAATTATTTGTTAAGTGTTTTATGTGTTTGGACGTTTAAAAATAATATTAATTGAGTATTTTAATTTTTATATGTCCAAAATAAAATATAGATAATTGTCATATCTTCCTAATTATTTTTATGTTGATTTATGATTTTATAGGAAATATATGGATTTTATAAAATCTTTTTTCGAGTATTTAAAAACTATTTTATACAATCGGGAACCAACCGACGACATCCGTTTTTACATTTTTATAACCCAAAAAACTCTTCCGAGAACTCATTCCTAATCTAATTGCAATATTCGGAGCATTTTCCATGTTTTGACTTTTTCGATCCGGCGTACGGTTTGTCCTGTGCGGGTCTCGGCGCAATATTTTCGATACATTATTCGTTTCGGTAAATCAATAAAACTCATATTTTCAATAAACAGGATCTTTTTATTAAAATATCACAATTATCACCTCATAATACGTGTAACCAAGCGCTGAGACCAAGACCGCAGTACAAATTGTATTAATTTAGATAATTATCCCGAAAACCGGTACGGTTTGGATCAGTTTTTATAAATAAACGTACCATTTTGTATGTGGAATGATCCAACGGGATACTAATTTTTCATAATTATAAATAGCCTTTACCATATTTTATTTCGTACCAAAAATTATTTGCAGACAGTAATTACATAATTTTCCAGAGAAAATTTATATATTGATAAACCTTTCTGAAAATCAAACCAACAATCGGAGGTGTTACCGGAATCCGTTTGGAAAGCTCTAGTACTCAAAACGAAGGTCTTGAGGTGTACTATCAGAATCTGTGTTCCATATCACTGCAGAATCAAAGGTTTATTTTCTGGAAATTTATTTATTTTCAAATTATTTTGATTAAAAATATGAATTTTTGTTCGGATTATTGTTTGGATGATTTGATGCTTGCATGTTGTAGAGCTTGTTTTCCTAATGATTTTCATATGTCATATGACTGGTTTGGAGTTCAATAACATGTTCAAAATTGAGTTTAATCTTAGAATTTTAAAATTAGGGTTTATAACCCGTATGAATGTTCTTAATTGAAATTTAGGGTTTTTTGATTTAGGGATTATTAGTTGTTGTATTATAGTGGGTTGTGTTCCTTATGAAATTTGCAATCGATTGGTATATAGCTCGTTAACAGAGGATGTGTGAATCGAAGGGAGTTGTCTTTTGAAAGTTCGTCGGTGTTCTTCATTTCCCGGCCATTTTCCGACCAATCCCGTAATAAGTTATGTGTTTTGATTGTATGTATATGTTCATGGTGATCTGTACTCCAATTCTGGAGAGTTTGGTGACCTGAGGTGGCCGGAATCGTGTTCTCTGGCCACACTCCGGTGAGTCAACGGCGGGGGGCTGCAAAATTTCAAACAGGCCCCTGAACTTTTGAAGAAGATACAGATTAGTCCCTGAGGTTTCCAGAAGTTTCAAAAACTGGATTCCTGTTTTTAAATTATTTAAAAATCATATTTTCTATTACAAAAATCCGTTTTTAATTTTCTCAAAATTCCAAAAATTGTTATTTTAATTCCAAAAATTATTTTTAATTCAAAAATAAATCTGAATTAATTAGTTAATTAATTTCTGTTAATATTTAATTGATTAATTGGTCAAATTAATTTGAAAATTAATTGATTTAATTAATTATTAATTGATTTTAATTAATTATTTAATTAGATTTAATTATTTAAAAATGATTTAAAAATTCCGAAATATAGTTTCGAGCTTTAAAATATTATTTTAAATTGTTTTCAAGGCTCGATAATTATTATAAAATTGTTTTTAAGCCAGATTTGGCCAACCGAACCCTGTTTATTACTCTGAAATTGATCCAACGACCCGTTTTAATTCCAAAAAATGTTTTTAAAATTATTTTAAATACCCGAAAGCCTGTTTATGACCCGAGACTCCTTTATAAATGATATATCATTGATTGTTTGACGTGTTATGTGCTATAGCGACTTCTTTCATTTGGTAGGGCGGCGAAAGGCTACTTCAATCTAGAAAACAGCCGGAAACTCGAGAGTGTGACTTGTTGATTGACCGTCGGTCTATATGTTCGGTGTTTACTTGTTTATAGCATAACTTTCAATTCGTTAATCGGATTTGGGTTAAACGAAGGGTAGATAGAAGTATGTTTCGAATAGAATCGTATAAGTTGAGTATTGATAGATGCTTATGATATGTGAGAAGAAGAGGCAAGGTGTAGGAAAGGGAAACAGATAGTCGAGGAGTAGACGGTTGTGATTGGAAGTTAGTGCAGTATAGCAAGCTAGTACCAGGCAAGTATTCTGAACTTTCTCGAGATATATTGTAGTTGACTGATAGTCCTGTTTTATATTGCAAGTGCTTTGAAGCACTGAACCCTAAACCCCGATTCCAGTTATTGATCTTGAACCGTAAACCTTATTCTTTCTAAACCATTGATTTTTGTACACCCAGATACGAACCACAAATATACGATACTACTCCACAAATACATACAAACTAAATACCAAACACTGAATCGAATTACTTACATACTCAAACCATTGTACCTTATGATTTGAAAGACCAATTCCTGGTAACCCTGAAATATTGATTCCTTTGTTATCCAATTCTTTCATTACCTAACAGTCAAGCTTTGAAATTGCCATATTGATCCTTTGTGAAGGTTGAAACCATTTCATTATCGAACATCCAATGTTGTTTATGATTCTGTTTATTGCTTTACATTATTTATTCTGTTATTATGCTAGAATTGGATTGTTTTATAAAATTGTGGACCAGATTCGTGATCATACCATATAAATGGTCAAGTTAGGCCAATGTGTGCCTTGGATCCAGTAGTTAGAGCAGTGTTGTGTGCTTTGCTCGGGGTTAATGCGTGACTGATCAGCAGCCTAACCTTGGTTTTTAAAATGAAAATATAATATCCAATTCTAAATCATAATTCATTGTTCACTTGATATCATAACCCTTTTCACTTAATGATCATTATTCTCAGTTTTGTCATTGTGACTTGCTGAGCAAGTTAGCTCATTTGTGCGATGTTGTTTATGTTCTTTTCCAGTTAAGAAGGAACCAGTTGGTAGCAAGGATCCCCAGTCCAGCGCGAAAGCTAGGGGTTCAGGTTGATCGAGTTAAGCTAGTAGGCATCTTTTGAGATAATTTAAGTTTGTAAAAGTTTGTAATAATGCTTAATACTCAGTTCTGAGTTAGAATAGTTGGGATTTGGACGATTTTTTATATAAGTGTGTGTGTGGCTTGTGTGTATACTTTAACCTGTTACGGTCCATGGTAGTTGGTAAGTAGGGTCACTGCATATTATCATTATCTTTATTAATGTTATAAGCAGGTTATAAATAAGGTGTGTGTGTGTGGACGCCAAACTTTTGACCCGGGTTTGGAGGGCACCACAGACTTCATCTTGAGCAAACTCCAGGTTATGCATATCTCTCACTAACTCCTTCTTGACTAGAGTATTTATTGCTTTGAAATTCAAATGAGACAACTTCTTATGCCATAGCTTGCTTTGCTCTACAGAGGCCTTAGTGTAGAAGCAACAGATTCCATCTTCATTTACTGAGTCCAAGTCTGCAACAAATAAGCTTCCCTTCCTTGCTCCTTTGAGAGCTACTTCACCAGTCTTTTTGTTGATAAAAGTGCATTCTTCTTTGTCAAATGAAACCTTGAATCCTCTGTCTGCAGATTGACTAACACTAAGAAGATTTACTTCAATACCATCTACCAGTGCTACATCTCTGTTAGTCCCTAACAATGCAATAAGAATTACAAAAGGGGGGTTGAATGGAATTCTTGAACCTTTTTCAGAAATATAAAATGTCCTAACTTAAGATATATATATATATATATATATATATATATATATGACAGTGTTTTGATTTGCAAAGTGCGGAAGAACAAGTTAAATATGAATCAAAACACAAAGTAGTAAAAACACAAGTCTTTAAAACTTTCTGGTGGATTAGAAAGTATCCATCAGATATATATATATATATTGAGAGAACTCTGTGAAGATTGAATAGCTCACAGCTGCTTATAAAATAAGAACAACTAAACTTACAGAGAAATGCTAAGGATACAGCTTACAAATATTTCTCTGAGAATTTACTTGCTTAGTCTACTTGTTGTTCTAATTGCTACTCTTGGTTTATATATCACCAAGATTACACAGTAATAAAATAAGATAATAAAACAAAACCTATCAAGTCTAATACTATGCTACTTTATTACTTTATTCCAGCATCTTTGAATATCTTCATAATAGCATGGAAATGGTAATGCTTTTTTGTTCTCAAAAACCCAGTTGAATAGGCTTCCACATTCCTTTTGCATACACTCGACGCATGTGACTGTGTTGTCACTGTCAACAGATGTTTGAATTGATTATCCGTCGGGTACATGATCATCCGTCGGGTTGCCTTGTTGATCATCCGTCGAGTAGCATTGTCGTCGAGTAGCTATTTGGAACTTGACTTCATTTTATTTATGCAGAATTACAAGTCATCATTTATGTACAATTAATCAACCTATTATGCATATCTAATTAAAGTCAACATGACTTATATGCTACTACAGAATCTAAACAAAGGTGTTTGCAGAAATGTGCTTCATGACTTATTATTACATAAGCTACTCACTCGATGGATAACAGATCATCATCCATCGGGACTATATTGAGTCATCTATCGGGACTATATTCCTTATTTGTCGAGTGCTACATTTTTCACTAAGTTAAATCTACTAAGGTGTTTTTGTTAATGAAATCATCAAGTCCACAACATATTTACAACAATCTCCCCCAATTTATTTCTACTAGAATTATAGCCATAAATTAAGAGAAACTTGATGATAACAAAACACCCTAAAAATACAAATATGAATGGAAGTAGATAAAACTGTAAAGTGCTTCAATTAACAAAATATACAAAAATTTGCTCACAGTCATTTTCAAGGTGCTCCTCTAGCCTGAGCAGATTAATCTATATCCTTGAAGATCTGGATCTTTTTCCAAGCAATCTATTGTTTTCTTCTATCTGATTTTGGAGCTGTCTGTGGAATTCCAGTTCATCAGATTCTGAGAGATTTAGCATTTCTTGTATTTCCAAAAGAGTCTCATTGCTAGAGATGCTCAATTGGTCTTCTAATCTGAAGAATCTTCTAACTCCTTTATCATCCATGAATTCCATCAGCCAGTAGGGTCTTATATGCACTCTACTTCCTGTGTAAGGAATAGTTAGAGTCTTTGGGAGTGCATCTTTGGTTTTAATACTCCTCAGTTCTTCAATCTTCTTTAGAACAAGTCTTCTAGCTATCACATTGAATCTAAAGTTCTTCTTGAAGGATGAATAAACCTTTATCAGCACAGATTGGCTTTCTTGAAGGATCTTGTGAAGTGGCCACTGTATCTCTTTTCCTCCCTTGTACTTGAATACTAACCTTTCAGGCAGATTCCTGTAAGCATCAATCCCTCTAACTTCTTCTAGTATATCTAGATATAGGTTTAAGTCTGAGAATTCCTTAATGTCACAGATGTACATGATGTCTCCCTTGTTGACTTTGGTTTGAGCTTTGGTTAGAGACTTGGATCTGAGAGTTGATGGCTTCACTTTCTTGACTACTCTTGTCTTTGTCTTCTTTGACTTCATGAAGTGAGGTAGATTGAGTTCAAGTATTGGTAGACTATCCCAGTCTATTGGCTCATTCTTTGGAATGATAGGTTCACCATGAAAATTCTTGGATGGATATATCTTGAATTCTTCATGTGCCACAGAGGGCATGGATGTTTGAATAGTTGTAGACATAGACTCTTTGGGAAAATACCCTTCCATCTCCTCATCACTGAAATCCAATTTTTTCTTGATTTTTTGCTTGTACCTTGGCTTCTTTGTTTGTGGAGGTTCATTTTGCATTATTTGATCTTGAGATTCAACTGTTTCAGATGGTTGTGCAGAAACTTGTTGTGTAGGTTTCACAGCTTGTAGCTTGGCCAAGATAGCAGTTTGCTCCTTCTTTTGTTTGACCTTTTTTGCATCTAGAGCAGCTTGCTTCTTTTCTTGCTTCAATCTTGCATTTTCTTCTCTCTTTGCTTCATCAATTGAGGGTGTCCATGCACCACATAAATTTCTTTACCATTCCTGAAAACTTTAGCAATTCTTCTTTTCAATGCTGAATTAGCTGGATCCTTGTAGAATGCTATGGACCTGGCCAACAGCTTCTTTTCATCAGGCTTTGGTGTCTCATACATTGTGTCCAAGGGGTTCTTTAGTGAAGATTTTGGATAGTTTACCCTTGGCTTCAAAATTAGCTTAGCGTTTGGAGATTTGATGCAGGATGGTTGTCCTCTTTCCAGATTCTTCATGCTCAATTCATTCATAGATATTTGCCTGACTTGAGAGTGATGAATGGATGATTTTTCTGGCTTCTTTACTAACCCAAATCTCTTTTGTATATCCTCATCAATTTTCTCCTAGTTGATTGGACTCAACTGCTTCTTCTCAGCTGCTCTCAATGTGGCTGCTGCTTCATTTATTAGATCAATGATGTTTGTTGTTGGTGGCTTGGTGAAAGTAATTATAGGCACAATTACTTTACTGACTTAAATGTTAAGCTGTTTCTCCCCCTCACTTGATCCTTTCTCCCCCTTTTTGTTATCATCAAGTTGTGTGGGAGGGAGTTGAGCTGCCACCAATTATTGGAGTAATGCAGTTTGAGCTTCTTGATTGTTTAGTATCTTGGCCATTGACTTCTCTGTAGCAGATAGTCTTGAGTCCATGGCCTCAACTTTCCTATTTAGATCAGCCTCCTTCCTTAGTTTGTGAGCAATTTTAGTCATAGTGGTTGCAGGGAGTCTAACATCCATCCTTTCTATAACATCCTGCTTGACTTCAGAAATTTCCTGCTTAATGGCATCCACATTCTGACTGTGTTGGAGGGCTTGAATCTTATGCAGCTGGAGTGCTTCATGATGTGCTTTGAGTAGTTGCTTTGTGCTAGCATTGGAAGATGCCTGAATGGCTGTTTGGGTGTCATGAATGTAATAACCCCAATTTTTGGAAATTTTTGAAACCCTTATGAATAGTATTTTTGCTGAATGAGAAAACTTTTCATGCCACACTATGTAGGGGTTCTGATATGGATATTCTGAGATTTTATTAGTACTTTATATGGGATATAAGTGTATGTAAAGATCGTCAGAATCCAAATCCGAACACTTTGATTTTTCCCGGAAATACCCTAGATACGGAAAGAATTGAGTATAAGGTAACAGGATAAAAAGGATTTAAATTAAAGGATTATGATAGAGGATCATAAAAAGGAATATAATGTATTGAGAAAGGTTAAGGGAACCTAAGTAATAAAATCCCGGGTATGATCCTTCAAACGATAAACGAAAACGAAAGTTAAGCGAACCATATAACAGATCAGCGGTCATTAGGCAAACAATTAGGAAGTTAAGCAAAGGGATTAGAGGAAGTGATGTCACCCAACCAATGAGAAGAGGACAAGGAAGGGAGGATGACATAGCAATGTGATGTAAGCATGACATAGGGAAGGAGGAGGTGTGGTTGGTTTATAACCACACAAATATAAGGTTATTAAGGTAATTAACCAAAAACAAAACAAAAAACAACCAAGCTAAGCCAAACAAATCAAAAAACACAAAATCATTTCATTCTCATCATCTTGCTCTCGGCTTTTCATCTTTTTCAAGGGCAAGAATTTCAAAAATCAAGTTCCAAGCATTGTTAAATCACAAGGTAATTATCTAAGCTTCCTTGTACATAGATATGGATATGCTATAAGTTTAAGCTCCTAATTCCTTCACAATCTCTTCCAATAAATCAAGGAAGAAGATGGTGAATAGTAACCTTCAAGAAATAACTTTAGTTTTCTTGAATTTTTATGAAAGATTAAGGTTATACAAGCAAGGATCAAGGTTCTTTTAGGCATTCAAAGCTCTTGGGTTGTGTTAGGAAGCTTCAAGGAGGTATAAACAACTTTCACCTTTAACTTATAGTTTGAACTTTGAGTTTTGATGAGTTCATGGATGGATTAATGTATATATAGAAATATCCATGTATGTATAGCAAGATCCATGTATGTTAGATAGTTTGGTTGGATTTGTGGTGATTTTGGATATGAATCTTGGTTAATGGTTAATGAATCTTAAGTTATGGTTAGTAGATCATGTTTGTGGTTGAATAAGTTGGAAAACCTTGAGATTATGGACTGACTTTGCCTTGATATAAGTTGTGTTTGATGTATTGATGATGGTTGGGTGGTTTGTAGTGAATTGGTAAAGAATTGGAGTGGTATAAATATTGGTAATCGCGTAAACATAGCCGTCGTAATGTCCGATTTTCTTTGGACTGTTTTTGTGCATAGCATTAGGACCCGAGAACCCCCTTCTAGATTATGACCACTGCCATGTTTAGATAGCTCATGTTACGAGCTTCGTTTTGATATGTAGTACGTTCGATTCCGATGCACGGTTTAGGAGAAACGACCGTTTCAAGTAACGGCGTTTCGCGAACGAAACTTTTTCCCTCGCCTTACTTTGAAACATAGGTTAAAGACCAAAAAGGGTTAATTAATGTATGAAACATTTATGGTAAGTGTGTTAGGCAGTTGGTAAGACACTCGCGAAGGAATCGCTTTAAAACTCGTAAAGGTTAAATTATTAAAAATGGTGGAGCCGAGGGTACCCGAGTGACTTAAGCGAATCAGTGAGCGCAAAACGAGCGTTAGAGTCTAAGTTAGTTAAAGTATAGATTTACAAGTGACTTTGGTTTAATTCCAACTTACTTGTTGCTTATAGGTTACCAGACTCGTCCTGAGCCATTCGTAACCCCCAGTCGCTCAGGCAAGTTTTCTACCCGTTATACTGTTGATGTGATGTAAATATATGTATATGCATTATCTTGTGATATTGCATGATTGTTATTAGCAAATTTTGCGATATATGGGAGCATGCTAATATGGTATATATGCATGTCTGTTTCGTAATCTGGTTATCTATCTGTTGATTTCAATGCTTATAGTTGCATAATACCTATGCTAGAAATAAGCAAGTAGTTGCGTATACCCTTAGTATAGGGGATAAAAGGTGAACATATTTCTAAACCGGGAGTCGATGTTCCCGAGTATATTACATATATATATTTATTTATATATATATATATGGATATAGTTTTTAAAACTATTAATCGAATAAGGTTTATTCGATAACTTTAACTTTATTTTATTATTGAATATTATTTTGAATATTCATTCGAGGACTTATGACTCCTTTTACTTTATTAATGAATATTATTTTGAATATTATTCGAAGGCGTATGACTCCTTTTATTTATTTATCTGAATATTATTTTGAATATTATTCGAAGGCGTATGACTCCTTTTATTTATTGATCTGAATATTATTTGAATATTCATTCGAAGGCTTATGACTCAGTTTATATTATTTAATGAATATTATTTGAATATTCATTTGAGGATCTATGACTCCGATTATTTGCTGAAATATATTCTTTATTTTATTAAAGAATAAGGTGTTAATAATCAAACATATTTTCGATTATTCAATTAAAGATAATACTTTCATATAAGTATACCTTTGGTTATTTAATACTCGTTTCAAGTATAAGTTTTAAAACTTCTACTTCAATTATTTTTATAAAAGATTATTCTTTATGGGAATATTATTTAAATAATAATATTCAGTCATTTTCTAAATATTCTGGGGACTGATTTACTTCATTAAATCAGCTTTACTCCAAACACTCTTTAAAGTGTTTTCGAGTCTTCAAAATGATTTTTAAAAGTTAGAGCGGATCCCAAAACTCATTTTTTTATTTAAGATCTTCCTTTTAAAGGGGATTTAAATACTCGTTCAAAACCTGGGGAATCCGGCTCTGTGGTGTATTTTATATTCGCAACAAGGTTGCAGTTTTGGTAAATGAATTGATTACTTACCCAACGTTCGGGAAGTAAGTCCATCTATTGAGTCGGCATAAGCAACATGGGCTCAGTGGGCGTCCATGATAGTATAAGTGGCTCAGTGGGAGTCCATCAAATGCATAAGTGGCTGAGTGGCAGTCCAGCATAGGTCCTAATGCGGCCAGGGTGATGACCAGTGGGGAATTCGTCCATCTACTAGTAGAAAAGGTTACTTATGGGTATCTTTGCCTGATCAGCAAGATATCTGGTTTATGCCAAAGGTTTTCTTTTCCTTCCAAATTCATTGGATATTGCAACTCTGTTCATACTTTACATAACAGAGGTTCCAGGAAATGTTTTAGAGATATATATATGTGGATATATATATATCGGGACTAAATAAAGTATCTCATAACTTTTTCATTCAATAATATTTCAAAGATTGAATCTATTCAAATCTTGTCTTGTAGTCTCATCTATGTGATGAACTTTTGAAACTGATTATAACTTGAACGGTGGTAGTTCAAGTAGTATTGGGAAAGATATAAGTATATTGGGGTATTTGGTAACCTCATCTTTTAAACTTATATCTAGTTAATAATTGTCTTATGAATGACAAAGATTTTCAGAAAAACGTTGAGACAAGGTTAGATGTATGAGATCACCTTGCAACGATATTTTTTTTTATATATACAGTTATACACTGGGATTTTGTGTATATTATGCATGGAAGAGGACTTCCAATATTTTGAAAAGTATATATGTATATATACTGAATATTTTGCGACTTCATCGCATTAAGATATCAAACTTGGTTCATTTCTTTTGACCAAGACTTTCATGAGTATTATGAGTAGGCTCATATATTGTAAATCATTATACATATTATTTTGGTGGGCTTGCTGCTCACCCTTGCTTTATTTCTTCATCACACAACAACAGTTATGAAAGATGGCCAGACTCCAGCAGACCCAGCGCAAGCGCGTGGGAAGCGTCCCGCGTCTTCCCGTTGATGTTGTAGCTGCTATAGCTGCAGAGGTAGATCTATTGTAGATCAGACCATCTACTTTTGAAAATCAATTATGTATAATTATAACTTATGGCAGATAATGGCAATTAACTGTAAATTTATCAAGTAATCATTTTGGGTTGTAATAACTTTTAAATTGTGGATTCAAAGACTTGTACTTATTTAAATTTCATCTCTGAGACTATAACGGGTTGTGGTGTGTGTTAGTGTGGGGTCACAGCATAAGGTTATTATTATTAATTAAGTGAAGTGATATTGTGGAAAGAAAGACCGTGACGACCCGGATCCTCGACCCCGGATCTGGGGGTGTTACAGAAATGGTATCAGAGCTAAGCGTTATAAACCTCAGAGATGATGGGACGTTAAGATAATAAGTTAACTAAGATAATAAGAACTCTTGCCAAGTTCATAGTCGGGCTACCTAACGTAGTACTGACAGTTAAAACCCTTATGGGAACCCTTATAAATATCGTGATAGGAGCGTAGTTCGTTATCGTATATGGTAGCGGGACTCCGAACCCTGAGGTTGAGGAGCAACATGGCGATGATATTTTATTACTAATTGGAGATCGGATTGTGGATCCGATAGAGTGTCCTAATGCAGGACCGGATGATGTTGATATTGAGGATGTAGCGGTTGAGGATGTTGTCCTAGAAGGGATAGTTGTTGAGGAGGATCCCATGGAGGATCCTGACAGGATTGGATAAAGGACCACTGATGAATTGATGACCATGGTTAGGTCGACTACCAGAGGTAGGATTGGCCGGTCACTACCGGAGGTTCGTTCAAGTTGTAAAGATAGTAGCCCCTTTAACGCGGCTTACTCGTAAGACTGAGAAGTTCGAATGGACAGAGAAATGCGAGAACAGCTTTCAAGAACTGAAGCAGAGGTTGGTGATGGCCCTTATGCTGGCATTGCCGGATGGAAAAGGAGATTTTGTGAAGTGTAGTGACGCTTCGCACAAGGGCTTAGGGTGCGTGCTTATGCAGCACGGTAAGGTAATCGCGTACATGTCAAGACAATTAAGGTAATATGAAATTCGATATCCCCGCCCATGAGCTTAGGCTCGTGGCAATAGTTTTACCCTAAAGATTGGAGGCAATACTTGTATGGAGAGAAGTGCAAGATTTACATAAACCATAGGAGCTCTAGTACCTTTTTACGTAGAAAGAGCTCAACATGTGCCAGAGGAGGCAGTTAGAGCTAATCAAGAATAATGATTGGGAGATTCTTTATCATTCGGGGAAAGCCAATATGGTGGCTGATGCCCTTAGTAAAAAGGAGAGACTCAAGATGATAATGTCTTTGGGAGAGTTGATAAGAGATTTTGAGAAAATGGAAATAGTAGTGAAGGTAATCGGAGCCGGTACCGAAAAGCTGTTTGAGATTGCAATAGAGACCGAATTATTGGAAAAGAGCATACGGTGCCAGAGAAAGGTGATGAATGAAGGCAGAGAGCCAACAAATAAATATGAGATTAATACCGAGAAAGATGATAAGGGAATAATGAGGTATTCCTATAGAATTTGGATTCCAAATGTTCAAGAGCTTAAAGATGAGATCTTAGATGAAAGTCATAGTTCAAGGAATAAGATTAAGGGCAAACCCTGAATGTGATAGTCAGGGAGGACGCCATCAAGATAGAAGGAACCCATAACATAATGAAGTGGAAAATGAGGATTTTAACGTATAAGATAACCCCAAGTATGGGGAGTAGGAAGAAATATTTAGACGGAGAAAACAAAAGTCGAGCGAGATAAGGAGACCCGAGACGGTACTCCTATACGGAAATTCATGGACCTGCCTAAAAAGAACTTAGACTATTATCCCTAACCACCACCTTGAGGAAACAATGCGGTAGAAAATTCTTTCATGACCTTTAAGTCGCTAAGCTCTCAGAGTTCCAAGGAACAAGCTGACCCAGTGGAGGCAAGAGCCTGGCTAAAGGAAATAGAGGAATCATTTGAGATTCTAAATGATTGACGAACCACAAAGGACTGTTTTTGTCACTTACCCTCCTAAGAGAGAGACCACCCGCTGGTGAAAGACCAAGGAAGGCACAGAGCAAGAGATTATAATAAACTGATTTAAGTTCAGACAATTATTTTCGGGAAAGTACTTCCCAAGGTTATGGAGATAGTGTAAAAGCTTTAGAGCCAGAACAAAGGCAGACGAGTATGACGAATTATGAATCTAAGTTGTAAAAGTTATCAAGATTCGTTCTGAAGACACGAATCCAGAATGACGGGATGTTTGAAATCAATGCTTATGTTGTGTTGGTTCATGAAATAATGATAAGAGAAGGCAAAAAAAAAAAAAAGAAATTGAAGTGGAAAGGAATATAACGGCAATAGAGTTTGAGGTATGATAAGGGAGTTGGGTACGAGGAAACCCTAACGACTCGTAGCAATAGAAATAGAAAAGTATGCATTCGTCAGGATGAGGGTGATCCACCATGAGTTAAAATTGATGGTTGAAGGCATAAGAGATACATATATTGTACCCCCCTTTAAGTTGGGAGGATTCGAGGAAACATTGAGATAGTTCGAAGGATAAACAATGAGACGCGGATAGACTGAGGAGACAAGGAAGTAAGAAACTAGGAAAATTGGATGAAGGAAGTGACCTTCAAAAATGGGAAGTGTAAGACCGGTGGCATGATACCCAGAAAGGGAGATGCCAGGTATGAAAGATATCCCAACATTGAGGTGACTGTTGAGATAAACAACAAAAGTAAATGAGGAATTATTAAGAAGAAGTTCACGTTGAACATGACCAATATCTTCCAGAACATCCTTGTTATCGTTACCAAATTAGGCAAGACAAGCGGATAACCGTTGTTATCTTTTGGAGGCCATATTGATTGACCCCATTTTGAATACAAATGTTATTGTGAAATTAGACATATACTATCGAGGTGGGAATGATTGAATAAGACACCCTTATCAGGGATATATGACTTGATTTATCCATGGAAGGATGCAGGTACCTTTTAAAGGTGGAATTAAGGATAGAACATTGGTAACTTAAAATGAATCCTAGGGGACTGCATAAAGGTTGGCATGTCACCCTTAATAGGGACAGTATGAGTTTTGACAGTATGATTGGGAAAGGGTTAAAGTAACAACAACCTTTAAGAATCAGTGGAGAAATTTTGCAGAAGTATATAGACAATGGTTCTACTATTAGTAAATGGTATTGTGATATGCCCTGTATCTAGGGAATACAGGAGGAACGATTGAAGGATAACCTTAGAGGTTTTACAAGGAGAAAGGAAATATTCGAAATTCTCAAGAATAAAAATGTTGATAAAGGAAATATGACGTAATTATATTGATGCCAAGTGAGGTACGTGTTAAACCACGAGAAAGTATGGATCGAACCAGTAAAGGTCGAAATTATTCAGGGCAATTAGGACTTAAGATAAAAAGATGTTCTAAGTATGATTGAGAGTCAGTCGTGACAGTGATTAACCTCTAAAGACTGAGGCAATAACTTATGGAAAAATGGTGATTTTTTTTACTCATCAGATTTTAAGGAAAACATCTTCACTCAAGCAGTGATCGGAAATAAGGTAGAAAATTTATTTGGAGGTGGTTAAAAAGACATTGACTGTAAGGAAATTTTACTATCAGGAAAGGCCAAAGAGGTGGCCGACACTTTAAAGGTAAGTGGATAATTATAGGCGCGTGTGCCAAAAGAAAACAGTGATGATGGTTAAAAATGTGAAGGTTGAATTATGGTTTGGAAGATTGACATTCCTTCTGATGACTGTGCAATACCCAACCGTAATAGTAGTTGGTAAAGGTTTAATTCGTGTAATCGCCAGGAACGGGCTATCTATCTTAGGAGGTACTATCTTGAGATAAGCCAGGACCATGTTTCAAAAAGGACTAGATGAACCCTTGAGTTAATTCTTCTATTTAGGGCGTATGATTAAGAATGGTATTAACCTGCTATCGTTGCTTCGATTGAAACTCTTCTGCACTTTTATTTGCTTCATGTCATGTATGTATGTCAGGATCAGGAGTGTTCTTCATAAATCAGGAGTGGTGATTATGTTACCTCCTTAGAATGATTTGATACGACATGGATAGACTCCGTATGGTTAGCTATTAAGACTTCATGGAAAATGAATGACTACAGTAGGTCAGTGGTGGACCATAGTAAGGCAGCAATGATTCTGTGAGTAATGAGCTGATTACAACCGTGAGAGTTGTATTGGAATGGGTGTTGAGATTGAGTACCACTAATCGGGTCGTGGTAGTGTATAAGTTATCATTGATAGACTAATTAAGTAGAGTATCTACCTGGTGAATTATTATTCTTTCTTATCAATAGAGAGTCGTATTATTATACGAGGAAGGTTGCGGTGCAAGCATAGAATTCAAGTAACGATGATGTCTAGAATGAGATCCCAGATTTGATTTTTGATGTCGAGGGAGTTTCAAAGGTGATTATGTATAAGCTCAAGGAAGAGTGTGGGTCCATAGAATGATGGACGGGATAGCGAAAATATTTAGGCATGGGAAATACGAGGCTATAATGCTTGATGCTGATATAAATACGTATATGTTTTGTTCTCCTATGACAAACCTCTATAGTTCAGAGGTAGGTTCCAAGCCAGATATTTTATGGCAGTATATTTTTTTCATATATACAATTCTCTTCAGTTCGTTCTTTTCTCTTCTTTTCATTTCATGTAAGCTGAGAAGAACAACCCTTCCAAAAGGGGAGGTATTGCCGAATGACTATCTATCTTTGTGATAGAAGCCTAGTAGGATACCACATGTTGTTTAATTGCTTGTCAAGTACTAAAGGCTGGCCACCTTCTGTACTAACTATGCGATATAACAAGTGTTCATGATCATAGTGATCTCTCAACAAATTCCTTTACTTCTATATGATTGATCAAATTTTGGAAAATAGAAACAACTGAAAAAGGAGTAATAAAGTGGTGGTAGTATGCGGAATGGGAACACATTCGTGATACTAAGGTTGACGTGATTATTAAAAGGTTATAGAACGCTAACAAGCAAAAGTATAACCAGTATAATATTAGGAACGGAAGGTAGTAGCGATTACGAACTGGAAAAGAATGGGTATTGAGAAGCAGAAGCTCTAATGTTAAAAGCAATAATGAGAGTCTGTGCAATAGACTTGAAAGAATTTGGAATGATCACTTAATTCGGATTGAGTTATCTTACGACAATAGATCATATGTCATTATCGAGATGTCGCCTTATGAGATCATTGAGGGAAGACAATGTCGATCTCCCTTATGTTAGGATGAAGTAGTAGAGCGCAAGATGCTCGGACCCGCAGTAGTCCAAAGGACCAAGGATATGATAGATCTAATCAGAGGACGGCTGGTAGTAGCCCAAGATGGACATGATAAGTATGTTGATTTGACACGAAAGGATAAAGAGTATGAAATAGGGGACCTAGTAATGTTATAGGTATCCCTTGGAAAGGATTGATGAGGTTCGGAAAGAAAGGAAAGCTAAGTCTACAATTTGTTGGACCCTTGGATATATTAAGACGTTTGGGAAGTTAGCATATGAGCTAGCCCTAACCCCGAACATGTAGCAGGTCGTAACGTGTTTCACGTATCAATGTTAAGGAAGTGTAATTCAGATGCCAGATAAATAGAGGCATATGAGCGCATAGATATGCAACCCGACGTAACCTATATGGAGCAACCAGGAAGGGTTATAGAGTGAAAAGGAACAAGTGCTTAGGAGAAGGATTATCAAACTAGGCAGAGTTTGGTGGTAGAACCACAATGTGGGAAAATTGACTCGAGAGTTAGAAAGTGTAATGCTAAGAAAGTATCCCCATTTGTTTTCTATCTGATTCCGGGACGGAATCCTTTTAAGGAGGGGAGACTGTAATAACCCCAATTTTTGGAAATTTTTGAAACCCTTATGAATAGTGTTTTTGCTGAATGAGAAAACTTTTCATGCCACACTATGTAGGGGTTCTGATATGGATATTCTGAGATTTTATTAGTACTTTATATGGGATATAAGTGTATGTAAAGATCGTCAGAATCCAAATCCGAACACTTTGATTTTTCCCGGAAATACCTTAGATGCGGAAAGAATTGAGTATAAGGTAACAGGATAAAAAGGATTTAAATTAAAGGATTATGATAGAGGATCATAAAAAGGAATATAATGTATTGAGAAAGGTTAAGGGAACCTAAGTAATAAAATCCCGGGTATGATCCTTCAAACGATAAACGAAAACGAAAGTTAAGCGAACCATATAACAGATCAGCGGTCATTAGGCAAACAATTAGGAAGTTAAGCAAAGGGATTAGAGGAAGTGATGTCACCCAACCAATGAGAAGAGGACAAGGAAGGGAGGATGACATAGCAATGTGATGTAAGCATGACATAGGGAAGGAGGAGGTGTGGTTGGTTTATAACCACACAAATATAAGGTTATTAAGGTAATTAACCAAAAATAAAACAAAAAACAACCAAGCTAAGCCAAACAAATCAAAAAACACAAAATCATTTCATTCTCATCATCTTGCTCTCGGCTTTTCATCTTTTTCAAGGGCAAGAATTTCAAAAATCAAGTTCCAAGCATTGTTAAATCACAAGGTAATTATCTAAGCTTCCTTGTACATAGATATGGATATGCTATAAGTTTAAGCTCCTAATTCCTTCACAATCTCTTCCAATAAATCAAGGAAGAAGATGGTGAATAGTAACCTTCAAGAAATAACTTTAGTTTTCTTGAATTTTTATGAAAGATTAAGGTTATACAAGCAAGGATCAAGGTTCTTTTAGGCATTCAAAGCTCTTGGGTTGTGTTAGGAAGCTTCAAGGAGGTATAAACAACTTTCACCTTTAACTTATAGTTTGAACTTTGAGTTTTGATGAGTTCATGGATGGATTAATGTATATATAGAAATATCCATGTATGTATAGCAAGATCCATGTATGTTAGATAGTTTGGTTGGATTTGTGGTGATTTTGGATATGAATCTTGGTTAATGGTTAATGAATCTTAAGTTATGGTTAGTAGATCATGTTTGTGGTTGAATAAGTTGGAAAACCTTGAGATTATGGACTGACTTTGCCTTGATATAAGTTGTGTTTGATGTATTGATGATGGTTGGGTGGTTTGTAGTGAATTGGTAAAGAATTGGAGTGGTATAAATATTGGTAATCGCGTAAACATAGCCGTCGTAACGTCCGATTTTCTTTGGACTGTTTTTGTGCATAGCATTAGGACCCGAGAACCCCCTTCTAGATTATGACCACTGCCATGTTTAGATAGCTCATGTTACGAGCTTCGTTTTGATATGTAGTACGTTCGATTCCGATGCACGGTTTAGGAGAAACGACCGTTTCAAGTAACGGCGTTTCGCGAACGAAACTTTTTCCCTCGCCTTACTTTGAAACATAGGTTAAAGACCAAAAAGGGTTAATTAATGTATGAAACATTTATGGTAAGTGTGTTAGGCAGTTGGTAAGACACTCGCGAAGGAATCGCTTTAAAACTCGTAAAGGTTAAATTATTAAAAATGGTGGAGCCGAGGGTACCCGAGTGACTTAAGCGAATCAGTGAGCGCAAAACGAGCGTTAGAGTCTAAGTTAGTTAAAGTATAGATTTACAAGTGACTTTGGTTTAATTCCAACTTACTTGTTGCTTATAGGTTACCAGACTCGTCCCGAGCCATTCGTAACCCCCAGTCGCTCAGGCAAGTTTTCTACCCGTTATACTGTTGCTGTGATGTAAATATATGTATATGCATTATCTTGTGATATTGCATGATTGTTATTAGCAAATTTTGCGATATATTGGAGCATGCTAATATGGTATATATGCATGTCTGTTTCGTAATCTGGTTATCTATCTGTTGATTTCAATGCTTATAGTTGCATAATACCTATGCTAGAAATAAGCAAGTAGTTGCGTATACCCTTAGTATAGGGGATAAAAGGTGAACATATTTCTAAACCGGGAGTCGATGTTCCCGAGTATATTATATATATATATATTTATTTATATATATATATGGATATAGTTTTTAAAACTATTAATCGAATAAGGTTTATTCGATAACTTTAACTTTATTTTATTATTGAATATTATTTTGAATATTCATTCGAGGACTTATGACTCCTTTTACTTTATTAATGAATATTATTTTGAATATTATTCGAAGGCGTATGACTCCTTTTATTTATTTATCTGAATATTATTTTGAATATTATTCGAAGGCGTATGACTCCTTTTATTTATTGATCTGAATATTATTTGAATATTCATTCGAAGGCTTATGACTCAGTTTATATTATTTAATGAATATTATTTGAATATTCATTTGAGGATCTATGACTCCGATTATTTGCTGAAATATATTCTTTATTTTATTAAAGAATAAGGTGTTAATAATCAAACATATTTTCGATTATTCAATTAAAGATAATACTTTCATATAAGTATACCTTTGGTTATTTAATACTCGTTTCAAGTATAAGTTTTAAAACTTCTACTTCAATTATTTTTATAAAAGATTATTCTTTATGGGAATATTATTTAAATAATAATATTCAGTCATTTTCTAAATATTCTGGGGACTGATTTACTTCATTAAATCAGCTTTACTCCAAACACTCTTTAAAGTGTTTTCGAGTCTTCAAAATGATTTTTAAAAGTTAGAGCGGATCCCAAAACTCATTTTTTTATTTAAGATCTTCCTTTTAAAGGGGATTTAAATACTCGTTCAAAACCTGGGGAATCCGGCTCTGTGGTGTATTTTATATTCGCAACAAGGTTGCAGTTTTGGTAAATGAATTGATTACTTACCCAACGTTCGGGAAGTAAGTCCATCTATTGAGTCGGCATAAGCAACATGGGCTCAGTGGGCGTCCATGATAGTGTAAGTGGCTCAGTGGGAGTCCATCAAATGCATAAGTGGCTGAGTGGCAGTCCAGCATAGGTCCTAATGCGGCCAGGGTGATGACCAGTGGGGAATTCGTCCATCTACTAGTAGAAAAGGTTACTTATGGGTATCTTTGCCTGATTAGCAAGATATCTGGTTTATGCCAAAGGTTTTCTTTTCCTTCCAAATTCATTGGATATTGCAACTCTGTTCATACTTTACATAACAGAGGTTCCAGGAAATGTTTTAGAGATATATATATGTGGATATATATATATCGGGACTAAATAAAGTATCTCATAACTTTTTCATTCAATAATCTATTCAAATCTTGTCTTGTAGTCTCATCTATGTGATGAACTTTTGAAACTGATTATAACTTGAACGGTGGTAGTTCAAGTAGTATTGGGAAAGATATAAGTATATTGGGGTATTTGGTAACCTCATCTTTTAAACTTATATCTAGTTAATAATTGTCTTATGAATGACAAAGATTTTCAGAAAAACGTTGAGACAAGGTTAGATGTATGAGATCACCTTGCAACGATATTTTTTTTATATATACAGTTATACACTGGGATTTTGTGTATATTATGCATGGAAGAGGACTTCCAATATTTTGAAAAGTATATATGTATATATACTGAATATTTTGCGACTTCATCGCATTAAGATATCAAACTTGGTTCATTTCTTTTGACCAAGACTTTCATGAGTATTATGAGTAGGCTCATATATTGTAAATCATTATACATATTATTTTGGTGGGCTTGCTGCTCACCCTTGCTTTATTTCTTCATCACACAACAACAGTTAGGAAAGATGGCCAGACTCCAGCAGACCCAGCGCAAGCGCGTGGGAAGCGTCCCGCGTCTTCCCGTTGATGTTGTAGCTGCTATAGCTGCAGAGGTAGATCTATTGTAGATCAGACCATCTACTTTTGTGAATCAATTATGTATAATTATAACTTGTGGCAGATAATGGCAATTAACTGTAAATTTATCAAGTAATCATTTTGGGTTGTAATAACTTTTAAATTGTGGATTCAAAGACTTGTACTTATTTAAATTTCATCTCTGAGACTATAACGGGTTGTGGTGTGTGTTAGTGTGGGGTCACAGCATAAGGTTATTATTATTAATTAAGTGAAGTGATATTGTGGAAAGAAAGACCGTGACGACCCGGATCCTCGACCCCGGATCTGGGGGTGTTACAATGAATCAGCTTGAAAAGTGTTGATTGGAGATGTGAGTAGGAGCATTCTTTTGTGAGCATCCAGGCAGGAATATCTGCATCTCCCCCTATGTCCATGCTATCTTCCTCATAATCATCACCATCATTCCCAAAAGAAGTCTCATTCAATTCCAAATCACTGCCAATGTTGGAAGGCATAGCAGTGATTGCATCATTTACTCTTTATAAAGATTGTGTTATATGCGCCAAGTTCAGCAATCCTTCAGCCTCCTCATTGCCCTGTATGGGTAGAGTTTGGTAAGCTGTCACAGGGTCAGTAAATGTCTCATCATCCAGGGAAATGGAATCTATAACAACTTGATATTCTTGCTGAAATAGCCTTTTCCTTTCGGTATCATTGACACGCATTAACTCACTTGCAATGGTTTCCACCCTTATCACTCCTGTACCTGCATTTCTCTCTTGATCTCTCTTTTGTTGCATCAAGGTCTCACCTTGGCTCCCCACCCTCACACCCTCACCTTTACCATCTAAGGTGGGACTCCTCACACTCACTTTTGCCAATCCTGAAAAAATGGATTATATTTGTTCACTCTTTTCCTCTCCTTTTTCCTGGGAGCAACCCAGACTCTCACTCATTTCACTCCCTTCCCTCAATCCTAGGAGTGATTGCACTACCACTAAATCTTCTGCACTTGTAATAATTGATGAAATTTGAAGCTGTGCAGAGACACTCGACGGATAAGGGATATCTGTCGGGTTAGCAGTTTGACTATCCGACGGATAACTGCTGTTAAGCTTATCCGTTGGGATACAATCACTACTCAACGGATGAACAATATCCATCGAGAGAGTAGAAATAAATGAGTTTGGAGTGGAGACTATTGTAGACTCTGTACAGATTGATGAAAATTTTGGCACAAATGTCTCAACAGTCTCAGAAAGAAATGGCAAGTGAGCCAACAAATCATCTAAAAGATGATGCTCACTTTCTTGGATTTTTGGCTTCTCCAAGAGAGTTAAAGATGGAGAATTTGGAAGTGATGTGTTTATCATGTCAACATCCAAGGAGTGTGTGGGAGAGTTTGGTGTTTCAGGGGCTTCAATTGTTAGAGATTTTGGTTGTGACTCCACATTTATTGGAGACACATCAAACTGACTTTGAGAAGGTGCAGTGACTGTGTCTTTAGCACCAGTTTGCACAGTGTGTGAACCCTGTGCATCCCCAAGGGTCTTTAGTTTCTTCTTTCTAGTATAGGTTTGGGGTGAGCTTGTGTCCCTTACCCTTTTGGCCTGTGCTCTTGGTTGAGAGCTTTGTTCAATAGTCACATCCTTTTGGGAGGATATAACTAGCAATGAGCTTATATCCTTATTAAGCACTGCAGTTTGTTGGGAAACTACAGTGTGGCTAGGCTGGGAAACACTCACCTCTCCAACCTTATCCTTAGGGTTTCTTTGATGTTCACCCTGTCCCTCACCTTTCTTACCCACCTTCACACTCCCCTATTTTGGTTTGTTGGATTTTACAACTGGCATCTTTTGAGAGACACCAGAGGGGGCTTTCTTTGTCTTGGTTTTTGAAATTTTGGGTTTGGCAGCTTGGGTAGGCAACTGTTGGGTCAATGACATAGGTGTTATAGCTACACTAGAATGCAAAGAAGTGTGTGAGACTGGAAGAGTAGAGACAGATGAACTTACCTCACTTACCTGCGGTGCCTCCATAACAGGAAAATAGAAGAGTGACACCTCTTTGTGATGGTTTTCCCTGTTCAAATCTGCAATGATTCTCCTTTCTTGAACCCAACTATCTAATTTGTTGGTTGGGTTCTCAAGCACAATATCCTCAGAGAGGTGGTTAGCAATCATCATTAAAAATCTAGATAGTAAACATTTTTACCCCTCTTATTTAGCTCCCCTAACTTAAACCCCAACTCAATTATAACAAGATCACTAAAGTTGAAAAATTTATCAGTTACAAGCATGTAAAGCATATTAAGCATAGAGATATTAACTGAATCAAAATTATTGATTTTACCAGAAAATACCTTAGTTACTACATCACATAAATAACTCCACTCCTTCCTAAGACCCAACCTCCTAATTTCACTTAATTTAGAAGTAGAGAGTGCATAGCCCATGGAGTTAAGCATATTAACAATGTCAGTGTCTGTGTGTGGTGAAGTTACAGTATTATCAGGAATTTTGAAAAAAAATTTAATAATGTCACTATTAACACAGAATTCCTTACCTTTAATAGTGAAAGTGATAGTCTTATCAGCTAAGTTGTATGTTGCAGTCGTCCACATCTCTTCAACAACTTCACAGTATATGGTGGGTGATTCCAGCATGGCATAGTTGAGTTTGCAGTTCTTCACAAAATCCATCATCTTGTGGTAGTCGCCAGACTGTTGAATCCCCTTGTTCACAAGAGCAGTGAAGTTGTTCTTCTCATAGATAAATCCAGTTTGAGACATTATCTTGACGACTGGTGCCATTGTTAGAGAGTAAAAACTTGCAGAGAGAGAGAGAGTAAGTGCTTTTTAGAAAGAGAGAAGTTAGAGCATATGATTTGAGAATGATAAAAGAAAAGCAATGAAAATGAATTATGCTTTTATACTCTCTCAAAAATAACTGTCAAAAATAATAAAGTAAAATAAAGTGACCAATAAGAATTGCCCAAAATAGCCGTTTAAAAATAAACTGTAAAAACTCCATCAATTATCTGTCGTGTTATGCTTACAAATTGTAAGTATACTCGATGGATAATGTTCAGAGAATCAACGGCTAAAAATAAGACAATTCGACGGATGAGGATAAATCAGTTATCCGTCGAGACATAAAATATTCCAGAAAAATAATTGATTTTATTCAACAAATTGTATTCCGACGGATGATCAAACTCAACGGATAATGATCATCCGTCGGGATATAAATTTTGACTTAGCCAAAATTTCATCCAAGACTGAAAAATCAATTAAATTTCTGGCTGCATTACAACTTGCAAAATATCTATAAAGATTCAAGAGTAATTTAGCATACCTAACTCACTTACCAACCTTGAAAAGGTGGATTCGTCCAGTGGCTTGGTAAATTAATCTACAAGCTGCTTTTCACTTGGAACAAAATGTAGTTCCACAGTGCCATTCATGACATGTTCCCTTATGAAGTGAAACTTGATGTCTATGTGTTTTTTTCTTGAATGTTGTACTGGATTTTCAGTGATGGCAATTGCACTTGTGTTATCACAGAAAACGGGAATTCTTTCCACTTACAGACCATAGTCTAGCAATTGGTTTCTCGTTCACAAAATCTGTGCACAGCAACTGCCAACAGCAATATACTCAGCTTCAGCTATAGAAGTAGAAACTGAATTTTGCTTTTTACTGAACCAGGACACAAACTTGTTTCCTAGAAATTGACAGGTTCCTGTTGTACTTTTTCTATCAATTCTACAACCTGTATAATCTGCATCTGAATAGCCAGTTAGATCAAAATCAGAATCTCTAGGGTACCAAATGCCAAGTTTTGGTGTTCCCTTGAGATATCTCAAAATTCTCTTAATAGCTACTAAGTGAGATTCTCTAGGATCAGCCTGAAATCTAGCACAAAGATATGTAGCAAACATTATATCTGACCTACTAGCTGTTAAGTACAGAAGTGAACCAACCATGCCCCTATAACTTGAATATCCACAGACTTTTCAGTAATGTTTAATTCAAGCTTAGTTGTAGTGGCCATGGGAGTTTTTACAGATGTGCAATCCATTAGATCAAATTTCTTTAAAATATCATAAATGTATTTAGTTTGACTAATGAATATTCCATCACTAACTTGCTTAACTTGCAAACTAAGAAAGTAAGTTAGTTCTCCCATCATGCTCATTTCATACTTACTTTGCATCAATTTGGCAAACTTTTTACAAAGTTTTTCATCTGTAGAGCCAAAAATAATGTCATCTATATAAATTTGAACAAGTATACTAGAGCCATTAACATTTCTAAAGAATAAAGTTTTGTCTACAGTACCTCTAGTGAAGTGATTCTCTAAAAGAAACTTTGACAAAGGTCATACCAGGCTCTAGGTGCTTGCTTCATTCCATAAAGTGCTTTCAAAAGATAGTAAACATATTCTGGAAAATTTGGATCTTCAAAACCAGGAGGCTGACTAACATAGACTTCCTCCTCCAAATCTCCATTCAGAAAAGCACTTTTGACATCCATTTGATAGACCTTGAAATTGGCATGGGCTGCATAAGCTAAGAAGATTCTGATGGCTTCAAGTCTTGCAACAGGGGCAAATGTTTCATCAAAATCTATTCCTTCTTGTTGACAATAGTCCTTAGCAACCAATCTTGCATTGTTCCTGACTACTATGCCATTTCCATCCATCTTGTTTCTGAATACCCATTTGGTATCTATTGGATTCTTCCCTTTAGGCTTGGGCACCAGCTTCCATACCTTATTCCTTTAAAATTGGTTTAGCTCCTCCTGCATAGCTAAAATCCAATCCGGATCCAACAAAGCTTCTTCTACCTTCTTTGGTTCTTCCTTAGAGAGGAAGTTGCTGTATAGACATTCTTCTTGAGTTGCTCTCCTTGTTTGAACTCTGGAAGATACATCACCAATGATAAGCTCAAAGGGGTGATCCTTTGTCCATTTCCTTTGTTGAGGTAGATTAGCTCTAGATGAAGAGGCCTCATTATTGTCTTAATGTATGATTAAGTTTTAATTATTAGAAACTCCCCCTGAGTTTATGGATCTTTGATTTGAAAAAGGGGAACTATCTGTAAGTGACTATTCTGACTTTCAGCTTCTTTTGATGACCCGACGGATGGTGAATTTTGAGTACCGACGGACGAAGCTGATTGTCTCCCGACGGATGAAGCATTCTGCAACTCGATAGATGTTGAATTTTGTGCTTCATTGGTAGTGAATTTTTCTGCATTATCCTGTGATACTGTTTTTTGATCACTTTCATCATCACTGTCATCACTAACCATCTCCATATTGTCAAATTTGAGGCTCTCATGGTAATCTCCATCTTGCAGTCCTTCAATCTTTTTATCATCAAACACAACATGTATTGATTCCACAACAATGTTGGTTCTCAGATTGTAGACTCTGTATGCTTTACCAACAGCATATCCAACAAAAGTTCCTTCATCTGCTTTGGCATCAAACTTCTCATTCTGATCAGTTTGATTTCTCAAGATAAAACATTTGCAGCCAAAGACATGAAGAAAGTTTAGAGTTGGCTTCTTATTCTTGAACAATTGGTAGGGAGTCATGCATTTTGCTTGATTAACTAGACAAATATTCTGAGTGTAGCATGCAATATTTACAGCTTCAGCCCAGAAATATGTTGGTAATTTAGATTCTTCAAGTATTGTCCTTGCAGCTTCAATAGGTGATCTGTTCTTTCTTTCTACTACTCCATTTTATTGTGGAGTTCTTGCTGCTGAAAACTCATGCAAGATCCCATTATCTTCACAAAATGCTCTCATGACAGAATTCTTGAACTCAGTTCCATTGTCACTCCTGATTCTTCTAACGTTGAAATCAGGATGATTGTTGACTTTCCTTATGTGATTGATGATGATTTCACTAGCCTCATCTTTAGACTTAAGGAAATATGTCCAAGAGAACTTTGAGAAATCATCTACAATTACTAGGCAAAATCTTTTCCTTAAGATTGACAACACATTGACTGGTCCAAACAAATCCATGTGTAGCAATTGTAAAGGTTCTTCAATTATTGAATTAAGCTTCTTTTTGAATGATGTTTTGATTTTCTTTCCCTTTTGGCAAGAATCACATAGTCCATCCTTAGAAAACTTCACTTGAGGAATGCCTATAACCAGTTCTCTCTTTACAAGTTCATTCATGGTCTTGAAGTTTAGATGGGATAGCTTCTTGTGCCATAGCCAACTTTTATCTTGACTTGCTTTACTGAGAAGACAAGTAACAGATTCTGCATTTGATGAGTTAAAGTCAGCTAAGTACACATTCCCTTTTCTCACACCAGTGAGAACCACTTTGTTGCTTCTCTTGTTTGTCACAACACAGGCTTCTGAGTTGAAGGTTACTGAATTGCCTTTGTCACACAGCTGGCTGATGCTCAACAAATTATGCTTGAGACCATCCACCAAGGCAACCTCCTCAATGATGACATTGTCTTTTGAAATCAAGCCATATCCCACAGTATAACCCTTACCGTCATCTCCAACAGTAATACTTGGGCCAGCTCTCTCTTTGAACTCTGTGAGCAGGGTAGAATCACCAGTCATGTATCTTGAACAGCCACTATCCAAGTACCATAGATTCTTTCTATTTCCCTGCACACATTAAAATCAAATCAAGTTAATTTTGTTACCCAAGTTTTCTTGGGTCCTGCCTTGTTAGCTTTATTTTTCTGTTTCCTAGGTTTAATCTTATTTAACTTGGGGATATCGGATTCATCATTAGTCATTTGAGTTGAACCTTTGAAACCATACATTACAACAGAATTATCATGCACATTTTGATTAACAGGAAATGGCATATTATTAGTAAACATGTTATTCCAGTAGGGCATGCTAAATGGCATTTGAGGCATACTAAATGCAGCATAATAAAGATTAGGTGCAAATGGCACATTAGCAAATTGTGCATTCATATTCTGTGTAGACATAACATTCATAGGCATAGAATGCATGGCATTCATGTTGGGAAAAGGAGGTGGCACAGATATGGAAGTAGGCATGGCAGTTCTGCAATTAACAGACAGATGATTTACACCACCACACTTAACACAGATTTTTCTAGGAGCATACTTATCAGGTGTGTAGTTGTTATGTTTGTTAATCCCCACTTTACCATTTCTATTATTTTTCCTTTTAGCCTCTGTTTTAACCTCAATCTTTTCTAGTCTGTCATTCAATTGCTTGATAGACAGATGACCAACATTCATATTATTTTCCTTCTTCACTTGACTAGATTCTCCTGAAATAAAGTTTTTGGAAATTGATCCATACTTTTCATCTAACTTGGCAAGTTTGGCTTTACTCACAGGTTTGCTCACACCAACGGATGAGGATTTATATCACTCGACGGATAATCCTTTTGGCTATCTGACGGATGACTCTCATCATCCGTCGAGTCTACATCTGTTAGCAATCCCTCAACCAAGTTGGATTCCAGCTTCTCCTTATTCTTCTTCCAGACTGCATCACAAAAGGACTCAATACCTTGAACTTGGGTGATTTGAGCATGAACATCTCTAGATGTTTTTCATGCCTTGATCACCTCTTGTTCTCGTTCAAGCTGCTTCTTCAAGATCTCTTCTTTCTTCAAGGACTCAGTTAATTCATTCTTAGCAATTTTACACTCAATTCTCAATTTTTCAAATTTAATAAACTGAGATTCTATCACATTATTCCTCTCACTTAAAAACAAATTGTTTTCTTTGATTTTAGCATTTTCTCTAGTAAGAAACTTAAGTGTAACACACAAATGATATAATTCTGTAGACATGTCATTTATTGCATCATTACACTCAGCTTTAGATAAATGTGCTAGGTTAGTGGTGATTACCTAAGTATCTAAAGAGCTTGTCTCTGTTTCATCAGACTTGGCCATTAGGTCTAGATTGACATAGTTGACATCATCATCCTCATCCAGACCATCTACTACCCAGTCATTTTCTTGTGTAATGAAAGCCCTTTCCTTTTATTTGAGCAACTCAAAATATTTCTGTTAATAATTCACACGCTCAAACTTCTTCTTGATGGAATCTGACTTTCTACACTCACTGGCAAAGTACCCTGCCAAGCCATATTTGAAACATTTGAATTTTGATTTATCCACCATGTTTCTATTTGGCTTAGCTGCTCCAAAGTTCTTCTTGAACTTGAGATTGGAAAATCTTCTGGAAAGAAATGCTAGATGTTCATCAATATCCTCCATGTCATCTTGGCTCAAAGAATCTTCATTTTCTGCTACCATCCCCTTGCCCTTATTTTCACAGACCTTTGAAGTAGACTCAACAGCTTCTGTCTTCATCTCCTTCTCTTTCTCTAACTCAGCAAACAGTGCAATGGACCCTCCTTTCTTCCTCCCTTTCTCCATTCTTTCATCTTGCTCTATTTGAAGCTCATAAGTCTTTAGAATGCCACACAGTCTCTCTAGTGTAAATTCCTTGTATTCTTGTTAATTTCTCAAGGAGATTGTCATTGGTTTCCATTTTTTTGGTAGGGATCTCAGAAAATTGAGGTTAGAATCTTTGGTTTGGTAGACTCTTCCATGCAGCTTTAGAGCATTTAGTAGCTTTTGAAATCTACTAAAGATATCAGTGAGAGTTTCACCTTCTTCAAAGTAGAAATGCTCATATTGCTGAATTAGTAACTGCATCTTGTTTTCTCTAACTTGTTCAGTGCCATCACAGATAATCTGTATTGTATCCCAAACTTTTTTGGTAGTTTTGCAATTGATGATGTTGTCAAACATGTCACCATCAACTCCATTGAACAGAATATTCATAGCCTTCTTGTCTTTTCTGACTCAATATCAGGATTGACCATTCATGCCTTGGCTTGGGAACTGATGGCTCATTTCCAGTTGCAGCTCTCATTGGTACATGAGGGCCTCTCTCTATGCAATCCACATAGGCCTCATCTTGAGAAAGTAAATGGAGATGCATCTTTTCCTTCCAGTGATGGTAATTATCTTTGTCTAGAAAAGGAATCTTGACTCCAACATCCTTCTTGTTCATCTTGTTGTTTGTTGTGATCTTTAAACTCTTTGTTCTTCAAGAGCTTGCTCTGATACCAATTGTTAGTCCCTAACAATGCAACAAGAATTACAGAAAGGGGGTTGAATGGAATTCTTGAACCTTTTTTCAGAAATATAAAATGTCATAACTTAGGATATATATATATATATATATGACAGTGTTTTGATTTGCAAAGTGTGGAATAATAAGTTAAATATGAATCAAAACACAAAGTAGTAAAAATACAAGTCTTTAAAACTTTCTGGTGGATTAGAAAATATCCATGATATATATATATATCGAGAGAACTCTGTGAAGCTTAAATAGCTCACAGCTGCTTACAAAATAAGAACAACTAAACTTATACAGAAATGCTAAGGATACAGCTTACAAATGTTTCTCTGAGAATTTACTTGCTTAGTCTACTTGTTATTCTAATTGCTACTCTTGGTTTATATATCACCAAGATTACACAGTAATAAAATAAGATAATAAAACAAAACCTATCAAGTCTAATACTATGCTACTTCATTACTCTATTCCGGCATCTTTGAATATCTTCATAATAGCATGGAAATGGCAATACTTCTTTGTTCTCAAAAACCCAGTTGAATAGGCTTCCACATTCCTTTTGCATACACTCGACGCATGTGACTGTGTTATCACTGTCAACAGATGTTTGAATTGATTATTCGTCGGGTACATGATCATCCGTCGGGTTGCCTTGTTGATCATCCGTCGAGTAGCATTGTTGTTTATCCGTCAGGTAGCTATTTGGCACTTGACTTCATTTCATTTATGCAGAATTACAAGACATCATTTATGTACAATTAATCAACCTATTCTGCATATCTAATTAAAGCCAACATAACTTATATGTTACTACAGAATCTAAACAAATGTGTTTGCAGAAATATTCTTCATGACTTATTATTACATAAATTACTCACTCGATGGATAACAGATCATCATCCGTCGGGACTATATTGAGTCATCCGTCGGGACTATATTCCTTATCCGTCGAGTGCTACATTTTTCACTAAGTTAAATCTACTAAGGTGTTTTTGTTAATGAAATCATCAAGTCCACAACATATTCACAACAATCTCCAATGACAATATTTCCAGAAATAATCTTGCCATATCCCATTGTGAACCCTTTGTTGTTGTCTCCAAATGTTACTAATGGGCTAGCCTTCTCCTCAAATTATGATAGCAGGGCCATATCACCTGTCATATGTCTTGAGCATCCACTTTTTATGATCCATATGACTTTCTTCCATTTGCCCTGGACACAATGAGTTTAGGTGTGTTTAGCAACCCAAGCAATATTGGGTATTTTTCTCTTGTTAATAGATTCGATAGAGGTAGAGTTTGATGATTCAGAAAGAACAGACTTTATTGAATGATGTGCATTGTCCTTTTTAGCTGAAGACTCAATATTAATTTCCTTAAGATCAACTCTCAGCTTGTGGCAACTTGTCATTACTTTCATGTTGCAAGGTATGCAATCAAACTTATCACAGAATGAGTAGGGATCTTCAGTTTTTACTTCATTGTACTTACATGCTCCCACTCCTGGCTTACAAACAACCTTTTTGCAAAGGTGAGTTAGATGATTGACAGAGCCATATTTTTTACATTGTTTTCTTGGAGCATCTACAGCAAATGCAAAGTTATTGCTTTTATTTACCCCTACTTTCCCATTTCTGTTTTTCTTCTTCTTTCTTGCATTCTCAGTTTTGACTTCCTTCATTGGTTTCTTGGGTGTTTGATCCACCATGGACTTCTTCTTAGCTTTTGGAGTTATAGCTGATTCTGTGCATTTCTTCTCTTTGTATTCATCTGCAAGTTCTTGCTTTATCAGCGACTCAACTTCACTAAAATTTGCTTCACATGCTTTGAACAAAGGTGCATCCACTTTTTTCAGCATAACTGGGACATCTTCATCTAATTTAGTTTTGCCTCTGTCACCTTCAACCTTTTTGTTGTTGTTCCAGCATCATAATCCAAGCCAATAGCTATGTTTGCATATGGCTTATTCTTCTCACGGTACTGACCCGCCAACTGAGATGCATTCCTGAATGATTTCAGTTTCACCTCATTCTTCTCAATTTTCTCTCTTGACATAGCTTCTATCTCAGCAGCACACTTTAGCTTGTTCTTCAGATAATCATTTTATTGCTTGACAGTTTCAAGCTCAACAAGCATTAGATCAAACTTATATTTCTCACTCTCAAACTTCTCATTAGCTTTTGATAACCTATTGACCTCCTCAGTAGATGCTACCATGCTAGTATGAATGTGGAATATTTCTATGCTCATCTTTTCAACAGTTTTTTTTATATTGACTTTCATTTAAATCAATAGTGGTAAGAGTTAGTACCTTTATTTTTGATGAGTATGACTCTCCTTGCTCCAAGGATATGAGTGCATAGTTTCCTACTACCTCATCTTCATCATTTTCAGAATCATCCCAACTCTTTCCTTCTATAATATAAGCTTTTCCATGTTGCTTTCTTAGAAGAGCCTCATACTTTACCTCCAATTCGATATAAGCCTTATCCTTTTTCACTTTCTTTGATTTCCTGCATTCTGTAGCAAAATGACCCAATTCATCACAATTGAAGCATCTGATCTTTGACCTGTCTACAGATCCTATTTTGTAGCCATTTTTGCTTCCAAAATTGAACTGTGTCTTTCCCTTCCAGCTGTTGTCCTTGTTGGATGATTGTCCCTTGTTTCTAAAGAATTTTGGCTTCTTTACTCTAATGTTGGAGAATTTCCTTGATAAGTAAGCCATCGACTGATCTAACTCATCCAATTCATCCAAGATATAGAATTTATCCTCTTCAAGTTCAAGAATAACTTGCTTCTATGGTTCCTTGTTCTTTTGCTCATTGCTTGAGACAATTGGAGTCTGGATTTCCTGTTCATTATTAGATGACTGGTTATCATTAACCACTAGAGCACTTGATCCATCAACAATGTGTCCTTGACCGGCTCTTAAAGACTTTCTTTGAATCATTTCTAGTTCATAGGTTTTTATAATACTATATAAAACCTCCAGTGTCATCTTGCTCAAGTCTCTCACTTCTTTTATAGCTGAGATCTTTTGTTCCAAATGGTCAAGAAGGGTGAGCAAAAACTTCAAGTTAACCTCCTCAGCTTCATAGTATTTGTCATGAAGCTGCAAGTCATTAATCAGCTTGTTGAATCTTTTAAAGACATCAATTATACTTTTTTTAGGTTTAGCCATGAAACCCTCATATTGAGATACCAAATACTCCTTTGGTTTGACCTAACTTCCTCTGTTCCTTCACAAAGAATTTCTATCTTCTCCCAAATCTGTTTGGTCGTGTCCCAGTTGATAATTTTATTGTACATTACATTTTCAAGTGACTCTATTAAAATCAGTTGCAAGCCACTATCCAGAAAGACTTTCTCTTTTTCAGGTTCAGTATACTGTGAAGGATCTTTAGGAGCATAATGAGCTGGAATGACCATGTCTCCATCTGTAGATTCTTCAACTCTTTCTGTAATAACCCCAATTTTTGGGAAATTTTGAAACCCTTATGAATAGTGTTTTTGCTGAATGAGAAAACTTTTCATGCCACACTATGTAAGGGTTCTGATATGGATATTCTGGGATATTATTAGTACTCTATGTAGTATATAAGTGTATGTAAAGATCGTCAGAATCCAATTCCGAACACTTTGGTTTTTCCCGGAAATACCCTAGATGCGGAAAGAATTGAGTATAAGGTAACAGGATAAAAATGATTTAAATTAAAGGATTATAATAGAGGATCATAAAAAGGAATATAATGTACTGAGAAAGGTTAAGGGAACCTAAGTAATAAGATCCCGGGTATGATCCTTCAAACGATAAACGAGAACGAAAGTTAAGCGAACCGTATAACAGATCAGCGGTCATTAGGCAAACAATTAGGAAGTTAATCAAAGGGATTAGAGAGGATGATGTCACCCAATCAATGAGAAGAGGACAAGGAGGGGAGGATGACATCATGAGGATGACACAAGCATGACATGGGAAGGAAGGAGATGTGGTGGCTTTTTAACCACACAAAATCAAGGGCAACTAGGTAATTTACTAAAACAAACACAAAAATCAAACCAACCAAGCCAAGCAAATCATTTTTCATCAAAATCAAAAAGAAACCAAGGCATTGTTCTTCATGCTCTCGGCCAAAACAGAACCAGCACACTAAAACTGCTGTATCTCCTTCATTTCTCACTCAAATATTGTGTTCTATAGCTCATTGGAAAGGTATTGAGATGACCTACAACTCTTGTTCACAAGTCTCGTCCAAATAATTATGGTAAGACCCTCATTTTTACAGTTCTTTAAATCGGACTTTTAGAAACTTCAAAGCCTAACTTTGTGTTCTTGATTTCTTTGGAAAGATCAAGCTTGTAGGAGGCTCCCTAAGGCTTCCTAGCAACTTAACACCTCCCAAGGAAGGTATAAACTTCAAACCCTAGCCTTTACTTTATTTGTTAGTAAGTTTAATGGTTGGTTTTGTGAAATGAGAAGCATGGATTGTGATTATTAGTAGTTTGGTTTGATTTGGAAGTGTTTTAGTAATTGAAGCTTGATTATAGTTCATAGGTCTTGATTGTGGTTGTTTGAGTTGAAAACCTTGGAGATTATGGACTGATGTGGTATGGTTTCGGTGAAGTTTTGTTGTATTGATGGTTATGAGTTGGTTGGTGGTTAATTGGAGTAGTTTAAACATTGGTAATCGCGTAAACATAGCCGTCGTAACGTCCGATTTTCTTTAGACTGTTTTTGTGCATAACATTAGGACCCGAGGACCCCCTGCTAGATTATGACCACTGCCATGTTTAGATAGCTCATGTTACGAGCTTCGTTTTGATATGTAGTTCGTTCGATTCCGATGCACAGTTTAGGAGAAACGACCGTTTTAAGTAACGGCATTTCGTGAACGAAACATTTCCCCTCGCCTTACTTTGAAACCTTGGTTAAGGACCTTAAATGACTAATTGGGGTAAGAAACATTTATGGTAAGTGTGTTAGGCAGTTGGTAAGACACTCGCAAAGGAATCGCTTTAAAACTCGTAAAGGTTAAATTATTAAAAATGGTGGAGCCGAGGCTACTCGAGTGACTTAAGCGAGTCAGTAAGCGCAAAACAAGCGTTAGAGTCTAAGTTAGTTAAAGTATAGATTTACAAGTGACTTTGGTTTAATTCCAACTTACTTGTTGTTTATAGGTTACCAGACTCGTCCCGAGCCATTCGTAACCCCCAGTCGCTCAGGCAAGTTTTCTATCCGTTATACTGTTGTTGTGATGTATATATGTATATGCATTATCTTGTGATAGATGCATGTTGGTTAATTAGCAAATTTTGCGATATATTGAAGCATGCTGATATGGTATATATATGCATGCCTGTTTCGTATTCTTGTCATATATATCTGTTGGTTCAGTTGATAATACCTATGCTAGAGAATAGCGGTAATTTGCATATACCCTTAGTATAGGGACCCAAAGGTGAAAATATTTTCTAAAACCGGGAGTCGAGGATCCCGAGTAGATTTTATATATATATATATTTATATATATATATGGTTATAGTTTTCAAAACTATTAATCGAATAAGGTTTATTCGATAACTTTATTTTATTAATGAATATTATCTTGAATATTCATTCGAGGACTTATGACTCCTTTATATTATTTATTGAATATTACTTGGATATTCATTTGAGGATGTATGACTCCTTTATTTTATTTAATTAATATTATTTATAATATTCATTCGAGGTATTATGACTCAGCTTATTATTTAATGAATATTATTTCGAATATTCATTCGAGGGCTTATGACTCAGCTTATTTTATTTATTGAATATTGTTTGAATATTCATTTGAGGATCTATGACTCCGATTATTTGCTGAGATATATTCTTTATTTTATTAAAGAATAAGGTGTCGATAATCAAACTCACTTTTGATTATTCAAATAAAGATAGTACTTTCGTATAGGTATATCTTTGGATATTTAATATTCATTTCAAGTATAAGTTCAAAACTTCTACTTCAATTATTTTTATAAAGATTATTCTTTATGGAAATATTATTTAAATAATAATATTCAGATATTTTCTAATATATTGGGACTGATTTATTTTGTTAAATCAGCATTACTCCAAACATTCTTAAAAATGTTTTGCGAGTCTTCAAAATGATTTTTAAAAGTTAGAGCGGATCCCAAAACTCATTTTTATATTTAAGATCCTCCTTTCGAAGGGGATTTAAATACTCGCTCAAAACCTGAGGGATCCGGCTCTGTGGTGTGTTTTATATTCGCAACAAGGTTGCTGTTTTGATAAATGAATTGATTACTTACCCAACACTCGGGAAGTAAAATTCTTGGAACAAGTTAATCCATTAACAGGCATCGCCTGGGAAATATCGGTGAGTTCTCCTTTTCAAATAGATACGATTTCTTGGTGGAGCCGTATCAACAAGTTTCTACTTGGGGAAAGTGGGGACGAGCTTTACGTTTCAGAGTCATGGATTTCATCTGAACTAGGAGTGGCGTAAGTGGCCGAGTAGCGCCGGCCCAGCCTTATTATATTGGCCCAAATGGCCTGGAAGTTCCGCTAAGGCGGTCCATTCCTTAGGAGTTCAGTGTTCGGTTGACAAGTAAATCCGACAGGTTCTCCTCTACATGTAGAAAATGGTGGGGTTGCACTACTACAACTGATCATCGTAAGTGGTCTTCCTGGCGCGGCAAACTCCCGTAATGAGTTCATCATCCAATTGGATATTTCTGCAACACTACCCAGAGCACTTCGATAGAAAGGCTACGGTTGGGCGATTGTTGAGTGTTGGCAGGGTCAAGTTTTCAAAATGATGTTTGCATCAAATGAAGTATCTCATAACTTCATTTTATTTTGATGATATTTTAAAGGTTGAATCTATTCAAGTATTATCTTGTAGTCTCATCTATGTGATGAACTTTTGAACTAATTATAACTTGAACGGTGGTAGTTCAAGTAGTATTTGGAAAGGATATAAGTATATTGGAGTATCTTGTAACTTCATCTTTTAAACTTATATCTAGTAAATGATTATCTTATGCATGGCAAAGATTTTCAGAAAAACGTTGAGACAAGGTTAGATATATGAGATCACCTTGCAACGATATTTTTTTATACAGTTATACACTGGGACTTTGTGTATATTATGCATGGAAGAGGACTTCCAATATTTTGAAAAGTATATATGTATATATACTGAATATTTTGCGACTTCATCGCATTAAGATATCAAACTTGGTTCATTTCTTTTGACCAAGACTTTCATGAGTATTATGAGTAGGCTCATATATTGTTAATCATTATACATATTATTTTGGTGGGCTTGATGCTCACCCTTGCTTTCTTCTTTCATCACACAACATCAGATAGATAAGATGAACAGGACCAAGCTCCCAATTCGCAAGCGGATAGGAAACGTTCCGCAGCTTTCTGGAAGCGTTCAGGCCGCTGTAGCTGAGGTAGAAATTACCAATAGGCTAAGTTTTCAACTAGTAATGTACCAGACTTATGTATATTATGAATTGTAATAATGGCAAAGAAATGTAAATTTATTCAGAAACCTTTTTAAGGTGTATTGACTTAATTGTGGAATAAAACGACTTGTGATTATTTTTGGATATTCATCTCTGAGACTATAACTTGTGGTGTGTGTGTGTGTGTATATTGTGGGGTCACAGTAAAGAGTAGTTGATTGTTTAATAAGATTGGGTGTTGTTAAGGGAAGTGGAACTCGTGACAACCCGGATCCCCGACCCCGGATTTGGGGGTGTTACAGAAGTGGTATCAGAGCTAAGCGTTATAAACCTCAGAGATGATGGGACGTTAAGATAATAAGTTCACAAAGATAATAAGAACTCTTGCCAAGTTCATAGTCGGGCTACCTAACGTAGTACTGACAGTTAAAACCCTTATGGGAACCCTTATAAATATCGTGATAGGAGCGTAGTTCGTTATCGTATATGGTAGCGGGACTCCGAACCCTGAGGTTGAGGAGCAACAGCGCGATGATGTTTTATTACTAATTGGAGATCGGATTGTGGATCCGATAGAGTGTCCTAATGCAGGACCGGATGATGTTGATATTGAGGATGTAGCGGTTGAGGATGTTGTCCTAGAAGGGATAGTTGTTGAGGAGGATCTCATGGAGGATCCTGACAAGATTGGATAAAGGACCACTGATGAATTGATGACCATGGTTAGGTCGACTACCAGAGGTAGGATTGGCCGGTCACTACCGGAGGTTCGTTCAAGTTGTAAAGATAGTAGCCCCTTTAACGCGGCTTACTCGTAAGACTGAGAAGTTCGAATGGACAGAGAAATGCGAGAACAGCTTTCAAGAACTGAAGCAGAGGTTGGTGATGGCCCCTATGCTGGCGTTGCCGGATGGAAAAGGAGATTTTGTGAAGTGTAGTGACGCTTCGCACAAGGGCTTAGGGTGCGTGCTTATGCAGCACGGTAAGGTAATCGCGTACATGTCAAGACAATTAAGGTAATATGAAATTCGATATCCCCGCTCATGAGCTTAGGCTCGTGGCAATAGTTTTACCCTAAAGATTGGAGGCACTACTTGTATGGAGAGAAGTGCGAGAATTACCTAAGCCATAAGTGCTCTAGTACATTTTCACGTAGAAAGAGCTCAACATATGCCAGAGGAGGCAGTTAGAGCTAATCAAGAATAATGATTGGGAGATTCTTTATCATTCGGGGAAAGCCAATATGGTGGCTGATGCCCTTAGTAAAAAGGAGAGACTCAAGATGATAATGTCTTTTGGACAGTTTATAAGAGATTTTGAGAAAATGGAAATAGAAGTGAAGGTAACCGGAGCCGGTACCGAAAAGTTGTTTGAGATTGCAATACAGCCCGAATTATTGGAAAAGATCATATTGTGCCAAGAAAAAGTGATGAATGAAGGCAGAGAGCCAATAAATAGAGAAGAGATTAATACCGAGAAAGATGATAAGGGAATAATGAGGTATTCCTAAAGAATTTGGGTTCCAAATGTTCTAGAGCCTAAAGATGAAATCTTAGATGAAAGCTAGTTTGAGGAATAAGATTTAGAGCAAACCCTGAACGTGATAGTCAGGGAGGTCGCCATCAAGATAGAAGGAACCCATAATATAATGGGAACCCATAATATAATGAAGTGGAAAATGAGGATTGTAAATTAAAAGATGACCCCAATTATGGGGAGTCGGATGAAATATTTCATACTAAGGAAACAGAAAGTCGAGTAAGGAAAGGAGACCCGAGACGGTACTCCTATACGGCAATTCATGGACCTGTCTAGACATAACTTAGACTATTATCCCCAACCACCACCCTGAGGAAATAATGCGGTGAGAAATTCTTTCAGGACCTTTAAGTCTCTAAGCTCCCAGAGTTCCAAGGAACAGGTTGACCTAGTCGAGGCAAGAGCCTGGCTAAAGGAAATAGAGGAATCAATTGAGATTCTAAATGATTGACGAATCACAAAAGACTGTTTTTATCACTTACCCTCCTAAGAAAGAGACCACCCGCTGGTGAAAGACCAAGGAAGGCACGGAGCAAGAGATTATAATAAACTGATTTAAGTTCAGTCAATTGTTTTCGGGAAAGTAATTCCCAAAGATAAGGAGATAGTGTAAAAGCTTTAGAGCCAGAACAGAGGCAGACAAGTATGATAAATTATGAATCTAAGTTGTAAAAGTTGTCAAGATTCGTTCTGAGGACACGAATCCAGAATGACGGGATGTTTGAAATCAATGCTTATGTTGTGTTGGTTCATGAAATAATGATAAGAGAAAGGAAAATAAAAAGAAACTGAAGTGGAAGGGAATATAACGGCAATAGAGTTTGAGGAATGATAAGGGAGTTGGGTATGAGGAAACCCTAAAGACTCGTAGAAATAGAAATAGAAGAGTATGTAATCGTCAGGATGAGGGTGATTCACCATGAGTTAAAATTGATGGTTAAGGGCATAAGAGATACATATACTTTATCCCCTTTAAGTTGGGAGGATTCAAGGAAACCTTTAGATAGTTCGAAGGATAAATAATAAGGCGCGGATAGACTAAGGAGACAAGAAAGTAAGAAAGTAGGAAAATTGGATGAAGGAAGTGACCTTCAATAATGTGAAATGTAAGACCGGTGGCTCGATACTCAGAAAGGGAGACGCCAGGTATGAGAGGTATCCCAACATTGAGGTGACTGTTGAGATAAACAACAAAAGTAAATAAGGAATTATTAAGAAGAAGTTCACGTTGAACACGACCAATATCACCCAGAACATCCCTGTTGTCATTACCAAATTAGGCAAGCAAAGCGAAAAAAAACCGTTGTTATCTTTTGGAGGCCATATGGATTGACCTCAGTTTGAATAAGGATGTTATTGTGAAATTAAGTATAGACTATCGAAGTGAGAATGATTGAATAAGGTAATCTATCAAGTATATATGACTTGATTTATCCATGGAAGAGTGTAAGTATCTTTTAAAGGTGGAATTAAGGATAAAACCCCGATAACTTGAAATGAATCCTAGGGGAATGCATAAAGGTTGGCATTTCACCCTTAATAGGGACAACATGAGTTTTGACAGTATGAATTGGAAAGGATTAAGGTAACAAGAACCTTTAAGAATCAGTGGAGAAATTCTTCAGAAGTATATAGACAATGATTCTGGTATTAATAAATGGTATCTTGATATGCCCTGTATCCAGGGAATACAGGAGGAACGATTCAAGGATGACCCTAGAGGTTTTACAAGGAGAAAGGTAATATTCAAAATTTTCAAGAATAGAAATGTTGATAAAGGAAATATGACGTAATTATATTGATGCCAAGTGAGGCACGTGTTAAACCACGAGGAGGTATGGATCGAACCAGTAATGGTCGAAATTGTTCAGGGCAATTAGGACTTAAGATAAGATGTTCTAAGTATAAATTGAGAGTCAGTCGTGACAGTGATTAACCTCTAAAGACTGAGGCAATAACTTATGGAAAAATGGTGATATTTTTTTTATTTACTCATCAGATATTAAAGAAAAGCATTTTCACATAAGCTGTGATTGAAATAAGGTAGAAAATTTATTTGGAGGTGGTTAAAATGACATTGACTGTAAGGAAATTGTACTATCAGGAAAGGCCAAAGAGGTGGCCGACACTTTAAAGGTAAGAGGATAATTATAGGCGCTTGTGCCAAAAGAATACAGTGATGATGGTTAAAGCTATGAAGGTTGTATTATGGTTTGGAAGATTGACATTCCTTCTGATGACTGTGCAATACCCAACCGTAATAGTAGTTGGTAAAGGTTTAATTCGTGTAATCGCCATGAACGGGCTATCTATCTTAGAAGGTCCTATCTTGAGATAAGCCAGGACTATGTTTCAAAAAGGACTAAACAAACCTTTGAGATAAGTCTTCTATTGAAGGCATATGATTACGAATGGTATTAACCTGCTATCGTTGCTTTGAGCGAAACTCTTCTGCAATTTTATCTGCTTCATGTCATGTATGTATGTCAGAATCAGGAGTGTACTCCATGAATCATGAATGGTGATTATGTTACCTCCTTAGAAGGATTTGATACGACATGTATGGACTCCGTATGGTTAGATATTAAGACTTCATGGAAAATGAACGACTACAGTAGGTCAGTGGTGGACCATAGTAAGGCAGCAATGATTCTGCGAGTATTGAGCTGAATACAACCGTGAGAGTTGTATTGGAATGGGTGTTGAGATTGAGTACCACTAATCGGGTCGTGGTAGTGTATAAGTTATCATTGATAAACTAATTAAGTAGAGTATCTACCTAGTGAAATATTTATTCTTTCTTATCAATAGAGAGCCATATTATTATACGAGGAAGGTTGCGATGCAAGCATAGAATTCTAGTAACGATGATTACTAGAATGAGATCCCAGGTTCGATTTTCGATATCGAGGGAGTTTCAAAGGTAATTATGTATAAGCTAGAGGAAGTGCATGGGTCCATAGAATGATGGACGGAATAGCAAATATTTAAGCATGTGAAATGCGATGTGATAATACTCGATGTTGATATAAATACATATATGTTTTGTTCTCCTATGACAAACCTCTATAGTTCAGAGGTAGGTTCTAAGCCAGATATTTTGTGGCAGTATATTTTTTTTCATATATACAATTCTCTTCAATTCGTTCTTTTCTCTTCTTTTCATTTCATGTAAGCTGAGAAGAACAACCCTTCCAGAAAGGGGAGGTATTGCCGAATGACTATCTATCTGTGTGATAGAAGCCTAGTAGGATACCATCTATTGTTTAATTGCTTGTCAAGTACTAAAGGCTGGCCACCTTCTGTACTAACTATGCGATATAACAAGTGTTCATGATCATAGTGATCTCTCAATAAATTCTTTTACTTCTATATGAAGGATTAAGCTTTCGAAAATAGAAGCAACTGAAAAAGGATAATAAAGTTGTGGTAGTATTCGGAATGGAAACACATTCGTGATACTAAGGTTGACGTGGTTATTAAAAGGTTATAGAACGCTAACGAGCAAAAGTATAACCAGTATAATATTAGGAACGGAAGGTGATAGCGATTACGAACTGGAAAAGAATGGGTATTGAGAAGCAAAAGCTATAATGATTAGAAGCTATGATGAGAGTCTGTGTAATAGACTTGAAAGAATTTGGAATGATCACTTAACGCGGATTAAGTTATCTTACGACAATAGATCATATGTCAGTATTGAGTTATCGCCTTATGAGATCCTTGAGGGAAGACAATGTCGATTTCCCTTATGTTAGGATGAAGTTGTAGAGCGCAAGATGCTCGGACCCGCAGTAGTCCAAAGGACCAGGGATATAATAGATCTAATCAGAGGACGACTGGTAGTAGCCAGGAAGGACATAAGAAGTATGTCGATTTGACACGAAAGGACAAAGAATAGGAAGGAGGCAACCTTGTATTGTTAAAAGTATTCCCTTGAAAAGAATTAATGAGATTCGGAAAGAAAGGAAAGCTAAGTCCACCAATTGTTGGACCCTTGAATATATTAAGAAGTATTGGAAAGTTAGCATATGAGCTAGCCTTACCCCAGAACATGTAGCAGGTCGTAACGTGTCTCACGTATCAGTGTTAAGGAAGTGTAATTCAGATGTCAGATAAATAGGGGCATATGAGCGCATAGATATGCAACCCGACGTAACCTATATGGAGCAACCAGGAAGGGTTGTAGAGTGAAAAGGGAACAAGTGCTTAGGAGAAGGGTTATCAAACTATTCAGAGTTTGATGGAAGAACCACAATGTGGGAAAATTTATTTGAGAGTTAGAAAGTGTAATGCTAAGAAAGTATCCCAATTCATTTTCTATCTGATTCCGGGACGGAATCCTTTTAAGGAGGGGAGACTGTAATAACCCCAATTTTTGGGAAATTTTGAAACCCTTATGAATAGTGTTTTTGCTGAATGAGAAAACTTTTCATGCCACACTATGTAAGGGTTCTGATATGGATATTCTGGGATATTATTAGTACTCTATGTAGTATATAAGTGTATGTAAAGATCGTCAGAATCCAATTCCGAACACTTTGGTTTTTCCCGGAAATACCCTAGATGCGGAAAGAATTGAGTATAAGGTAACAGGATAAAAATGATTTAAATTAAAGGATTATAATAGAGGATCATAAAAAGGAATATAATGTACTGAGAAAGGTTAAGGGAACCTAAGTAATAAGATCCCGGGTATGATCCTTCAAACGATAAACGAGAACGAAAGTTAAGCGAACCGTATAACAGATCAGCGGTCATTAGGCAAACAATTAGGAAGTTAATCAAAGGGATTAGAGAGGATGATGTCACCCAACCAATGAGAAGAGGACAAGGAGGGGAGGATGACATCATGAGGATGACACAAGCATGACATGGGAAGGAAGGAGATGTGGTGGCTTTTTAACCACACAAAATCAAGGGCAACTAGGTAATTTACTAAAACAAACACAAAAATCAAACCAACCAAGCCAAGCAAATCATTTTTCATCAAAATCAAAAAGAAACCAAGGCATTGTTCTTCATGCTCTCGGCCAAAACAGAACCAGCACACTAAAACTGCTGTATCTCCTTCATGTTTCACTCAAATATTGTGTTCTATAGCTCATTGGAAAGGTATTGAGATGACCTACAACTCTTGTTCACAAGTCTCGTCCAAATAATCATGGTAAGACCCTCATTTTTACAGTTCTTTAAATCGGACTTTTAGAAACTTCAAAGCCTAACTTTGTGTTCTTGATTTCTTTGGAAAGATCAAGCTTGTAGGAGGCTCCCTAAGGCTTCCTAGCAACTTAACACCTCCCAAGGAAGGTATAAACTTCAAACCCTAGCCTTTACTTTATTTGTTAGTAAGTTTAATGGTTGGTTTTGTGAAATGAGAAGCATGGATTGTGATTATTAGTAGTTTAGTTTGATTTGGAAGTGTTTTAGTAATTGAAGCTTGATTATAGTTCATAGGTCTTGATTGTGGTTGTTTGAGTTGAAAACCTTGGAGATTATGGACTGATGTGGTATGGTTTCGGTGAAGTTTTGTTGTATTGATGGTTATGAGTTGGTTGGTGGTTAATTGGAGTAGTTTAAACATTGGTAATCGCGTAAACATAGCCGTCGTAACGTCCGATTTTCTTTAGACTGTTTTTGTGCATAACATTAGGACCCGAGGACCCCCTGCTAGATTATTACCACTGCCATGTTTAGATAGCTCATGTTACGAGCTTCGTTTTGATATGTAGTTCGTTCGATTCCGATGCACAGTTTAGGAGAAACGACCGTTTTAAGTAACGGCATTTCGCGAACGAAACATTTCCCCTCGCCTTACTTTGAAACCTTGGTTAAGGACCTTAAATGACTAATTGGGGTAAGAAACATTTATGGTAAGTGTGTTAGGCAGTTGGTAAGACACTCGCAAAGGAATCGCTTTAAAACTCGTAAAGGTTAAATTATTAAAAATGGTGGAGCCGAGGCTACTCGAGTGACTTAAGCGAGTCAGTAAGCGCAAAACAAGCGTTAGAGTCTAAGTTAGTTAAAGTATAGATTTACAAGTGACTTTGGTTTAATTCCAACTTACTTGTTGTTTATAGATTACCAGACTCGTCCCGAGCCATTCGTAACCCCCAGTCGCTCAGGCAAGTTTTCTACCCGTTATACTGTTGTTGTGATGTATATATGTATATGCATTATCTTGTGATAGATGCATGTTGGTTAATTAGCAAATTTTGCGATATATTGAAGCATGCTGATATGGTATATATATGCATGCCTGTTTCGTGTTCTTGTCATATATATCTGTTGGTTCAGTTGATAATACCTATGCTAGAGAATAGCGGTAATTTGCATATACCCTTAGTATAGGGACCCAAAGGTGAAAACATTTTCTAAAACCGGGAGTCGAGGATCCCGAGTAGATTTTATATATATATATTTATATATATATGGTTATAGTTTTCAAAACTATTAATCGAATAAGGTTTATTCGATAACTTTATTTTATTAATGAATATTATCTTGAATATTCATTCGAGGACTTATGACTCCTTTATATTATTTATTAAATATTACTTGGATATTCATTTGAGGATGTATGACTCCTTTATTTTATTTAATTAATATTACTTATAATATTCATTCGAGGTATTATGACTCAGCTTATTATTTAATGAATATTATTTCGAATATTCATTCGAGGGCTTATGACTCAGCTTATTTTATTTATTGAATATTGTTTGAATATTCATTTGAGGATCTATGACTCCGATTATTTGCTGAGATATATTCTTTATTTTATTAAAGAATAAGGTGTCGATAATCAAACTCACTTTTGATTATTCAAATAAAGATAGTACTTTCGTATAGGTATATCTTTGGATATTTAATATTCATTTCAAGTATAAGTTTCAAAACTTCTACTTCAATTATTTTTATAAAGATTATTCTTTATGGAAATATTATTTAAATAATAATATTCAGATATTTTCTAATATATTGGGACTGATTTATTTTGTTAAATCAGCATTACTCCAAACATTCTTAAAAATGTTTTGCGAGTCTTCAAAATAATTTTTAAAAGTTAGAGCGGATCCCAAAACTCATTTTTATATTTAAGATCCTCCTTTCGAAGGGGATTTAAATACTCGCTCAAAACCTGAGGGATCCGGCTCTGTGGTGTGTTTTATATTCGCAACAAGGTTGTTGTTTTGATAAATGAATTGATTACTTACCCAACACTCGGGAAGTAAAATTCTTGGAACAAGTTAATCCATTAACAGGCATCGCCTGGGAAATATCGGTGAGTTCTTCTTTCCAAATAGATACGACTTCTTGGTGGAGCCGTATCAACAAGTTTCTACTTGGGGAAAGTGGGGACGAGCTTTACGTTTCAGAGTCATGGATTTCATCTGAACTAGGAGTGGCGTAAGTGGCCGAGTAGCGCCGGCCCAGCCTTATTATATTGGCCCAAATGGCCTGGAAGTTCCGCTAAGGCGGTCCATTCCTTAGGAGTTCAGTGTTCGGTTGACAAGTAAATCCGACAGGTTCTCCTCTACATGTAGAAAATGGTGGGGTTGCACTACTACGACTGATCATCGTAAGTGGTCTTCCTGGCGCGGCAAACTCCCGTAATGAGTTCATCATCCAATTGGATATTTCTGCAACACTACCCAGAGCACTTCGATAGAAAGGCTACGGTTGGGCGATTGTTGAGTGTTGGCAGGGTCAAGTTTTCAAAATGATGTTTGCATCAAATGAAGTATCTCATAACTTCATTTTATTTTGATGATATTTTAAAGGTTGAATCTATTCAAGTATTATCTTGTAGTCTCATCTATGTGATGAACTTTTGAACTAATTATAACTTGAACGGTGGTAGTTCAAGTAGTATTTGGAAAGGATATAAGTATATTGGAGTATCTTATAACTTCATCTTTTAAACTTATATCTAGTAAATGATTATCTTATGCATGGCAAAGATTTTCAGAAAAACGTTGAGACAAGGTTAGATATATGAGATCACCTTGCAACGATATTTTTTTATACAGTTATACACTGGGACTTTGTGTATATTATGCATGGAAGAGGACTTCCAATATTTTGAAAAGTATATATGTATATATACTGAATATTTTGTGACTTCATCGCATTAAGATATCAAACTTGGTTCATTTCTTTTGACCAAGACTTTCATGAGTATTATGAGTAGGCTCATATATTGTTAATCATTATACATATTATTTTGGTGGGCTTGATGTTCACCCTTGCTTTCTTCTTTCATCACACAACATCAGATAGATAAGATGAACAGGACCAAGCTCCCAATTCGCAAGCGGATAGGAAACGTTCCGCAGCTTTCTGGAAGCATTCAGGCCGCTGTAGCTGAGGTAGAAATTACCAATAGGCTAAGTTTTCAACTAGTAATGTACCAGACTTATGTATATTATGAATTGTAATAATGGCAAAGAAATGTAAATTTATTCAGAAACCTTTTTAAGGTGTATTGACTTAATTGTGGAATAAAACGACTTGTGATTATTTTTGGATATTCATCTCTGAGACTATAACTTGTGGTGTGTGTGTGTATATTGTGGGGTCACAGTAAAGAGTAGTTGATTGTTTAATAAGATTGGGTGTTGTAAGGGAAGTGGAACTCGTGACAACCCGGATCCCCGACCCCGGATTTGGGGGTGTTACACTTTCCATGGGGTGAAAGGGCCATTCTTGAGAATCTGAACATATAATGGATTGTCCATCTTTATAAACAGCATTTTTTCCATAATGTGTAGTTAGATATGTCAAAGGCAGGAATCTTGATATTGCTAATTTTCTGTGTATTCATTATTCCAAGATCTTTAATCTGTTTGCTTTCAGATTTTGCTCTGATATCATCTGTTAGGTAATGAATACAATACAGGGGGTGAATGTGTTTTAGACAATTTTAAAGGCTTTTTGATATTTTTTTAACTTGGTGATCAACAATACTTTAAAACTCACTTGATTTTGTATTAAAATCAAGCTAGTATTTTGCAACAAATTCTGGGTTCTTTTGAAGTAAAGAACTCAGCTTCTTCCATGAGAGAGTTACAAAAAATTCTAGATATGTTTGATTACTGTTAAAAGTAAAGGACCAATGTTTACTTTATAGATTAGTAAACACAGGTTTACACAACATGCAATAGAATGTACTAAACCCTACTTTAAGTTATCTCTAAAACTTTCCATTTCTGGCTTAGTGTATCTTTGCGAATTCTGTGAATCTGTGACTTCCCTTTGTCAGTTAATATTGACCTTTGATCTTTCACTCTTCAAACTGCTTTTGTAGACTTTTCAATCTAAGTGATTAGATCATTTGTTGATTGATAATCTTGAATATTTAACTTGTCCGCATTCTGTACTTGAGCTTCATATCGAGATCTCCAGTGTGAACCTTAGAGAACTGACATCTCGATAAGTATAATGGCTTATCGAGATATCATAGTTCTCTATAAGTGTTTTAACTTGTCGAGGTCTCTGAGTTTTCTATAAGTGAACTTGGCTTGTCGAGGTCTCCCAATTTCTGCATGTAGAAATGACTTGTCGATATCTCTGAGATCTCTATAAGCATTTTGACTTGTCGATATCTCTGAGATCTCTAATGAGAATTTGACTTATTGATATCTCCAATCTTCGTGTTTTCATTTGGCTTTTCGATATCTCTGAGTTCTCTAATGCAGAAATGACATGTCGATATCTCAGAGATCTCTATATACATTTTGACTTGTAGATATATCTAAGATCTCTAATGATAATTTGACTTGTCGATATCTCCAATCTTCATGTCTTCATTTGACTTGTAGATATCTCTGAGACTTCTCTATGAGCTATTCTGGACTTCTCGATAAGTCATTCTGGAGTTCTCGAATGACTTCTCTATATGACTTGATATGCGACTTATAGATATCTTGACTTAGAATATTTTTTCCAATACAGATTTATTCAACTCCAAGCTTCTTCACAATTTCTCTGAGGCATGATCTTCTTGATCTTCTTACAGAGTTTATTCTTAGGCTTGAGACTGTTTATAGAAAAATACTCCAGTCTAATCTTTGACATTTTATGGACTCAAGTAAGACAGTACAAAACACAAATTTAGATTATCATACAACTAATTCTTAGGGCTGTCAATTTGACTTGGTCTTGTTATAGTACAAACATGTCTTGCACAACACAAAGACGCCTTCGATTGAAAAAAAAACAAATTCCTGAAAATTCATCAAGGGATGAGCTGGATGACTCCAATTCGAAATTACCCGGGGAACGGGATTTTGCCCCTCGACCGAAAGGACGCTTAGAAAATTAAGTACCCAGTGGTGAGCTACATTATTATCGGTGAAAAACTATACTGCTGATCTGCTACTCAACCATTGTTAAGATATCTAGATTCAGAAGAACAACTAATGGCTCTAGAAGCAGTGCATGAAGAGATATGTGGAGAACATCTTTCCAGTAGATTTCCCGCCTTCGCCTAGATGGAAATCAATGGCCTAGTGGAGACAGTTGAACTCCAATCATGGGTATCCGCGATGGGATAGTTGTCCGCTTTAATGGGTCCTAGTTCCCCATGACGCTGCCACGTATCCAGCCGATTCAAGGCCAAGACAGAAGGAACGTCCTAGGGTTTTCACCCCAAAATGGGCCATGATTTATTTCTATCGACCGACCGATGGGCCGACCGAAAAATAGGGACATGTTAGCAATAGGCCCAATAAGGCCCAACGAACGAATACCCAATGATCAAAAAGACCATTGGGCCGAAGGCCCATCAAGCTGCAGGCTCGAAGGTCCAACGAGCCAACCAACCGTTGGAAGGTGATGTAAAACCATAACGTCTTCACCTTTTCCTCCTCAATCATTATTCCGTATCTTTATCATAACGGACAAACATTAATTATACAGGTTTGATGGGTATAAATAGAGGATTGAAGTAAAAAACTATGTACACTCTTTACACACTCAAATACTCTACCACTTTCTTGTATTCTCAAACCTAATTTACACTCAGATAACTATTCTCACAATAGATATGAATTAGGGGACAATCCCTCGAATTTTCTTCCTTTTCAGGTTTAAACTGAAGGGAATTCTAAGACGAACGAAGGATATTCTTGCATCCGCAAAAATCAGAAATCTAGGCGTAACAGTATTTTTACAAAAATAAAACATAGAAAAAATATAACTCACAAATTAACATGAATGTAACAATAAAAAAAATAAACCATACATTTACACAAATTAAAAATAAGTTGTGACCTTTTTAAGGACAGCCTTAAAATTAGTATATTTTGTGGAGCATTTTTCTAAAATGGTATTTTCTAAGTTTTTTTTGAATAACTAAGTTTATACGCCTTTAAAATAAGTATATGTTCTCAGAAAGGGAGCAATAATGGAAGGCAAAATCCGGAAAAAAGGAATTCTTATCCCTTGATTATCTCGTAATGCTGTCATAAGATTACTATTTAATAAACAAATTTTCTATTAGGTGCTCATGAATATATAATAAAAACTTAAATATCAAATTTTTATCTATTAATGACAATGTGCCCTACATAAAAATCATCATCAATAATAAATAAATACCAAATCAAAATTTATATGAAAGTAAATGTATTTGTTTATGACCACACACTAGATAAAATAAAAGTTGGTTGGAGTATTTTTTTTAAAATATTGGAGTAAGTCTAATCATGTGGTGTTGATATATATATATATCTGTATATTATAGAGCATGATGTATAAAATAATATATTTTATAATATTTTTATGTAATATTTTACTTGTAAAACATGAGTGCTCTCAAACTTTTAAAAAATGGTGTTATAGTACACAACTCATATTTGATTAATTCACTTTGTAATGGTATCGACATATTAATAGAAGATAATTATAAAATGTACGATTAAGAATAATACTATGACCATTTCAACGGAATAACAATGAGATTGATGAAGAACAAAGACATTTGAATGGAAAATATGTGAGTGGGCAATTGATTGATAGATAGGATAGGAATTTCCAGGTAAAAGTCCAAAAACAAGTATAGTAAATCAAAGAGTCAAGACAAATCAAGACCAGACTCACAGATGCTTGGGTGCCTCCTCAGTCATCAACACAAAACTTCTAGTCCTTAAACCGCGTGGTTCCACTGCTAATGACTCCTCTTTCACATCACTAGAAGATGACCAATTTGGCCTTCTTCTCTTTTTACGACCGTTAGATCAAATATATCCAATTATATCGGAGGAATTCGAGAGCATAATAGCCTGAATTCCCGACTAATTCATTATACCTAACGTTAAATTTCTTACTAATAGCGCCAACTGTGTTAGAAAATCGAGTGTATTTCTCTAACTATATATTTTACACCCGTATTAAATATATCCGATCACATTAGAGGAATTCGAGAGTAAGTTAACCTGAAATCCTAACTGATTTATTATAGCAAACGGTAGATTTTTACTAATAGCCTCGCATGTGTTAGAAAATCGAGTGTATTTTTAAATTATGTATTTACACCCGGTCCTTAAAAATTCGGGTTTGTCATCAAGACCGATTAAACTAACCAGGATTCCAGAATCCAAATGCACATATTTACACAGTAACTTCAGGCAAAGACTTCATTTTTCCAGGTCTTCTCTGATCTCTGGAGTCTGGAGCCATAACTCATGAGTGTGGGGACATGAGTCAATGTCACCAACAATTTTCTTCATATAAAATCTTGGTATTTGCTGCCAACTATTAGAATTTATAACACATAGGCATAGCAGAAACAGGAGTAACATACAACAAGTAGCAAAAAAAAAAATTAAGTAAACAGATAATACTAACACACCTAGACTTGGCTCCTTTGTGCATATGGGTGAATCACCACCAACAAAGCTTGAATTACCCGGCTTTCGGTTCCATCCTACCGAGGAAGAGCTTATCGAATTCTACCTCAAAAACACCATTTACGGGAAGAAACTGCACTACGATGTCATTGGTGTACTCAATATCTACGGTTATGATCCTTGGCATTTGCCAGGTGTGTAAATGTCGATAATTTCTTCGTTCTGTAAAAAGTTAGTTAATTTTGGTTATGGTGGTTGAGGTATCTGTGACTGACTAAATTTGTAACTGAAATGCATATTACAGGGTTGGCAAAGATTGGGGAGAGGGAGTGGTATTTCTTTGTGCCAAGGGACACAAAGCATGGGAGTGGAGGGAGGCCTAACAGAACTACGGCAAATGGGTTCTGGAAGGCCACTGGTTCTGATCGCAAGATTGTTACTTTATCCGAACCTAAGAGGGTCATTGGACTAAAGAAGACTTTAGTTTTCTACAAAGGAAGAGCACCAAGGGGAACCAAAACTGATTGGGTCATGAATGAGTATCGGTTGCCTGCTTCATGCCCTCTGCACAAGGTAATCTTGGACAAATTTCGCATATCCTAGATAAAAGTTAAATGTCGATGAGGACTGATGTTATAACTTTTTCTTACTTTTTACTTATGTAATGATGCATGGATTTACAAATACAGGACATTGTGTTGTGCAAGATATATAGGAAGGCTACATCACTAAAGGTGTTGGAGCAAAGGGCAGCAATGGAAGAAGAAATAATGAAAACAAATGCCAATACCTGTTCTGATTCTCCATCTCCAGAAACAACATCACCGTTGATGGACACCACCGCCTCATTTTCAAGCAAAGACGAAGAATTGGCAGTAACGGGAGTAAGGGAATCGTTTATGAAGGAGGAAATCGTCGAAGAAGAAGAAACAATGCTATCTTTCATAGGTAATGAAGCTGGGGAGAATATTAAATGCTCAAGTCTACATTTGCCAACTGGTATGATGAACTTGGATCTCCAATTGCCAACATTTAGTACCCCAGACCCCTTTGTCACGCCATTATGTAGCCCTTGGCTTGACAACTGGTTCATCACATATGTAACCTCTCAAGAATTGTATAATGCTTGAAGTGATGAGTTCAGCACCGATTTCTTCTTTTTCGTTATCATCTATTTCATTTTTATTACTTTATAAATTGCTCAAGGTGCATGCATCATATTTTTAACTACATAACGCTTCTGCGTGCTTTAGGTTCTCAAGGACAATCTTCATTACCTAATTAACAACCGCAAAATATATAATCGTGAAATCTTGAAAAATTCGATGAACATCCATAAGAAGAGTTTGGCACATATCACTACATGCAAGAACAAGCACAAAAAATGAGTGGATAAAGATAAATATAACGCGAAATGTGGCTCATTACTAACACATGTCTAACACACAATTACATTTTATCTTATTACCCTCTATCTAAGAAACATCCAAACTGAAAATTGTAAGGATTTAATCTGCTAATCAAATTGCTCTGAAGATTTTCGGATCCTCTATTAACAATTAGTTACCTCTAATATATTGCATACATAGTTTACATACTGAACAAAGGAACATAGAATCATACATACTAATCATTCGTTCTGTGCAGTTGTATATCATAACTTTTGCAAGGCATACAAACGTTAAAACAAATATTGATCAATCACAATTTAGTCTTGTGATTGTTAGGTGCACGACCCATCTATACCCTACTCAAGTGATAATGTCTCTTACATGACTAAGTGGACTCTACCATTTGGATTAGTGATATGTTTCAATGTACTTGTCTTGTTTATTGTCTAGACAGCACATAATACTATAAGGGCTTACGGATTTCTCTGTAACAAGTCTGCATATAATAGATATAGAATAAACAAGACAAATACATGCTAAATCACTAATATTCTGACGAATAATATATATTGTAATATAAATGGTGAATTATTTATGACCATTTTAATATTATTTAGATGATTAACCATGACAAACTCTCAGCGTTATGAACTGTCTTACCAGTGAAACAGATGATGTCGCAAGAGATGTAACAATTGCTTTTTCGAATATCTTATAAAATTAATAATAAAACTGTTGTCTGTGATAATTGGTTATCCTATACCCACAGTTGGATACTTGGATTGTATAACTAGAAACCAATACTTTCAAGACTATAAAGATGAAGTTGATTGCCTAAGGCTGGGACTTGAAAGACTACCTGTCCACAGAAATATGCTCTTTCAGCAAACGCAGTGGTACACCACCGAATGTAAAAGACTAGAAATATGCTCATCCACCCGACTTCTACAGAAACACGGATACTGCAATTGTTATAAGTTGAGCAATTAGTTGTCTTCATGTTATATACAGCAAATAGTGTGGGATGACTGTCAACATATAGCTTAACTATTGATGTTTGATCATATACGCCTAGCTATTCCCAGTAATTTGACAGTAAAGTACAAATTCGGAGTATGAGGCTCAACTAATTGATTCTAAGACCTGCTGCAAGACGAAAAGAAAAGCCACAAACCAGAAATTCCAATCCGTCACGTCTCTAATATATTTGTAAACAACACCCCTTATTCTGCTCCTAAAAAGCCATGGAGCTATTCAAATTACGAATATAATTAATGTATAATGCAATTTTAGCAAATTAGCAAAGTATACATCACTAACATCAAAATATTTGTAATAATATAACCTTGAATTAAACTAGACTGAGAGTGTTTGTCTTAAGAATTCATTCTCTTCACCTCCCTTACAATGATATCGTTGATCAAATCTTCTCCTACCTGATCGGCTGATCATCTTTGCAAGCCTAATCTTCGTACCCACGGTCGTTTTGGTTGACCAAATCGTCTCCTTGCTGAATTGCTTTTATTCCCTAAAACTTCTTCTCTCTGGTCATCTTTGTTAGCCGAATCTTCTACTACTCCCTGAGCATCACAACTGTTAGCCAATTCATTCCCCCAATTTTCTTCTCTAGCTTGTCCTTGCTCCATGGCATTACTAGTGTCAATGGACTCCTTACACTTTGTATGTGTACTCTGATCTACATCATCTCCAAACATTTGACGCAATACATCAAAATTGATACTTGAACTCAGCTTCTTCTTACCACCGCATAAAACCTGGACATCGTCTTCTCTTGGAACAACAATACTGCATTTTTTCGCACTAGTGGAAGCATCCGATCCACTACTAAAGTAATCAGAAAGCTTCACAAACTTGTCATAACAAACATGACAAAGACAAAACTTTTCAGTGTTATGTGGACAAAGAAAATCCACATTCCCCATCATATATTGGCCATTTAGATCTTTATACTCCTCCACGACGCTTCTAAACTCATGAGCCAAGTAGGAAAACCCTAGTTTCCTACACTTAACCAAATTTTCACCCAAAATATCCTCAAAAGCAGGAACAAAATTATCAACATCCAACACGTCCAGCCGATTAAAATCAGCAGCCATATATACAGCCGCAGCACACAAGCCACCAAGTCTCTTCTGATTTCCTGCATAATTCGACTTAATAGCAGCTAAAATCCGCAACGCAGTCAAGGAAACATTGAAATTATTGTCCTTGAACAACGCAACCGTAAATCGATGAATAAAGAAAACAGGATCAACAATGCTAGGTGGCCTAAAGCCACGAATTTCATCGATCAAAAAGTCGTAGACATCTAAAAACAAAAGGGCAACATAATGCACACTGACATGCATATGCATTGACAAGTCGAAGAGCATAATTGGAACATCGTTGGCACGACAACCAATGAATAAGCAAATAGCTGCAACTGCAACTATATCACGACATTCAAAATAAGCAGAAGCTTTTTGGTAACATAGCATAGCATCCTGAATAGCGTAGTCGTCGTAAATACCTAGATTCGGCGCACAAGTGTGCACCGGGTGTTGTTCCCGCGGGGATTCGGGAGCCAAGTCATCTATACGTAAGATCAGACCGCACACTTTACAGCCTAAGTAGTACCTTGACAAGTACGAAAGTTTGCGATTTGTTTCACATATACGGCACCAAAACACCTCCTCCATTGATTTTGATGCTGCTATTTGCGCTCTTGCACAATCCTATTATAAAACCTACACTTTGTTCACATATATAAAATACGGGCCTGTAATGTAAGTTATAACCCACGGGCTTCCTTTAGGATTTTTTATATTTTCTAATATATTTATACAGCTCTATATATAATAATGTTAATCATCAAATACTTTCTTTCAAAAAAGAAAAGTCCATCATATATACTCAAATTATTTAGTTTTAATTTGTTATTAGCAGGGATAACTAAAAAAATAACCAAAATTACAAATTATATAATAATACGGTTATAATAATGTAGTATAGATCTATATTGTACAACTTTTATGGGACATAAACGGGATATAATTCATAATTTGGTAAACTATAAACTAAATCAATATATAATTAAATTGTTTACTTTTAATATATCATTATGTATAAATTAAGTTGTTATATCACTAAATTATTTCATTTTAATGGGAATCTCCCTGTTGGTTATGGTTGCGGTTATTCGATGAAGATTTATGGCCGCTTTAATTACATGATAAATGATGTTTAGAGTTAGTACTTTTATCTGTTTAATTTGTGTGCTTAATTTTTTTATTTTTATGAACAAAGTAGCATTTCTCGCAACTTTTATACGTGGTTTGAACTTCTTATATGTCGAAGAGCGGGAAGGGGGAAACTTAGGTTTTTGTTGCCGGACCGAAAAGAAAACTAAGTTGAAATATCTTTGTTCTGTTATAATGTTTGTTAGGGGTATACGCAGTTAGGGTTTTACGCAGTTAGGTTTAGTGCAGTTGTGGTTAATCACAATTTTTTCAACCGCGGATTTGTGGTTGGTGCGTGTGAATCTGCGGTTCAACCTCCAATTAAATTTTTATAAAAATTATATCAAAAAAACTTAAAACTTGAAGTAAAATAAAAAATTAATAATACATAAATAAATTTGAACAAACATTTTTGCAACAAAAGTAAAAAAGTTCAACTAAATAATACTAAGAATGCAACAGTTGACCAATTCCTCTGCCAGAGGGCCGAGCTTCGACCAATGCTCAATAAAAACTTGCAGAAAGCACAAGAAATGATGTGCCTTTATGTCAATAAAACATCGTTCCGGAGAGGAATTTTGCCGAAGGAGATGCAGTCTTTCTTAAAGGACAGGCCTTTCGTCAAATTTCTCTTAAACACAACAAAGACCACAAATTTTCAGTTCGTTACTTTGGTCCCTTCAAGATTCTTAAAAATATAGGAACTGTTGCTTATCAACTGGAACTTCCCCCAACTGCAAAGATCCATAGCACCTTCTATGTCTCTCTCTTCAAGAAACAAGCTGGCCAGAATACCCTCATTTCCCCAGATTTACCGCCCACTGCTGCTGTTGATACTGCCTCTTTACTACCGGAATCAATTCTTGATCGCCGGCTTCTAAAAAAAAATAATAACACAGCTGGAGTTGCAGGTTAAATGGAAAGATTTTTTGCCAGAGGATGGTACCTGGGAGGATTTGGATGAAATAAGGGCAAAGTTTCCTGATTTTCTCGGTGAGGTCGCCGCTCTTCAAGAAAGAGGCAATTGTCAAGATGAGACGGGGGAAGATACTAATCGCTTCTGATTTATCCTTTGACGTTACGGTGTCGTTTTGATGAAGATGGATCCCTGGTTTTTGTTGTTTAAGAGAAATTAAAGGAAAGTGTTAGTATTAGTTGAGACGACGTAGTTTAAGTACTCTTTATTTCCTTCATTTTAATATATTGTAAGTGGACAATGAGTGGTGACTCTTAGCATATAAAGAGGGGATTGTACCAGACTTGATGGTTAAGCAATGAAATGAACAATTTTATTTTCTTTAATTTCTCTTTCTTCTCTGTTCTACAAGTGAAATCATTTTCTCACGTATCAAATTGGTATTAGAGCCATGGCTGGGTCATCGCTCCAAAAACATGAAAACGGTATTAAAGTCATCGAAGCACAGCTCGAAGAAACTCAAACAAAATGTTCCCAGAAACATGAAGAAATAATGCAATAACTTGCGAAATTGGCTACACAGCTTGCGAAAATGGGGGCTCTGGTCCAGGGGGTTGCTACCCAGATGCAGGTGGACAGTGATCTCATGTCCAAGCAAATTCAAGGGTTGTCTGATCAGTATCAAACCCAAGAAGCATGTATCCAACCTCTTATGCAATAATACAACACCAATAAGACATCTACCTCTCATAACTCTACTACTACTCAAATTAATTCCAATTCTGCTCTTAAATTTGGTCATATTGTTCCTCCACCTTCACCAGCACCAAACTTACAAGCTAAGAACAATACCTCTAATTCTGCAACTAAACTATCACCAAAAATCCATAAATATGTTCCGCTTATACCCACCACACCACTAATTAACCCTCTCATAACTCCGGTAATTACTCATCAGCCTAACCCTTATATAAACAGCCACACCACTTGGAAGAATATTGGAGAACCGCCGTATTTCCGATCTACCCAACCACACTACAAGTTTCCCAAGGTTGATTTTCCACGTTTTGATGGAAAAAACGTGCGGGGATGGATCAACAAAGCAGAAAAATTCTTCATGTTCAACCCTGTGTTAGATTCGCCCACCAAGGTTATTTATGCAGCCTTGTATCTTGATGATGAAGCCGACTATTGGTACCAAACCATACAAGCTGAATACCCCAATCTTAACTGGCAAAACTTTGTTCTCCAGTTGTTACGTCAGTTTTCCACAGGTAGCCAAGGCAATCTCATCGAAAAATTTAATAAGCTTACTCAAACAGAGTCTGTTGACAACTATATTTCCCAGTTCGAAGAGTTATGAGGGTATATGATGAGCACTTACACTCTATAAATAGATGAGTTATATCTCTCTAGTTTTCTCAGTGGGCTTCGACCTGATATCCATCAAGCCCTCTACATCTATAAATCGTCCACTCTGTATGAAGCAATTGACAAATTTAAGGAGTAAGAAATTTTCATCGATATGATTGAGAAACGTATAAAGGGTACTGCAAAATCTTATTCAGCGGGGTTCAAACCTGCACTGGACAACAATGCCAATAAGCTTTATAAAAATCCTAATCACGGCCTCTCATTCTCTTCTCAGGGTCTAGAGCTGGAACCCAGTAAAACATCAGGACCCGCTACCAATCGTGCTCCATTTATCCGCAAGATATCACCTGCAGAGTGGGCAAAAAGGCGTGAGAAAGGACAATATTATAATTGCGATGATGTTTTTATTTCGGGGCATAAATGTGCACGTCCCCAGCTTTATTTGATGGTAGGAGAGGAGGAATCAGATTCACAAGGGGAATACATACTGGAGTTACCCGAGCCTAAGCTTGAAACCACCATAGAGCCGGATTGTGGTGTTTCAATTCACGCCAATAGAGGAACACAAGGACTCCGCACTTTAAAGTTAGCTGGATAACTTAATGGGAAGTCAATTCAACTACTAGTGGATACGGGGTCAACACACAATTTCATTTCACAGGCTTTAACCAAGGAGCTCGGCTTAAAATCCTCGACATGTTCAACAATAAAAGTACAGTTAGCTGATGGCACCATAACTCACTGTCATAAAAAGGTTGAGAATCTATAATGGCTTATGGGTGCAAAGTAATTTACTTCTGATTTCTACTCCATTCCTCTGGGCAGTTATGATGTTATTCTCGGTGTTCAGTGGCTAACTCAAGTGAGCCTAGTTAGTTTTGATTTCTTTAAACATGAAACTTCAATACGTTGGCAAGGAGTTAAATTGACACTTCAAGAAGCAAGTGCGGCGAATGTTGAATACAAAGTTTCATCCAACCAGAAAAATTTATTAAAATCTAAGGATTAAGCTTGTTTTTTAGTGCAGCTACTGCGGTTGAATCTCATCCCAATCATAAAGACAATGAGGTGAAAGTACCCCCCCCCCCCCACCATACAATCAGTCATTGATTCTTACTCTGATATTTTTCAGAATCCAACATCCCTCCCACCATCTCGGAAAGAAGACCATTTAATTTCAATTCTGGAAGGAAGCAAGCCAGTTAATCTTAACCCTTACAAAAACCCTTTTCTTCAGCGGGTTGAGATTGAATGTATGGTCAAAGAAATGCTCGACGGTGGAATAATACGGCATAACCAATCTCCATATGTTTCCCCAGTTTTGTTGGTTAAGAAATGGGACAACACTTGGCGCTTTCTCGTATATTATTGTGTCTTAAATGCTATAACAGTTAAAAATCGCTTCCCCATCCCTTTAATTGAAGAGATGCTCGACGAGCTCTATGGCAGCACCATTTTTAGTAAGCTGGACTTACGCAGTGGTTACCATCAAATAAGAGTCAATGAACAAGACATACATAAGACGGCGTTTAAAACACAATTAGGCCACTACGAGTTTGTAGTGATGCCTTTCGGGCTTATAAATGCCCCAACCACATTTCAAGGGGTTATGAATGAAATTTTCAGAGACTATATTGACAAATTTACCCTGGTATTTTTGATGATATACTGATATATAGCTCGACCCTGGAGAATCATAGTCAACACCTACGGCTAGTCTTTCAACGGCTTTGTGACAACAAACTGTATGTCAAGCTTAGTAAATGTGTATTTGCTCAAGAACCATTGAGTACTTGGGATACATTATAAGTAGCAAAGGAGTAGGGACAGATCAGTCCAAAATTGAAGCAATGCAGAATTGGCCTAGTCCAAAAAACCTCAAGTCACTACGAGGATTCTTAGGCCTTACAGGCTACTACCGTCGATTTGTTCATAACTATGACGCTCTCATCCGCCCACTCACAAACCTGCTCAAAAAAGGAGCATTCTCCTGGTCACCTCAAGCAGAGCAAGCTTTTACACAACTCAAAAAGGATATATGCACGACTCCAGTGATTGGCTTACCCGATTTCTCAAAGAATTTGTTGTTAAGTCTGATGCGTGCAAAACAGGCGTTGGGGCCGTCTTAATGCAGGAGGGGAAACCACTCGCATTTTTTAGCAAAGCTATATCACAACATGGCAAGAGGCTATCCACCTACAAAAAGGAACTTTTAGCCATAGTACTTGCTGTATAGAGGTGGCGTGGTTATCTGTTGGGTAAGCGGTTCACTATTCGCACAGACCAGGAGGCACTGAAGCATTTAATATCCCAGAAAATTACCACACTCATTCAACAGAAATGGTTAACGAAACTTCTTGGCTTTGATTATGTAATCGAGTACAAAGGGGGCCGCGATAATATAGTTGTTGATCCTCTATCGCGCCTCCATGAAGCTATGACACCTGAAGAATCTACTGAATTGCAGGCCATAACGGTGGTACTTCCTAAGTGGAAAATTGATCTCCAAAACTCATGGGAATAGGACCCAGAATATAGACTATTCTTGCTCAATTAGTTGTAGACCCAGCTACAGTTCCTGATTAGTCTCTCCAACAGGGTGAACTTCGACGCCAAGATAAATTATATGTGGGCCAAGTGGGCGATTTGAGAGACTCTATTATAGTAAACCTACACGGCGGTAAAGAAGGAGGCCACTCGGGGATAAACGCCACCATCAAATGAGTTGGCACCTTATTTTGTTGGCCAACACTTGTCAAAGATGTTACGTCTTTCGTACAAGCCTGCGATACATGTCAACACTTTAAACTGAGCAAGTACAATATCCTGGCCTTCTACATCCCATTCCCATTCCAGAGCAGTCACGGGAAACAGTAACCATGGATTTTATAGAAAGCTTACCTAAATCCCATGGTTACGACACTATTATGGTGGTAATTGACAATTACACCAAGTTATGCCACTTGATACCTCTTCAGCACCCCTTCACATCTACACAAGTAGCCCAACAATTCTTGGATCAAATTGTGAAGCTTTATGGACACCCAAAATTTTTTATTTTCGATCGAGATAAAATCGTTTCTGGTCTGAGCTATTTTCTGCCCTTGAAACCGCTTATCATCTCACTACGGCATACCATCCTCGGTCGGATGGCCAGAGTGAACGCCTGAATCAATGCGTCGAAATGTATCTTCACTGTCTTTCTCACCATAAATCAAAAGACTGGTCCAATTGCTTAATCATGGTTGTTTGGTGGTACAACACTTCACATCACTCTGTCGTTAATATGAAGCCGCACCAAGCTCTCTACGGCAAAGTACCCCTAGCATCAAGTACCATCAGGCCCAGAATACTAAGAATGCAATAGTTGACCAATTCCTCCGCAAGAGGGCCGAGTTTCAACCAATGTTTAAGAAAAATCTACAGAAAGCACAAGAAATGATGCGCCTTTATGCCAATAAACACCGTTCTGGGAGGAATTATGTTGAAGGAGATGCAGTCTTTCTTAAAGGACGGGCCTTTCGTCAAATTTTCCTTAAGCACAACAAAGACCACAAATTTTCAGCTCGTTACTTTGGTCCCTTCAAGATTCTTAAAAATATAGGAATTGTTTCTTACCAACTGGAACTTCCCCCAACTGCAAATATCCATAACACCTTCTATGTCTCTCTTCTCAAGAAACAAGTTAGCCATAATATCCTCAATTCCCCAGATTTACCGCCCACTGCTGTTGATACTGTCTCTTTACTACCCGAATCAATTCTCGATCGCCGGCTTCTCAAAAAAATAATAACACGGCTGGAGTTGCAGGTTAAATGGAAAGGTTGTGTAACACCCCCAAATCCAAGGTCGTGAATTCGGGTTGTTACGATCACTTATTAATTAAATAATTCTCTTTTCACAATATTACTCGACCTTTTATTCAGACTCACACACACACAGGTTATATGCTTGGAAACATTATTAAATAAATCATTTCCACTTATCTACCTGACGGGGCTGGCGCACAAAAAGCCTACGGAACTCACGAGCGTTCCTTACCCGCCTAAGGACAACAGTCCTGGTCTGATCCATGCTGGTAGTCTGTTGTGATATGATATATAAAAGCAAGGGTGAGCATTAAAGCTCAGCAAGGTATATATCCCCATAATTAAGTATGTAAGGATAAATAAAACCAATAATTATACTTTGTATCTCCAAAGCGTTCTGAAAGTTTATATGCTTATCAAATTTATAAAATTCTCAAAATCAACTACAATAGTATATCCACTGAATACTTGTATTCATCTCCTTCTCAAAATCATTTTATACTCGTACTCATTTTATTTCAAAATCTCAAGATGTTACTCGAACCAAGATTCTCATATAGGTGTGATATATATTCGTCAACATCCCAATTTAAAACTCAGCCTTATCGGCAGATTTCTCAAATGGATTTGATATATAATCATCAACATCCTTATTTAAAACTCAGCCTTATCGGCTCTCTGTTGTATATTTCACAACAGTTTTTCCAAAATGGAAGAAAGGGACTATACTGGAATAAACCACGTATCGGTGATCAGCCGAATACGAAATTTTCTCTACTAGTAGAAGGAATACAAACCTAGCCGCCTTTGGGCTCATCAAGACACTACACGGTGGTTGCCCATTGCCGTGCAAGTCCGAAAGTCAATGGTCACATAGACCATATAACCGTACAATGCGCCACTCCGCGCTTGCATAATGCGCCACTCCGCGCCTGGTCACTGCCCGATACCACTCCGTGCCGGGCAGGCCACATTCCAGTCCCAAAACAGTTATATCTTTTGCTCAAAATCCTTTTTCGAAGGAATAGGTCGTTAAAAGTTGACCTGTAAATAAGATGTTTTATTCATCACTTTTAACTGAATTGATCTTTTGGAGTTGTCGGAGTTTTGAATTTAAAATCATTTTCAAATCCCTATCTGTAGTAGGGTGACACATATATTACTCACTTGTTCTTTATTGAACGAGGAAGCAAAACTCTTATGCTTCTAGACTAAGTTCCCTAAGGTTTTGATAGGTTTCAAATGATTAATCTCTTTCAAGAGTTTTGAATAATTTAGAAAGTACCCTTGGGAACTATGTCTATTTTTAAATAAGTTTTTAGAAGTCCAAAGATATTAAATATCTAAGGTCTCATAATAATCTAATAGGGATTCAATGAATTGATAAAATCTTATAAATAAAATATATCTGTATAAGGTTCAATGAATTGATAAAATCTTAAGTACAAAGTATTTCTAATTAAGGTTCAATGAATTAATAAAAAACCTTAAATACAAAATATTTCTGAATAAGGTCCAACGAATGGAGACACCTTAATCAAATAATCAAAACAAGATTTGGTATCCTATAATTGCTCTTTGAATAGTTAAATCTTTATTAAATAACGTGAAATGATTTATAAACTATTCAGTATATTTTTAAATACTTTCTTTATATTTAATAATCTCTTAAGTATCGCTTTATAAAATAATCAATCAAGTAAGGGTGTCCCTTAAATGAATAAACCAATATTTCTCGAAGTTTAAGTCAAAATCTCAATCGTTCGCTTGATATATATATTACGCGAACGTACTTTGTTTATCGAAATAGAAATCTTTCGCGTTCGGCTCTCTCCGGAATTAAATCGTTATTAAAATATTTCCGACTCCCATTATCCTATATTATATTTGAAATACGTTTCAATTTCTCATACTCGTGTAAAATGAAATTTGTTTTCGTAAACAACCGCATAATTCGTATGCATTGATATCATAGACAAGCATATATACTTGAACTGTAAATCATGACATCAATATCACAACAGTATATATATAGCATGGATAGTATGAGATAGGGTTTTGAAAACTTGCCTCGAGTAATCGAAGTGGTATGGTCTCTGGTGTTTGGTTGGGATCTATAAACAAGAACCAATGGTCTAAGTTAGTACGCGATTAACGTCTCACTTTTATTAAGCAACTTTCGTAACTACTCAAGTATAACGAATCTCCGATCGTCATATTCTCAACACTTATATTCTCACTTTATAACATGGTCGAGTTTTGAAATCGATCGTTCGCTTTAGAAAGTCCATTTCGAGTTTTAAGCTCGAACGTGAGAAAACGCGCGTCAAAACTAGGTTTTTATGCGTTTCTCGCTTACGCTCTCTTTACCAAAACATTTTTATAAAATCGAAAAATTAATATTTTCTCAAAATTCTTTTTGGACATTCTTCTCTACTGTCATATCCATTTTTTATAATTTTTCCAGAATCTCGAAATTATTTTAAGTCCTTCAAAATCACCATGCAAGTGGACTTAAGTGCAGTTGGCTAATCGCAGAAATGTTTTACACTAAAACGACCATAACTCCTAAACCGTAAATCTCCTCATGATGATCTACACATGCATAGAAACTATAAAACAATCTCTATCTATTCATGGTCAGTGGTTTTCAAATTTTAATAATTTTCATGGCCGAATATCCTGCAGAAAACAGATCAAGTGCAAGAATGCCCAAACTCAATTTCTACTACTTGATCTTAACACAATCACTACCTATAACCATCATAAACACAAGTACTTCTCAAGATCCACCCACATGAACCTTATATGCTCTATATAGTACCACATACATGGATTACAACTCAACATCTCAAGTCTTTAGCAAGAACATAATCAATACAAACTCAAACAAACACAATCCTTTGGATCTTAACACTACAACAAACATAACTCTTAAATTCAACCATAAAACCTTAAAAGGTTGAAAGTTATACCTTCTTGGATACTAGGAAGGTTAGTGCTAGGATGATTGAGGCTTGGTTTGCTTAGAAAACACTTAGAAGGGCTAGATCCTTAAGAAACAAAACAAAGAAACAAGTTAAAATTTCGGAGTTACCTTTCAGCACCTCATTCAAACATTTTTATAAAATTGAAAACAAATAATTTGAGGCTGAAATTTGGTACGAAGCTTACCCATGATATAGAAAATCTATGGTAAAAATTTCATGATATTTGAATGAGTATATTTTGAGTTATGAATTTTTCTTTCTCCCTTGCTCAGAAAATCCGAACTGCTGGAATGAAAAATGGGAGAGCTTTAAGTGAGGGAAAAGGGGTTGTTTTCTTTTGTGGCTAAAGTGTGGGAGTGTATAATGAATATATGGGATGTATGCAGCAGATTTGACAATAATTTGGCAAAGGTATGGGTTGGTTTGATTGTGTGGTGAAGTGAGAAAAGGGAGAAGTATGGCTTGTGTACTTGTTTGTCTCCCATCACTATTCAACACTATTACACTAACTATTCTAGTTAGCTTCTAATCATCTAGTTACACTCCTAACTACTAGTTAGGACTTGGTTATGCATGGCCAACTTGCATGGGATTTAATTTCTCATTCGTTTATTTATCGTAAACGCAATCGTCGTTCCATTCCGATAGTTTCCACGTATAACGACTTGTTTCGTAGCGATTTCTTTTATCGCTTATAATCCTATAACCAATTCCATTCCTTCTCTTGATCATAGAAATACCTTGATATATTATTTATTTCACGTAGTATTCCCGGTTCTACGCCATTCTTTACGGATACGAAAACACGTAGTATAATTGTGAATCTTCGAATTCCGTCGGCTTTTACATTCACTTATTTTCCTCGATAAACAAGAATATGATCTCGGATTCTCAAAATTCCACTATTCATTTAATGATGATCCCCATACGTATTACTTAATTAGCTCAAGTTACTATTCACAGAAGTTTTAAAATATTACAAAAATCAGGGTTCTTACAGTCTCCCCCCCTTAAAAGGATTCCGTCCCGGAATCAACTCACAAATAGATGGGGGTACCTTTCTCGCAGGTGGCTCTCTAATTCCCAAGTCGACTCCTCGACCTTGGGATGTCTCAATAAGACTCTGAATAGCTTGACACTCTTGTCCCTGAGTACTTGCTCTTTTCAACCAATGATATCAACTGGTTGCTCAATGTAGGACATATATAGTACTTACTCATGTTTCACTATATTCTTGGTATCCGCATTATACTTTCTCAACATTGGCACATGAAAAACACTATGAACCTGTTGAAGGTTTGGAGGTAAAGCCAATTCGTATGCCACGGTTCTATTTGTCACAAAATCTCAAAGGACCCATATATCGGGAACTCAACTTCCCTTTCTTTCCAAATCTCATCAGTCCTTCCCATGGTGACACTTTCAAAAATACCTGGTCACCCACTTCATACTCTCTGTCTTTTCGTGCTAAGTCGGCATATTTACGTTGTCGGTCTTGGGCTGCCGCTAAGCATCCTCTGATCAACTCAACTATGTCCCTCGTTCTTTACACCAAGTCGGGACCTAGTAACTTTCTTTCACCAACTTCATCCCAGTACAAGGGTGAATGGCACCTCCGACCATACAGCGCCTCATGTGGGGGCATTTCTATACTCGCATGATAACTATGATTGTAGGCAAACTCTATCAAAGATAGGTGTTCATCTCAATAACCTTAAAAATCAATTACAAAATTTCTCAACATGTACTCCATTGTCTGAATGATTCACTCACTTTGTCCATCGGTTTGGGGATGGTATGCAATACTCACATTCAGTTTGGTTCATAAGCATTCCTGAAAGCTCCTCAAAAAAATCTGGAGTTGAATCGGGGATCTCTGTCAGATACGATAGCTACAGAGACTCCATGTCTTATCACAATTTCCTTGATGTATAGCTCTGCTAATCTATCCACCATGTAGGTTTTCTTGATTGGAAGAAAGTATGCTGACTTGGTCAGTCGATATATAATTACTCATATTGCATCACGGTTAGCCTTAGCTCGGGGAAATCCTACCACAGAATCCATGGCTATTTGTTCCCACTTTCACATCGGAATTCCTAAGGGTTGTAGGAGTCCCCTCGGTCGCTGATGTTCCACCTTCACTCTTTAACAGGTCAAACACTTACTGACCCAATTGGCCACGTCTCTTTTCATGTTGGGTCATCAATAATATTCCTTTGGATCTCGGTACATCTTGGTACCTCCAGGATGAATTGAATATCTAGAATTATGTCCTTCGCGTAAAATTTCATCTTTTAATTCTCGAACATTCGGAATCCAAATCCGGTTCGCATACCTCATAATTCCCTTCTCATCTTTCTCATATTTGACTTCTTCTCAGTCAAAGATTCTCGCTCTTCATTCGTCTTCTCTTCCTGATAATGTCCCATCTTTTCTAACAATTCCAGTTCTAATTTGATCTCAATTAGTCCATCAGTCCCTTTACCAGTGACTTCACCTCTATCTCCATCTCCTCGAGTTCTCTCACTAGTTCCTCCGGCGTTGTCAACATCTTGAGTCTCTCTTTACTACTAAGGGCATCGGCCACCACATTGGCCTTCCCTGGGTGATATAAAATCTCACCGACATAGTCTTTCATTAACTCTAACCATCTCCTCTGTCTCCTGTTGAGTTCTTTCTGAGTAAATATATACTTAAGGCTCTTATGGTCAGTGTAGATCTCACAATTTTCTCTGTATGGATATTGTCTCCAATTTTTCAAAGCAAAACTATTACTGCTAATTCTAATTCATGAGTAGGGTATCTTACTTCATATTCCTTCAGCTGCCGTGAGGCATAAGCAACCATTTTCCCATGCCACATGAGCATGCATCATAATCCTTTATGTGATGCATCACTATAGATCACAAAATCACCCTTTCCATCGGGCAATGCCAGCACGAGGGCTGATACCAAACTTCTTTTCAATTCCTGAAAACTTTCCTCACATTTTTCATTCCACACAACCTTTTCCGTTTTGCAAGTAGGCCTAATCAAAGGTCCTGATATCTTAGCAAAATCTCGTACGAACCTCTCATAAAACTGGTTAATTCCCAAAAAGTTCCTACTTCCGTAGGTGTGGTTATTCTTTCTCATTGGAATACTGCCTCAACATTGGTAGGGTCAACTAACACTCCTTCACTGCTCATCAATTGTCCTAAGATCTGAACTTCATTTTGCCAGAATTTGTACCTTGAGAATTTGGCAAACAACTTTTCTCTTCTCAATGCTTCTACCACTATCCTCAGATATTCCGCATGTTCTTCTTCCATTTTAGAATAGACTAAAATATTATCAATAAAAAAATAATGACGCACACGTCCAAATACTTTTTAAACACTCGATTCACAAAGTCCATGAAAGCTACTGGGGCATTCTTTAGCCCGAACGACGTCACCAAGAACTCATAATGTCCATACCTCGTGCGAAATACGGTATTTGTCCCCTGTTTTAATCTTCAGTTGGTGATATCCCATTCTTAGATCGATTTTCAAAAAGTGTACCACTCCTTCAAGTTGGTCAAACGAATCGTCAATTCTAGAGAGAGGGTATCTGTTCTTAATAGTCAGCTTATTCAGTTCCCTATACTATGTGCACAATCGCATACTACCGTCCTTCTTTTTGACAAACAACATTGGTGTGCCTCATGGTGACACATTAGGTCTCATCATTCCTTTATTCAACAGTTCTTGCAACTGTGAAGTCAATTCTTTCATTTCAACCGGGGCTAGCCTATATGGGGCTTTTTGAAACTGATGTCGTTCCTGATGCTAATTCGATAGCGAACTCTATCTCTCGGTCAGGTGATAATCCTGAAAGGTCTTTAGAAAACACATCCTCAAACTCGTGAACTACTGGTATGTCACATACATCGGGGCTTCTCTCTTGGTACCCGCCACGTATGCTAAATACGCTTTGCTATCTTTCCTTAATAATTTCTTTGCTTGAGCAATATTAAAAAATTTCTGGGTCTGACGCTGACCCTTAATCACAATTTTCTTGCCGTTAGGCATTCAGATTTTAACTTTCTTTCCTTTATAATCAATCTGAGCACCATTGCTCGACAACCAATCCATTTTTAAGACCACACCAAATTCTCTCAGCCTGAAAGGAATTAAGTCCAACTTAAAGTCCTTCCCTCCTAGTTCCCACTTGCAGATTAGATGAATCTCATTAATTGGAACAACCTCTCGATTCACTATTTCTATTCGCAATAATTCTCGCGTTGGAATCACATTAAGTTTTAACTTGGCCAAAAATCTCGCAATATAAAATACTTAGTTGCTTCAGAATTAAACAGAATATTTGCAGTAACCAAATTGAGTAAAAGGTTACCTGCTATCACGCCCTAGCTGGGTCGGGGCAGTTGCTAGAATAATGTCCTAGTTGGTTGCAATTAAAGCACCTTAGTAGCTATTTTCCCAATTACATACCTCGGGATGTTTCTCCCCACATGACTTATGATCCGGTAGGGGTGACCGAAACTGGTTATGAAACGTAGTCTTATATTGACCACCTCCCTGGGCGATACTCT